>NC_139705.1:19212957-19610457 GCF_964188405.1 Protomyctophum parallelum | reverse complement strand
GATCTACAAGCTCACAGGGTGTCGACTTGTATTGTGACAGATTCGTTTATAAAGTAAGCATCACTTTTCTGTTCTTGTAATATTTTATTTGAACACCTAAAATGTATATTTCATGTCACAATCCACAATGCGTGTTTGGTTCTGCATCCTTGTTATGTTTTCTTGTGGTCCTTAATTGCTTCATTTTGAATATGTATTCCTTGTTTCTTCTTAGTTGCAGTTAGTTTTACTTTACACTTGTGTACCTTTCTTTTGTAGTTTGTTAGCGTCTCCTTGTTTCGTCTGTTGCTTTGGTTACCTGTTTTCCACCTAAACCCAAACAAAACCGGGTTGGGACAAAACCGTTTTAAGTCAACCAAACCAATGCAACTCATTGCAATTGCAACCATTGCAACTCAATGAGTTGCATTGGTGTCCATTGCAACTCAATGAGTTGCATTGGTGTGGTTGACCTTAGAAACAGTCTCGTCCTGTCTCGACCCTTTGGTGTAGTTTGGGTTTAATTTTAAATTGTAGCTTAATCCCTGTGCTGATTGTCTGTTGAGTTCACCTGTGTCCTGTTAGCCATTAATTGTGCTCCTGTTGTTTGTCCTTTGCCAGATTATAAATTGTAGTGTTCTGTATTCTTTGTGTTTCCTATAGTGTTCCATCAGTGTTCCTTTCCTAGCCTGCCTATTGCTGGTTGAACAGCAATATAGACAGGGTAAGTAAGCAACAAATAAAATAAAATTACAATACAGCAAAAAAAACTAAAACAAGAGTAGGCTACTTTACCGTTGGAAAGTAAAGGAGAAAAAAAAGTAAGTAGGCTAAAGTAAAAAAATAAACGAAAATAACAAACAAGACCATAAGATGTCAAGTGTCAAGTGTGTTCTCTGGTGCCTCTCTTGTACTGTCCAGTGTTCCTTGTACACCTATTGTCCAGTGTTCCTTGTACACCTATTGTCCAGTGTTCCTTGTACACCTATTGTCCAGTGTTCCTTGTACACCTATTGTCCAGTGTTCCTTGTACACCTATTGTCCAGTGTTCCTTGTACACCTATTGTCCAGTGTTCCTTGTACACCTATTGTCCAGTGTTCCTTGTACACCTATTGTCCAGTGTTCCTTGTAGTCTACCTATAACAAATGCATTTAGACTCAGTTCATCATCATCTAGGCATCCATAACGTATTTTAGTTTAGTTGCTAGTTACAGTAAATTAGTTCAATATAATAAAAGTATTAGGGAAGTCAATGGACTGAGAATTGACAAATTATGAGGTTATATCCAGACTATTACCCCAATCTTCAAGATGACTTGAGTTGCGAACACCGTTTTGTGTTCTAGCTATCAAGTTACACTATCAGGCTATATGGTATTTCTATGTTTTGAGTTGTACTGATGATGACAAAGGTCATTCATCAGAATCATCACCATCTTTTACACATATACAATACCAAATCCTAAACCAGTGGCAATTATGACTCCATCTAGTGGTAATCTGTGGACATGCCAACTACATACTAACTTCTTTGTTGCTATTCTTATTTGTCAAGAGCTAATGGTGGTTCAATTAAACTGTATATTAAGAAACATTCACTGATTTCTGTCTCTAAATTTGGAATGTATATCTGAACTTATATCTATGGTTGTTCAGTAAGTAGTGGAGAGAAAGAACATATCTGAATTCCTGTGACAGAATGGAGTTTGTTATTTACATACAAATTAATTTAATTTGAAAGTGGTCTATGGTGTTTTTCACTGTCAGAAACTCAACAGTTTGGCATACTTCTGCCTAAAGCTGTCATCTCTGCATCTTACCAATCAAAATAATCAGCTGGAGGGAAACAAACAAAAGAAGAAATTATAGATGGAATCTTATGTTATGAATGCACTGGAAATCCTCTGGCACAGCTGATTCACACACACTGGGACCTGGTAATGAAACAACTTCATACTGCCTGTCAAACATGTACCTTCAATATATGGAAACCAGCTTTGATTCCCCCAAGCCGCTCTTTGGTGGGGGATTGTGAAATACGGCCCATTACCTTTAGCCTCTCATAGTAATCATTTGTCTTCCCTACTGTCAGGACCATGACCTGTGATTCACCATTACCTATAACTTCAATAGGTGAGGCAAAGGCACTGTTTGAAATATATGGCGAGAATCATTCTCACTAATGGCCACAGAGCTCAGAGTAAAGGCAGTTTTTACAGACCCCAGAACTGTATGTCAAACCCTCAGACTAGTCAGCTTTTTATGGCCAGGTCATTTCACTCTGTACCTTGTTGTTTATGGTCATAATGGTGAGCCGCTGCCTGTCTTTGTGGCTGTTTGTGGCTGATTCTTAACTCAGGCAAGATGCCGCTGACTCCAAAGTCTAGCACCTTCACCAGAAGATTGACAGTCTTGTTCATTATTTGAACTGTCAAGTCAAAGGGAGAGCATGTTTTTACTATTCCTAAAAACAGAGGATATGTATGTCCTACAGTTATGTCCCTGCTTTCCAGCAAGGATGGATCGATGCTGCTGTGTTTCTGGGAGAGCAACATGGTAAAAGAGACATCGTGCCATTGTCAGCCTGCAATCTGATCAATAGTGAAAATGAAGTGAAGGAACCAAGATATTATATTAGGCAGAGAGAAAGGCAGAGAGAGAGAGAGATTGCATGAGATGGGAGAGATAATCAATGGCAGCCACAGGAGCCTGGCAAAAGCTGTCATTTGTCACCCAGGCCAGACTACAGAGAGCGAGGGAAAAAGAGAGCGAGGGGGGGGGGGGTAGGCAGACAGAAAGAGCTGTCCTGATGTAGCTTGGCGCCCAGCCAAGCTCCGTATGAGGGCGTCTCAGTGGTCGTAACATTTATCACTTATAGGGAGCTGGCCTTGTTACTGATGAAGACATGAATCTGAGCACCGGAATGTACAATAGGTTACACAGTGTGGGCAGGTACTGTATCCATGTCCTTACATCACACCCCTGTTCCTGGCACTCTTTTCTTTTTTTTTTTTTAAGATATTCTTTTGCGGCTTACGCCTTTTATTGGTTTTTTTGAAGGGACAGACAGTAGGCTGACAGGAAACGGGAGAGAGATAGGGGAAGACATGCAGTAAAGGCCGTGTCGGGCTCGGGAGTCGAACCCGCGGCACACTGCGACTGGATTACCAGTCGGGTGCCCAGACGGTTACGCCACCGCCTGGGCCGTTCCTGGCACTCTTTACTGCAAAATCACACAATTTATAAATGCACATTCATAGGCTTCTCAGATGTGTGCTTGGTGCCAGCATTTTTCTTTGCATGCACATGGGAATGTGTATGCGTGGATGTGTGTGTGTGTGTGTGTGTGTGCCACTCTGCTTGCCACTCCCTGCTGCTGCAGCCCAGATGGCTGTAAAGTCCTCCTCTCCCAGCAGAGGTCCCAGCAGCCTGCTTCAACAGCAGCAAAGGGACAGAGGGAGGAAGGAAGATTACCATGCTTAATCATTCCGAGGTGTGTCACTGAATGTGACATTGTCAATGTAGAAAATGCTAAACAACATGTCTCGCTCTCGGCTCTGTGCGTAGATGGAAAGCATAATGCATTCTCAAAAATGCAGAGACGATGAAGGATAAACACGTTTTGACAGTACAATTTACAATTACAACAATTTAGGCATTAGCCAGAGCGATTTACAGTAAGCAAGAACAAAACATGGAAATACATCAAAATACATCAAAATAGTCATCAAGACAAGAATCATATGTAAGCTAAGAACCAGTGGAATATCTATACAATGAAACTATGAGTATATAGTGCTATGTCTACATGCTATCTAAATTACATAAGTTACATAAGTTGAGTCTTTGCAGTGTATTGTAGTTTTGTGACAGTAGCCTACTTTGTATTACTGAAAACTGTGCAATCCATGTGCTGGCTTATAGAGGATTAATTATGGATTCAAATCTTGTGTCAGCATTGTATGCTCTCCATTCAGTGATATTGTGTGGCCTTGCTATAGTCCAATCCAACCAGTAGGGGGCATAACAATATCACAGGATAGATAAATGTGGGTTATATTGGGCTACCAGACTCTGGAATGAACTGACAGTTATTACTAGAGAGTAGAGAAGAGGGTCGTTTACCCCTTTTACCTGAAAGCCCGGTCCCTGTGGAATATTTATTTATTTTTCACTGCACAAGCAAAGTACTGCACAAGTCAAGTACTGAGTGTAATTTGCATTGTATACACATGTCTTTATTAGGCTGTAAGTTGTTAGAGGATTTGTTATGACTTTAGAATGTCATTTCAAACATCAAAACAAACTTATGATTAAATGAGTGATGAGTCACAATTAAATCTATAATTAAAGCAGCTCAAGCAGACAATATTGTAAAATTTGCACTCACGCACGCACGCACGGCAGCATGCACGCACTCAAACACACACGGCAGCATGCACGCACTCAAACACACACACACACACACACACACACACACACACACGCACACACACACACACACACACACACACACGCACACGCACACACACACACACACACACACACACACACACACACACACACACACACACACACACACACACACACACACACACACACACACACACACACACACAGATATTGCCTTGCGCTTGTCTGATATATTGTTTGGCTTCTACAAAGACCTAAACTTTAGAAATTAAGCTCTGAGCTTAAGTAGGAGCATCCATCCTTTTGTAATGACTAATGAGACACAAGCGCAGAGAAGGCATGGGGTCAAACGATAAAAGCACGTCTACTGATAAACAGGTGGTCAGACACATGCAAGCAGTCTGAATTTCAGGGCTGCTTACACTGACCAGCCTTTTAAATCAGTAGGCCTGGCCTACACCTGCTTTCTAAATGTGTGCCTTGGAGAAGGCACTCATTCCAAATCAGAGTACAAAGTGAAGTCCACAAAAACATGATACGTCTGACCACAGAAAACTAATCCAGACAGGGAGAAGACTAAATCCAATAACCAGAGACATATAAAATGAGAACACAGACACTAATAAGGCTAGAGAACAATGAACAACACAAGAAACATCAAAGACAATCTGGCAGAGACCAGAATACTAAACTAGTTGCAGGTGGGTAATTGGATGACACAAGGAAGGAACTGAAACGATAATACAAGTGAAGACCACACAATAAAACAGTAACAAATAAAATGAGAAAACAAAAAAACACAACTGCAAGTATTAACAGGACGTTGCATCTTTTAAATAATGTTCTCATAAATAAGCCTCACCACTCATAAGAATGTCATGGGTAAATTAATATTGGTCTCTGTTTGCAGAGCTATATACTATACTGGTGATAGTTCAGTGTTACATGCATGTACTTGATTACCATGGAATAATATGGGTGCAAAATGGATTTCAGAGATGTCATGGAACTGAAGAGTAGTTCCATTTATTGCTCTGTATAGATTACACTGCAGACTTCTGCTGAGTTCATTGCCAGATAACTTGAATAATTATGCAACAATACTGGAGACTGGATTCAATTCAGCTCATATACTCAGCTCAGACATCTATGTGCATACACAGCACAGCTAGTGCGGGCACACACATCTCCAGGGTGTATGCACGTTTTGCGCTATTACATAAGATATCAAGGAAATGCTGCTTATCTCAGCTATTCTGCCCCCAGTCACTGTGTATCAGCCATCCTTACATGACTCTTTCTTTAAGCAGTCTGACAGTTGTCCCCACATTGTCCTCTGGGTCACTATATGGCACCTGAAGACTGTTATTCAGCTTTGCAGTATTCAGTACTTGCTTGAACGTGCTTACTGTATTAACAGCAATGCACATGATAATGATGATAACAGCCATGCAAATGCACTGGACAAACATTACCTTTAGAACTGTATCATTTTGCATTTGCGACAGGAGGAAGAGCCTCTTTTTGCCTTTTCTATTGAGGCACACCTCAGGCCCATTAGTCCAAAGTAACATCGGCAAGGAAAGCCAAATGTATGCTCCAGAGAAAGATAATCCAATAAATGTTTTGCTGAAGCATAACATAGATGTCAGTTTCATAATGCATGATAAGGACCACTGCACATCGATATGTGAACTAACATGTAGTCCTAATAATAATAATAATAATAATGGACATTATAAATAAAATCCATTATTATTATTATTATTATTATTGTCCTTGCATGAGTAGTATTGCTTTTACTGTAATGCTTTGAACAGCAGGGCGTTCTATAGCCATCTGGTCTGCTGGTGAGACAGCACATGGCAAGGCAACGAGCCAATATGACCTTGAGAAAAATAACCATTAATGCAATTCAAGTAGCAGACAAAATTACCGCCACTCGAAAAACATGAAGGGTACCATTTCATTTCACAAGCCATTGCCTCCCTACCTGAGGGCAGGAGCAGTCTGATTAGTCTATGTCGGGGTTGGTATATACCCACTGGATTGCTTATGTAATGCAATACTGAAAAAATGGTATACACTATTCCTCAGGGAACAGAGCGATCAGCGATGTGGTAATTTCAGTGACATGATCAGCTCACTGAAAATATCTGTTCCATTTCCATCAGCCTCCTCTCCGTACTCCCACACACACACACACACATTGTGTATGTTACTGCATGGCGACCACAGTTGCAAGGCTGTATTAGTCATACAGTAAAAGCAGTATAGTTAAGTATTTGTTCTCCACGTGCAAGCAAGTGAGCAAATCTGGGGGGAAAAAGTGCTTTTTCTCTCCCTAAGGGCTGACATTACATTTATCTGTCCATATTATGCTGGGAGAATAGTTGTACTATATCAAATCAAATCACTAAACCTAAACTCTCCCTGTCATATTGTGACCACAAACACCTTCAAATGATCAAAACCCTGTGATGTGTCACCTTCACTTTGTGTTTATCAGATGGCAGAGCAGCTAATACCCTGTCCATTGATTTGACCATTACAGATTAATCACAGCCTGTGTCTATCCTCCAGAAGCCCTTGTCCAGCTGTGGTCATGACTCTCTTGTTTGTTGCCCTATCAGGGGAAGAGCAAGGAGCCTTTATCAGAGTGTTAATGAGGCTTCTGTCATTAGAACAACAGAAACTGGTGATTAACAGCCATCAAATAGGCAGAGGGGCATTGACTGAATACTAAACATGCATACATATCAACATCCTGAGTTTTCATATAACTGGGAGCATAAAAATTTACATTGAGTATTTCACTGTGTACCCTGAACAACGTAAATTAATGGGAGCTGTGTTCATGTTTGACCGTGGCTCTTTCTCTCTATCTATTCTTAGGCATAAAGGTATCCCTCCTTTCCCCAGTTCCTTGCATCAGACCCTGCAAGTGTCAGTTCATTGACAGAGAAAAAGGACTGCACCACCATTCAAGTGGGGGGAAGGGGGACACAGGAGGAGGAAGGTGAATCCAGAACAGCAACACAACAAAAACACCCCGACACATGGGATGGCACGCGCACACACACACACACACACACACACACACACACACACACACACACACACACACACACACACACACCCTCACACACACACACACACACACACACACACACACACACACACACACACACACACACACACACACACACACACACACACACACACACACACACACACACACACACACACACACACACACACACACACACACACACACACACACACACACACACACACACACCTATGGTTGTATGTATGGTTGTGACCTGGCAACCTGACTCTACCTAGACTACAGATAAGCCACAGATTGCCTCTGGTGGTAATTTCCTCAAGATAATTGAAAGCAAACATCATCACCATTCAGTATGTTATAATACTGAAGAATAGCACGGCAGCCCATTGAGCAATGTGTAACAAAGCATGATGCCAACATTTGATTGGTCAGGGTAGTGTGTCATTGCATGAAAATACTTGAGCCTTTAGGTCTATATATAGTTTTATGTTTTAGTCTTAATGTTCTCTGTATGTTCTCTCAATTTACTTTGTCTTTAGCCGTTTAGAACCACAGTAGCAAATCTTTCTGGAAGGGTTTTTAAAGCTTTTTTGGTCTGGACAGAATCCAACGGCTCTATTCTCACTTCCTATTGAACGACATGTGAAATATGAATGCTGCCTCCAGTGGCGTTAGTCCAGCTCCTTTCAACAAGGACAAATATATTTGCTGTGTAAAGCTGAATAATCATGCATACATTCACTGGTAATAAATTACTAAGATTAGTACATTATATTTATTGATAGAATAATAAGAATATCCATTAAGACTCAATTTTATTATCTTTACTCGTAGCTGTATTGCCCTACAACGCCAAAGTGCAGTAACTATACAAAAAAGGCTTTTTCAATTATCTAATGTGATCCTGGGCTCTACACACCCTCCGCCCACCTGGGGAGAGCAACGGACTTGAACTCATGCTTCCTTCATGCATGAGTGTCCAAGTCGCTCCTTTACACCTGACAGGGGGGAGTTTCCCTGGTTGGACGTAGCGCATGGAAAGAACACGTTATTCCAACCAGTTCCTTTACCCTCCATCAGGCACCCCAGCTGGCCAGGGGGAGGCAGTTTATAGACCAGAATTACTGCATGTTTTTGTGAGGGTACCTACCCTAGGGGACACAGGGAGAACATGCAAACTCCACACAGAAAGGCCCTTTTGCCAACCTCGGGTATGGGCACTGATGACGCGGAGGAGAGGACTATGTAAACAGTATCTATCGGTATCTATCAATCTATCACCACCTGTGATTTTTCCTGCATAACTGTGGATTGACAGTCATTAATCCCTCTCAAGGTCAATATGAAACAGGTTAGAGCTGTGTTACTAATGGAGTGCTGCTGTATCCAGAGTGGATAAACATGACACATTGCATCTACCCTCAACATTATAGCGTAATACCAAAACAAATGCCAAAACAAATGCTAGTAATGATATATCTAATGATATATTAATTCACTCTCTAACCTTATGTGTAGAGTCAGTGAGTGTTTCATTACAACATGCATTGATTGATTGAAATATATAACAGTTTGCAGAATTACAGTACATTTTAAGCACAATACAAAGACTGTTAACTGTGAGTGGACCACCCAATAAAGCATTACACGTGTTTACAAGAGGGTCCACCTTGTTCAATTCATCAAAACATTTAGAGAAGTACAAATATATACTTCTATATATATAGCCAAAGATTTTACGGGGGCCAGTTTCGAATTGCAGCCGTTCGTAGGTGCCCTTTGAGAGTGGTTTTGAAGGAGTCAAGGGATTTGCATGTCTTAATGACTATAGGTAGGGCGTTCCACATTTTGGTGGCATAGGAGCGAAAATAATTTAGTCCCTTGTTTGTGCCGAATCTGGGTTGCACATGGTTTGTTGCGCTCCCTCTGGTGTTGTGGGTGTGGACTTAAGGAAGTATTTAGACAGGCACATGGGTCTCTTGATGGTGTATCGAATGGACAAGACCCATTGCAAGATTCTGTACTCTGTTGTTGACCCTAAGCCATTCCAGCCTGTCAAAGTGGGCAAGGGTGAGGTGGATTCGGGGGGTGAGGCCAAGTAGGAGCCCGACCAGCCCGATTTTGGGAAGTCTGAAGCCTAGTTTTAAGGGGCTTTGAGGTTCTGTGGTACCAAGAGGTGCATGCATAGTCGAAGAAACCTTGTACGACAGGTACATATATTAGGAACAGTAAAGGCCCTATAGTATGCTTCCTTGTGGAACGCCACAGCTCACTGGGAGGGGGGGGGGGGGCAGTGTTCCTACACCATCTGTTCTCTCCCCTCCAGGTAGGATTGCATCCAGCTCACTGATGTGCTATCAAAACCAATTGCTTTTAGCTTGTTAACCAGTATGGAGTGGTTCACGGTGTCAAAAGCCTTTTGGAGGTCCAGCATGACCATGCCGCAGTATTTGCCAGCATCCACCTCGTGTTTGATGTGGTCGCTCAAATAGAGGAGGCATGTGTCAGTGGAGTGGGATGTTCTGAAGCTAGATTGCAACTCGTACATTCATTTATTTGTGAGAGATAATTTTCAACCTGTTCTTAGACAATTTCTTCCATCACTTTCAAGATGGAGCTTAGAATAGAAATAGGGCGGTAGCCGGGGTCTAATTTACTCCCTTTCTTGTGCAGGGGGGTTACTTTGGCCAGTTTGCAAAGCTATACTTCTGTCATCTCATCTGTGCATATTCTGTGTGACTAGCACTCTTAAGGCTCATTCATAGTCTGTATTTTCGGTGGTTAGGTGACCATCGAACTACAACATGACGTCACGAGCCGCAGTGAAGAGCAAACCACCGCCACCACCACCACCCCAGCCCTTCTCTCTTCTTTTACTCACCACCGCTCAACGTTATTTCAGATCCGGTGGTCACCTCACCACCGAAAATCCAGACTATGAATGAGCCTTTACGGTACAGCTATTGCTCAGGTTTAGGCTTTAGAAGGAACCCTCTGTTGTCTGAAACAATATCGTCTCTGTAATGTATTGTATATTTTGTCCTTTTCTGCCAATCAAGTGATTCATCATGAAACATGAAATGTTTAGTTTTACTACCGGAAAACAGTGGTGTTGTGTTTTGTGTTTCTCTCTGAGATGATGTGTTTGTCAGCACAGGGATGGTGAGCTGTAGTTATTCATGAATCATACACTGTAAAATCTGTGTTTTTTCTTTGCTCTACCTCATGGACCTACTCTCGTGGATTATACCAGTGTCAGTCTTTTTATGTAGATAGATTATGACATTTTGCATGTTAATCCCATGACATTTTGAACGTTAATCCCATGTACAATGCACTGACTTTTGTCGTGTGTGTGTGTGTGTGTGTGTGTGTGTGTGTGTGTTTGTGTGTGTGTTTATCCTAGCACCATAACTAACATCCTTAAGTATATAGTGCACAGAAAACACCTGCTGCTATATGTTCACACACATTTTCCATAATTATGTCAGGTCTGTGTTTATGTAGATTGTTTTTACCTCTTCTCTTTTCTTGATCCCCCCCCCTGCTGAGTTCATTGCCAGATAACTTGAATAATTATGCAACAATACTGGAGACTGGATTCAATTCAGCTCATATACTCAGCTCAGACATCTATGTGCATACACACACACACACACACACACACACACACACACACACACACACACACACACACACACACACACACACACACACACACACACACACACACACACACACACACACAATGCGATGGGAACTATATGCACAAAAATGAATTACATCCACTCTTGTACTTTGTAAATCTGTGATGTGACAATACAACTGATTCTGATTCTGTTTAATTCAACTCTGAGAATGTGCAAATGTATACTTTGTACACTCTGAGTTACAAATGGATAAATTGACCCAGAGAATTGTATTGTACAAGGGTGTCAGTATTGTGTGAGTAATACTGCAGCAGATGTCTGGCTGTCTATACTAGCATGAAGCAGGCAGCAATATGTCTCCTCTTACATAATTTAAAGGTGCAACAAACAAGGCAGTTCACACATCAGGAATAGTAATCCCTGGAGCATTGTGGGTGTTCTATAGGCTGTCATAAGCTACTGTATGTTCGAAAAGTTACGATGTCACGCTACTGTAGCCTACCTCAGCAGTCCATTCACAACTATTCAACAAAACGCCAGTAGGTGAAACAGAAAAGGAAAAAG
The DNA here is from genome assembly GCF_964188405.1 of Protomyctophum parallelum. Lineage (NCBI taxonomy): Eukaryota > Metazoa > Chordata > Actinopteri > Myctophiformes > Myctophidae > Protomyctophum > Protomyctophum parallelum. Next base: position 19,598,776 of record NC_139705.1, on the reverse strand, counting down.
GTAGCACGTACACACAGTGAAAAACCATCATATGATCAGTGGTTGCTGTGGCAACTGATCCCAGCACCAGCAGTCAGCCCTTGGAAAGTTTAGTCACATGATGAGACATGTAAGTAAGAAGCTTACTGCATTGTATGCTTTAACTTGACAGGGTGTATGTGCGTGCATGCGTGTGTGCATGCATGTGTGTGTGTGTGTGTGCGCGTGTGTGTGTGTGTGTGTGTGTGTGTGTGTGTGTGTGTGTGTGTGTGTGTGTGTGTGTGTGTGTGTGTGTGTGTGTGTGCAACCAAGCATGCAACCAGCATGCACGTGATGGATAGTTTCTTAAATGGATAGTTCCAGATCTTGATTCTGATGACATAACCATCCACATATAGGCAAATCTATCAGATCACTTTTTTAGGTTATAATTATTCAGAAAACCCCAGACTGCACAGAAAATCTACTGAATGTTCAAAGTTCATATGTCACGACTCACAAGAGCTTTAACCTTTACACCTCAACAGTGTACTGATGTAAAGCTGACTACCAACAAAGAGAGATTGTAACAACCAGGATTCAAAGCCTGGTCTCCTGCATGGGAAACCAAGAAAAGGAAACCCATGTTGGCTAGGCCCTAGTCATAAGACCAATATAGCCGCAATAGGGGATATATTGGTCTTATGAGCTTAGGCAGGACTACTTTTCAGGCAGTAGGTGTCAAGCAACCAGGGTTTGAGAGGGGCACAGTGGCACAGTCGGTAGTGCTGTCACCTCAAGAAGGTCCTGGGTTCGATTCCCGCTGGGGACAGTGTGGGCGCTGGGGGCGTGTTCTCTCCTCCGTGTCATCAGGGCCCATACCCGAGGCGGAGGTTGGCGAAAGGGCCTTTCTGTGTCGAGTTTTCATGTTCTCCCCGTGTCCCCTAGGGTACTGGTACCATCACAAAAAACATGCATTAATCCCGGTCTCTAAACTACCTCCCGCTGGCCAGCCGGGGCACCTGATGGACGGGAAAGGAACTGGTCGGAATAACGTGTTCCTTCCACGCGGCACACGCTAAGTCCGGCCAGGGAAACTATCCCCTGTCAGGTGAAGAGAAGCAGCTTGGACTCCTCATGCATAGAAGGAAGCATGAGGTCAGTCCGCTGCCCCCCACCCAGGTTGGCAGAGGAAGTGTAGCGCCCAGGATTACATTAGGAAATTGACACTGGATGAAAAAATTATGGGATAAAAATTTTAAGTAAAAGAAAAGACACCAGGGTTTAAATTTCTCAATGGAAGGTACTACCACTGTAGTGTGCTAGATATATCGTATTAGCATATACTCTTTTCCAGTTCATACTCTACCACACAGATTGATTAAAATAACGGTATTCATTCAAATAAGTGCCATATTGCAGCTTTAATTATTTTAATTTGGAAAAGCAGATTTGATATTAGGTAGACCTAATTAGACCACCATGGGCAAAAAATGTGCCACCATGGGCAAGTTGGCTAATTTGTGATAAGACAATCGGTGTGCTGTGAAAAACGTTCAATGGAGATAGTCAAGGACAGAATAAATTGTTGTGTCACAAAGAAATATTACTGTAGGCCTACCACAAATTACCTACAGCAGATAAATTGTCCATGAGAAGCCCATTGGTTTAGAGTCAGTTCACAGACTCTTATTTGTCATTATCATTAGGACAGGGTAGGATATACAGCAAATAGTAAAAGACCTATTAGACATTACAGTGAAGCCTACCAGGTTAAAGTAGTGGCAGTTAAAACTCTTGAGTGTTACTAATGGGTCCATTTAGTTACATGAACACAGGATACACAGGACAGGACACAGTGCATAAGCAGTAGTTCTGTTTCTAGGCTAGCTAGCATTTCTTGTTATAATTATAGGCTAACCTATATTATTTTTGTTATTGTTTATTGGTGTTACCCGTAGCAGTAATAGCAAAAGCAGTATTTCTAGTATTTATTTTTTAAACACGCATTTGTAATATATTGTATTTGTTTTACATGATGAGATAGCTACTTTTCTTTGGTTAGATATAGGAATACGTAAAAAGCTAAAAATAAATATTATTCAAAGATGTTTTTGAGCAAACCGAAAGATGTATTCTCCTATGATGCTATCATGCTACCTACCTGAATTAGGATGACATTATTGCCCTGGGAACACTGCAGATGTTTAGTATCAGCTGCTGACGTCTGCCAACAGTCAGTCAGTGACTCAAACCTGCGTCAGAGTTGTCGTGACTTTGCCATAGTAATTCTCCACTTCTATAGGGAGCTGAATTACCACCCACAACACAACCGAACCACGTGGAAAGTATACGAGATGGGAGCATACTTTCCTGAGGGCAAGTGGTCGTGTAACATTTAAGTCGGATTTTACCGTTTATAGGCTGTATTGGCGCAGTACGGTTGAGTTTAGTGCACTATATCCGGATAAAAACGGAGAATATTAGCTGACTTATGCCCGCCGTTCTGTTCCTGCGTCAGAGTTTACGCGCCATGCCCCTTGCGCTCAGTCCTCGGTGATTTCGCATCTCTTTTGCGCGCAGAGATGCTGCCTGCATGCGAACACAGCTGCTGAGCTTGAATGAAGATATGCTCATTTGGGATTCACTACACTACAGACCAGCTAAATAGGACGCTTGAGTCTCACGACGAGTACGGTAAGAATATGTTTATTTGCCTGATTTCATTTAGCCTAGTTTTTAGCCTATCCGTCCAACCGCATAGTGTTTATTATAGCGTGGAGCCGTTTTCCTTTAAACGCTTGTCTCGTAACCATGCCTGAAATACATCGGTTTTCTCGACACGTCGCTCCCTCCCACCCACCTGTCAAATGGAGATTTCACCTCCACTTGCAAGATGAGCGTCACAGACGGTCACTAATATCGTATAGCGTTTGGTGGTGGTTGAGATCGCCCTCTCGGAGTCATTGACGATGGTGTGCAGCGCGTACGTGTTCCGAACACAACACTTATTATTATGGTCTTCCACAGCGTCTCTTTACTAATTGTTTGACTATCAGCGGTGTATACTCAGCGTGCATCCTTTGACCTTGACAAGACATGCGAGCTTTCACTGCAGGTGGTCTTCAAAGTCAAACGGTGTCGGGCCTAAATATGCTACATACTGTATGTGTCACGTCACGTGTCTCAAATAAAAGATTGGGCCATGAAGGTATATGCTATATATGAATCATTTTGGACAATGTTATTCAGCGGGGAGGTACAATGAATGATTCGTATTTCGTGGTATCTGATTGGCTGCCATCTGAACCTTTTCTGCTGTCAATATGGCATTTTCCTATTGAATATAGGATAGTTTACACATCTAATCTGATCAATTTTGAGAAGCTGCCAATGTGAAAATCATTCAACTGCGAGCCAGGCATTCATTGGTATTGGTAATCTAATCACATGCAGGCTGTATACTTCTGCCATGGTCTTGAAAACTGTTTTGTCATGTTAAATGTCAGTCCTTCAGGGGATATAATTATCATATCTGGTCATTTGAGGAGCAATGGCAGGGTACCACTGATGCTGCGGGGATGGGATTTCAATTCCACAGGAAGAGACATTGCTTAGCAACCAGGCTGGATGAAAGTAGAGCATATCTTTGAACCTGCTGATACTGAGCACCCATGTGCTGCTATTTCATCAACACCTGCCTGGAGAGTTGGGAGGATGTATTCATCTCCTAACATGTGGGAGGAGGACAACTTCTCTCTCTGGGAGGGAAGAGAGATGCATCCTCCTGTGGGATCCATACAGATTTTACCTGCACTAAATCAAGTTAAAATTACATTTAGAAATGAAGGTGGATTCTACCTGCTATTGAACACAACTGTGTACTTTGAACCTTGCTCAGTCAATTTATTAGTCAAAGTATTCCATTCAGTACTTCTTCCTTGTGGTATATTTGCCTGTGTACCTGCATGAAACCTTGGCCACGCATGGTTAGGCTACATTTCTCACAGCTTCTCACATGTCTCACAGTATGCTCCTAGCCTCCTCAAACATGTTCGGAGCAAGTGTCCAGGGTTACTGCGCTAACAATGTGTAGCTGTCAATGTGTGATGTCAGATCACTGTGTACAGCTTTAACCTGGCAAATCCAGCACTGGCCAGGTTATTGTGTTGGTGAAATAGGCTCTCCCCCCAATCTGCCTCTACCCCTATCCACACACACTATGTTTCTCATACTACCAGCGACCTCGCCAGAGCTTCACAGTTGAGAAGCAGGAGTTAAACTATTAATCTGGTGTCAGTGCAGGGCCAAATTATCCATTGGGCCAGTGGGGCCGTGGTCCAGGGGCCCTTGGCTCTCAGGGGCCATTGGCTTTCAGGGGAAATTGGACCGCGCTGTACTGGGTTTGAGCCAGGCCCTCCATTGGCCGTTGATTTAGTTACATTTATGCCAAAAAGATGATAAAAACACGAAGAAAACACTACATTTTCATGGGGGCCCAGGGGCCCTCTGGGTGGTTAATCCGTCCCTGTGTCAGTGAGGTCAGATGTAGAGTTGTTGGCCGGCACCATATATTCAGATCTAGTATGTCAAACCATGTGTGGCTATCCAGGGTTTGTTGAGGTCAGTGTCGTGATCTTCATATATGGAGAGTCAGGTGATGCTAGTCAGCTCCACATATGGAGATCCATGTGTTGTACCAACTTGGTTCATTTGCAAGTGTGACTCGCGTTGCGGCCGGCAACCACACTGGTTATCATGAGACTGTCACAATATGGCCAAATATTGACATTCCCATACATGGGCTTAATATTGATAACATCAGGGATCTCCCTCAATATGGGCATTCCCAGCCGATGCCCTAATAAAATCCCTGTTATGCCCATATATGGATTTTTTCAGGCCTGAAACAAGTTAACAACAGAGCTTCTTAATATGGCACAGTTGAGAAGCACGAGTTAAACTATTAATCTGGTGTCAGTGAGGTCAGATGTAGATTTGCTGGCCGGCTCCATATATGCAGATGTAGGTGATGATCCAGTCTTCTGCATGTATGGCTATTAGCTATCCAGGGTTTGATGAGGTCAGTGTTGTGATCTTCATATATGGAGATCCAGGTGATGATAGTCAGCTCTATCTAAGGGTCTCCATGATGTCAGGGGTATGACCATATATGGGGGGCGTGATGTCACGAGGTGTGACCATATATGGAAGCGTGATGTAACAAGGCCTGACCATATCTGGAGGTATGGGTGACGCAACAAACAAACGGGAAATGCAGGTTTTCATTGTAAATGCGACCTATGGTCGCAAAAACTACAAAAGTATATTAAAATAAACAAATATTCCTAATACAAGTAAGACGCGCAAACGCGTGAAGCGAACGCAGCTCGTGTGTGTGTGGTTGTGTGTGTGTGTGCTACAGCTGCGCCCTGTGTGTGTGTGTGTGTGTGTGTGTGTGCGTGCGTGCGTGCGTGCCACAGCTGCGCCCTCTGGTGGCGGGCCGGTGGTGTAACAGCGTGACACCACACAGCGTGACACACACACACACAGACACTCAGCCCCTGCTGTCATAGTAAGTGGCTCACTGCGTTCGCAACAAACTATGACTTTAATATTGCACAAGAGCAGAAGGCTAAACTTCATATATCTTCTAGAAGAGGTTCGGTTGGTAAAAGAAAACACTGAGATGTGATGATGATGGTGGTGGTGAAAAAGTAATTTTAACTTTCAGAGTTAAACTCTAGTCTTTTAGTCCCCACAAGTAAAAAACTCCTGGCAAGTGCTAAGCGATAAGTCATTTAACAGTGAACACATCGTTAATAGAATGCTTGATGTTGGCTCTGGCTCATGTCTTTGTGCCGTGATATAGATTGACTATGAGAGCTCACTGCTGTATCAGTTGTGGGGATCAGCACTACTAGGCCTTGGCACGTAACTGCTGCATGTCGTGACTGCAGGGGTCTCGCCGCCACTGAGGAATGCAATGTGCGTGCTGCCAGAGTGACCCCCGGGTGGTGACGGTTGTCCTGCCGGCTAGTGGTGGCTGCTCTTCAGAAGCCACTGCACATGAGATCCCTGCATGTTATGCACTATTAGCCCCTTTGTCCAGAAACCCCACACCTCTGGCTGTCTTCCCGTAGCCTTTAATATGAAAGAGTGACGAGTCGACTCGAGTCACTACTAACCCAGTAACCCAGCTACCGGTTCACAAAGTTGTTTTTAAAGTCTTATTCGGAAGTTCCCTGCAGACTTCAGTTCACTGTTATCTGCTCTGCTTGCTGGTGTTTGACATTTAAACAAAGGGTTATTTTATCATTTACTGGATATTTATTTACTACTACTACTACTACTACTTTATTTGAATGTAAAATGTTTCCTAGTATTTTAATACATTTGACTTATGTACAGGATATTCTGGAATTCAGAAACAATTGTCTTTCACATGCTGGGATACTCATACTGTAAAATCCTTAAAGTGAAAATTCCGCTGGCTTATGCTGTCTATGGGAATCGTACACAAAATCCAGTATTTTGAGTGGTTCACACAAAATTATGGCAAAACTAGGTTACATATATAACTTAGAAATATATTTATAACTAACCCTGGCTAGTGGCTAGTAGGCCCATGAGACGACGTTGTGTATGGTCTAAACCAGCTACCCACAGTGCTATAGGATTATTGGAGGACTTTGCTGGGCTCTTTTAACAAAGTTAAACTCGCACACAATTATGCATGTAAGTGAACTAGGAGGTTGTTGTCCAGACAAAACTTGTGGTTCCCGTGAATGATGAGGCACTGTATGTAATGAAGCCAATTATAGCCACTTATAGTGACTTTTATAGTGGCCTGGCCCTCCACAGCACAATCATTTTATCGTGCTTTAAGAACATGAAAAGAAGATGACGAGTACAAGACAGACAGTAAAATACACGGCGCTTTGAGCTAACTGTTCTATTGCATTATGTTCCCTTGAGACTAATAAGCACACAAACAGAGCACTGATCTCTTCACTGGCTGCTGTTCATGTGCTCTGCAATGCCATCCACATGACTCAACTATAACGTGTTTAGCTCTTAAATGGGTTTGAAAAACAATCTCTTCTCTCATTGACTCTTTCAACTGCATTACTGAAATACCTCACCCAAGGTTCTGCCATGCTTCAATAACATATACTACTCCAAAACAACATGATTCACATATAGATATTTTAAAATATTTTCATTTTGGACAGACAAATAACATTAGTAAGCACAGTACCCTAGGAAGCTCAAGAACAGGAATATCTATTAAGATGACCAATAAAACTGATATAAAGACTTAATGACAATGTTTGCTTATTTTGCTACTAAACTAATATAGAACTAGAGCAAACATTTCCTAGTGTTCCTATGTAAAGCGCTTTGGGTATTTAGAAAAGCGCTATATAAACTTGAGTTATTATTGTTATTTTTATAATGAATAATGATTACCGGTAGTATTCATTCATACTGTATACTACTAGCTTTGTTTATTGTTTTTTTTCATAGAAGCATTATTGAAATACTGAGTTTGAAAAATAATAATTAACATTAACAGCTTCTCTTAAATAAACCCCACAAGTATGACATAAAAGAGTAAACACACAGAAAACAAGACAAACAAACCTTAAATACAAGATCAGTAAAAGGCAGACAAAAACAGACAAAACAACAGTACACAACATCCTATATAAAAAAAATCATAGGTACATGATACATCCATAATCCAATACAATACAATCCATACAATACAATCACAGTATAAGCTACGTATATCATAATGCTTCTGAAATTGCTGTTCTCCACCAGCCGGAGACCTTTTGTTTGCCTCGTCTGTCTGTCTGTCTGTCTGTCTGTCTGTCTGTCTGTCTGTCTGTCTGTCTGTCTGTCTGTCTGTCTGTCTGTCTGTCTGTCTGTCTGTCTGTCTGTCTGTCTGTCTGTCTGTCTGTCTGTCTGTCTGTCTGTCTGTCTGTCTGTCTGTCTGTCTGTCTGTCTGTCTGTCTGTCTGTCTGTCTGCCTGCCTGCCTGCCTGCCTGCCTGCCTGCCTGCCTGCCTGCCTGCCTGCCTGCCTGCCTGCCTGCCTGCCTGCCTGCCTGCCTGCCTGCCTGCCTGCCTGCTGTCGTCTGTCTGTCTGTCTGTCTGTCTGTCTGTCTGTCTGTCTTTCTTTCTTTCTTTCTTTCTTTCTTTCTTTCTTATGCACACTGCCATTAATGCCATATTTATTATGCACACTGCAAGTGCCAGCAGGCCAAGGACCTCAATTTCTGAATATTTTATAAATCTGTCAACAACAAATAAGACATTTTTAATAATTTAAAATGTATTTATTTATTTAATAATGGCAAAGAATCATCCCTCCGGGCTGGAATATACATCCCACGAGGCTATGGACTAGACGAGCAATCTGTATGCCTGAGATGGACTACTAGCCAATTATAACGCTCCTGTATGTACCAGTATGAGCCAATTGCAGGTGTGCAATATGGCACCACAGTGAATGTTCATGTCGGCACGGCATTTATGAAGTGATCGTAAACAGATGATCCTTGCGTAATTTCGGTCTTAGCGTTGATAAATGTGACAGCTGAAATCAATCTGGCACGCCCTATAAAATCAAGCCTCGCCCTCGTTTTTGCGACATGAATAACTGGAATACGATCAAACAACGTACGGAAAGCAAATAAGAATTAAGAAAAGAGTTTCCTCGCTGCCTGTCTAGTCCCCCCCCCCCTCGCCCCACACACACACACACACACACCGAGCCGCACATGCACACTGCTCGTTTGCAAAAAATAGTGCATCTCCTCCTCTGTCACTGTGTCCTCTCCTCTGTTACTGTGATTCAACTTTAAACTCTATATTACTAGTAGCTAGCTAGCTAATTCACCAACTGTGTCCATTTGACTTATTAATGAAAACATCAAACAAAAGAGCTGAAGGTTGTTTCCATTTAGGTCGACTTTTAATGTCTAATTCACATTGGCATTTTTCATTGGTGACACTGTTGTGATTGTATAATTGCCAGTAAAGTATTCTAGTCTATTCTATTCTAACAATGCAAATGCCAGCTGCTCATTCTGACACCTTCCAATCCTTCCTTTCTTACAGGTCTAGGACAAAGCACACGTGTACCTGTCTGGAACATTGCCCCATCCCTCCTCTCCTCTGCTCGGCACTCTCTTTCCCTCCGTCAGCTCTACCCTTTTGAGGAGTTGCTCGTTCGCCGCCATGCCGAAGAACAGCAAAGTGACCCAGAAAGAGCACAGCAATGAACCCGTCACTGAGTCGGTGGCTGACCTGCTGGCCTTGGAACACCCCATGGACTATAAGAGCAGTCAGATGAGCATGGGCCTCAGCCCGGGGGCCATCGCCCCAGGAAAGGGCCTGCTGCCTTCCCCTGACCCCGACGTGGACGATGGTCGACCGGCCTGGAACAACAAGTTGGAGTACATCCTTGCCCAGGTGGGCTTCTCTGTAGGCCTGGGCAATGTCTGGAGGTTCCCCTATCTGTGCCAGAAGAACGGTGGAGGTAGGATATCCGGGGGGGGACAGGTTAGGGTCTATGCTTAGCAAATGCATACGGTATGTTTGCAGATGATTTTGCTCTATTTAGGTAGGGCAATTTGTTGTATGTCAAACCCAGAAACCTTAAAGTCCTACATACAGTTATACGATTGTGTAGAAAATGGAACGGAACTACGGTACTGTAATTGTATCATGGGCAGGTTTTCTGAATCAGTACATTAGTAGGAAATAGGTTGCAGTACAGTACATAGTCTTACGTGGGTCAGCGTCATTATTCCAATGACGCGTTGGTCCGACTCGCCCCATTACTAACCCTGTCCCTAACACTAACTGCACGCAAAGCCACGTTGTCGGACCAATGCGCCATCGGAATCTTATGTAAGGGTACATGTACTGCCAATGTTATTAGGCTAGTAAAATAGGCAGACATAATACAAAGGGGCAGTGATGCAATTGCAAATAGTCTGCATCCTGCATCCTTAAGGTTAATTCCAATACCCAAAATCTCGGCCACTCACTCACTTACACTCGGTCACTCCAGCATGGGGGTGTTACAATGAAATATGTGACCATCATGTGGACTACACATAACTGACATGGAGGGCCTTTAGATACGTTGCCTAAATACCGCTATATAATTTAACTCTGCTAATAAACAAACCACAATGATTTATGTTCGGCCATTATGTGACATTATGTGATTGTCTACTCTACATGATTGTCACATATTTCAGCAGGTCACCAATTTCACCATAACACCACCATGCTGGAGTGAGTGAGTGTGAGTGAGCGAGTGGCCAAGATTCTGGGTATTGGAATTTGGTTTTAGACTCACTAAATTGAGAAATGAAGCAATCAATGTCACCCTCTGGGGGTCCTGGGATGTAATGCTGGTCCCATTACATTGAAAACCTATTTACATCAGTGGGCCATGTGTAAGTGTTTAAGAAGAGGAGGTTAAGTTGTTTTTTGTTTTCATTTGATGAGAAACTGATATTGCAAGAATATTGTCGCCTACAGTACATGTGTCATGTTGCTGGAACGGGATGTGATTGAAAATGCCCACTGGTGTTGGTGATTGCCTTGACATTCGTGCCGCTGCTTCGTGTGATGGAAATTGCATTTGTGTCAGATTACAGAGAAACGCTCCAGTCATTTCAGTCAATTTAGCTCTCATTTCCTTAATGTGAAGTGCAGTCAGTTAGTATTCATTGAGTACTGTAGTCCCACAGCTAGTTTTGTAGTTGGCATAGGGTTAGGCCTACACACGCAAGTGTGTGTGTGTGTGTGTGTGTGTGTGTGTGTGTGTGTGTGTGTGTGTGTGTGTGTGTGTGTGTGTGTGTGTGTGTTTGTGCGTGCGTGCGTGCGTGCGAATTAGAGATACATTTCAGAAAATAATATAAGCAGTGTCTATAATGTGACTATAAGATTTGACTGATGGCAGAAACAAACAGGTACATACGTAGTGTGTATTAATTGTCAATTTATTATAGGCATAATGTATTCTATTGGACCAGGGACATAGCTGACCATTTGGTTGCCCACCCTCACGATGCGTTTCCTCATTCAGATCGGCTATTTGTGAGGACACACGGCCGCTTGTTAATACGTGGCGGAGCGTGTTGCCCTACGCACAGTGCGTATTGCACGTATACATAGCTGTATTGGACCGGCACCTACTGTACCTGATGGCAGTAATAGTCTCCAAGCCCTTTGTTAATTGGCTGCTATTAGTCAGAACAGCCAACACCTCATGTCAGCTGATGGTGCAATCAGTTGTAATCATCTCAGGGCTGACGGGGCTTGTTTCCTCAGCACTTTCCCCCCTTTTTCCCCAGATTAGATAGAAGAGTTTAGGTATAGAAGGTGTTTAGGTAGTTAAGTAGTATTGGTTATGCATGCACTGAGGAGGACACACAGAGGCCAGGATTCATTTTAATTTAAATCTGCTTATGTAGCAGAGTAGCTCACAGTCACAACCTCAGCCTGATGGCCTAAAATATCCGATATCTCCCCAGAGTTACAGGGAATTCCCTTTGGCTTTGGATTTCCCTGTGGGAGGAGGTCAAAAGGGGAGTTAGTGAAGCAGTCTAAGCAGTCTCACAACCTCAGCCTGATGTCCTAAAAGTCTAATATCTCAGGTGTTGCAGGTGAAAATAGAGTTACCTTTGGATTAGTGGTTAAGATGTTGGCTTTACACGTGGGAGACCCGGGTTTGAATCCCAGACGTTACAATGGTGCAGTGACTCGGATTGGGTTTCCCCATGTGAGGAGGTCAAAAGAGGGGTGAGTGTAGTGGCTTACAACAACCTCTGCCTGATGGCCTAAAAGTCTAATGTCTCCCCCGAGTTATCCCTTTGGCTTAGTGGTTAAGATGTTGGTATTATTGGTCCGACCATTACTAACACTATGCCTAACCTAACCCTAACCTCACAGGAAGCCACGGGTCATTTTTAACCCCCAGCACGGATTACTTGTAACGCGCCACGCATGTCTGGAGCCACGGCTGCGCAGGTCTGACTAACGGGATGTCTGACTTGTGGGCAGAACCCCAAGATGTTGGCGTTCCGCGTGGGAGACCCGGGTTAGTTTCCGGGACATTACACTTAGCTTGCATGGTTTCTCTAGCCTGGTTAATAAACCAGACCGAATCAGCCGTTGGCAAAAATAAATTGCCTGCCAGCGGATTACGGTCTGGAGAGGCTCAATTGTACGCCCATTTCCTACACCAGAGAAATGGGGCGGCCAATCAGGACACGGTATGCAATATGGGCGGTGTGGGAGCTATATTCACTAAAGCTTTTGTTTTGAAGGTGATGGGCAATGCACAGCTGAGCCTATTTAATTAAGAGAGCACTCAGGGAGTCAGAGAGCACTGGGAAGGCACACAGTTTTTTACCAGCAGCAGCTAGTGAGACACTTTGACATTCTTGTATCCTACACTATGTCTGTCTGGAAAAGAAAATAAAAACAACATCAAATGTGGCTGCCCCTGACTGGACATTGGTCTTATTACTGCAACTGCGTAAGATTCGCTGCCCGGTGCATTTAGTGGCTTTTAAAGTTTTATTGTTGGTGTTGATTAGCCACTACAGGCGGGCTTTGGTACAGTGACTTTCAATGCTTGAGACCTTTGACTGACAGTAGCTCTGACCAATTGCGTCAAAGAGAAAATGTTTCAACCCGCTCCCCTGGAAATGAAATCCAAGCTGAGCCTCCCCAGACTAATATCCCGCGGTCCGTGCGATATTAGTCTGGTTTATTAACCAGGCTATGGTTTCTCAGGCTTATCTACTTGGCATTATCACTGGTATGGCATATAGATATAGTGGTGACGATGGAGGAAATTCAGCTGTCAGCGTGGACATTTTGGCCATTATTCTGTTGGTCTGACTGGCCCCATTTGGCCCATTATAACAAACGCTCTCCCTAACCCGGTCCCTAACGCTAATCCTAACCTCACACTAACCTAACATTTGCCTATTGGGACGTCAGAATAATGGGAGGTTGGAATTATGAGCGGCCAAACCCCACATAGGTAACAACGTTAGTTGAATAAATACCATTTAGCACTGCAACATGTGTAGGCTACAGACATGTGCATGTGTATGCACTTGTGTGCATAGCCATATGCCAAATTGTGTGTTTTCTGTCTACATTGTATGTTATGTGTACTGTATGTTCACAGTAAAATGGGTCAATTTGTTAAACTTAAAAGGATGAAGCCACTGGTAGGCGAATTTCTGTGGTCCACATTCCACCTCTGAGACACAAACCGAGTAGAAAGAAATAGCACCATTTTATCATGAGCAGCAGTGAGGACCAATTATAGGTTGAAAATGGGTGAAGTCGCCCTTTAAGAGCCCTTGTGGGATACTGAATACTGTACTAGTCTGGGCTTGTCCTATAGTGACTATGATATCCATCTCTCTCTCTCTCTCTCTCTCTCTCTCTCTCTTTCATACCCCCAACCTCCTTTTGCTACAGTATGTCTACCTTTAACTGCAATATACTGTAGCTAGCCACCACATGTTCTATGTTTGATTCAGGCACATCCCTGGTGGTGTGCTATTAGAGTCATTTGTTTTTATCACCATGGTGCCTCTCCGTGTCTTGACATATTAGGCTATGGGCATGACATATTGTCTGTTAGAGAGCCTGCTGCTTTCAGTCCCGCTGCAGTAAACAAAAAAAAAGGAAGAGGAGAGGTGGCAGTTTTGGCAAAATAGAAGACAGGTGATAACAGAACAGAGACAAAGTGAAGGGAGAGGGCGAGAGAAAGTGTTGGGTTGTGTGTGTGTGTGTGTGTGTGTGTGTGTGTGTGTGTGTGTGTGTGTGTGTGTGTGTGTGTGTGTGTGTGTGTGTGTGTGTGTGTGTGTGTGTGTGTGTGTGTGTGTGTGTGTGTGTGTGTGTGTGTGTGTGTGTGTGTGTGTGTGTCAGAGAGAGAGAGTGAGAGAGGGGGGCAGGGAGGGAGGGAGGGAGGTAGGTAGGGAGAAAGACTATCAGAGGGAGGGTAGAAATGAGGACAATAGACTAGTGGAGGACAGATAGAATTGATACCAAAAATAGACACTGAGTCAGAGGATTAGGTTTTGATCGCATTTCATGTGCTCAGTGGTCTTCAATATACATGGGTACTAGTTTTGATTTTGGTTTTATTTATAGATTATATAACATTGTGGATTATTTGGATGGGGGATGGTGAGCAAAATATATACTGTAGTGATATTCAAAGGATGGCATCCTCATCACTGGACCGTATTAGGGAGTCATGGTGTAATTATATGGGACTTGAAGTCCATGATGATTCTTGGCAACTGGCAGTTTAAAGTATACATCTTCATCTGTCTGCATTAGTCATGAACTACTTCAGCCTTTATTGATAGTATCACGTAAAGATGGACAGGAAAGAGAGAGAAGGGGAAAGACATGCAGCAAAGGTTGTCATGAACGGGACTTGAACACGCGATACTCTGTCAAGCCAAAGCCTATATGTGGCATGCGCCTGGACCACTTGGCCAGCAGGCGCCCCCAGGTTACACATTTCTAAGAGCAGACTTGCTGTTGCTGAGATCTACCCAGATGTCGATACGACTTGCTCCAGGTGCCATCAGGCTCCAGCCACTGTCTGCCATATGTTGTGGTCATGCCCATCATTATTACAATTTTGGCTTTATGTTTTTGAGACCTTTTCTTTTATATATGATAAGGAGATCAGCCTTAACCTTTTGTTTGCAGCCTTTGGAGTGGTCTCTGATGAAATGACAGTATCTGTCGCTCAATCTGATATCCTTCTTTCTTCTCTTTATTGTCTCGATGCCTTGTTTTGTTCAATTGGAAAACAGCGATTCTCCATCACATCAACGCTGGGTCGGAGATGTGATCAGTTTGACACAGGTATTAGGCTAGGTATTAGGTATAGGACGGTGAATTACTAGATGATGGACGATTTCTGTATGGCAAGTGACAATCTGTATTAGAATGAAGTGATTTTATTCATCTTTTTTATTTTTATTGCTGTATTATCTTTTTATTTTTAAGGTATTGTTAATGTCTTGTGTGGTTTGTAAATCGCTCTGGATTAAGAACGTCTGCTAAATGGCTAAATTGTAAATTTGTATATGTAGTCCTGTGTGTATGTATTGTTGTTGTTGAAACCTAAATAATTAATGAAAATAATTTAATAATGATAACTATATTTGGATGAGCATAATAACTGTCTCATAACACATTCACTGTACTGGCAAATAATTGTATTGTCAGTTTATGCAGGACAGAAATGTGTTTCATCACTATTCAATTTTGCCATTCCTTTATATTGTCTGCTCACTGATTGATTGATTGATCGATTGATTGATTGATTGATTGATTGAATTTTTTATTTCACAGTATGTAGAATGGGTACATTTCAAACAAAAGCACAAGTCAATATAAAAACTGCTACGACACCGAAAAGTACTAGATGTGTTTACATCAGGGGCCTCCATTTTCAATTCATCAGAACATTTAAAGACTGAGTCCTTTTCTTTCCCTCCATCCTCCTGTGTCACAGGTGCGTACCTAGTGCCTTACTTCATTCTCCTCATCCTGATCGGCATCCCTCTGTTCTTCCTGGAGCTGGCAGTGGGTCAGAGGATACGGCGTGGCAGTATCGGGGTGTGGAATTACGTCTACCCACAGTTAGGAGGCATTGGGGTCTCCAGCCTGATGGTAAGGACTATCCTGAGCTCTAATTTAGCTTTATGGAAGACATACAATACATGCAAAGTGGATAAAGTCCCTGAAAGACGAGGCTTTGTGACATTTCACATGATGACTGTGCAGAGTAGAATTCAGAAACTCACATTTCTTCCATTCCCATTTAGTCTATGTAAATGATCAGTCATCTAGTGGCGACTCCTCGTGGCTGTAACAGTCTGCTGTTCAGTGGCACCATCCAGTCAGATGTTATGATAGTCAGGGAGAGAAAACACTCCATGACTGAATTTTTTGAAAGTCTAAAATGATTAAATATGTCTGTAATTTATATGTTCCAATGTTCAAAGCCAAAAACATAATAAAATAGATGACACCATCGCGCGATAATGTGTAAGTAAAATACTTTTCTCAGCCTGCCACTTGGTGAGCTAGTCAGTCAGTGAGTTACTGGATGATCCAGTTTGTAATTGACCTACTAATTTACAGAATCTGATCAGTTCTGATCTTAATCAGTCAGTTTGAGAAGCAAGGAGTCAGAGGCCAAGCGTAGGGCAGTGAGGCGTGTGATGTCTAGGATGTGGAAACGGGGAGGTTCAGAAGCTATAAATACCTCCTCGTAGAAGGCTAGAACCCAGGCTTCCGAAGGAACACACCTCAATAATTCATACACACTTAAGCTGGGAGCACAGCATGTGAGCTGTGACGGTTTAACGGCTGTGGACATTCACTGCAAAGTAATACATATTGTTTGTTTTTGAGTCCCATGATGGTTTTCTTTTTGCATCCCATGTACCGTACTTGTGGTAGACAAAGACATTTCTTGTCATTCCTCACCCCCTCCAGGTCTGTGGTTTTGTGGGCCTGTACTACAATGTGATCATCGGCTGGAGTATCTTCTATTTCTTCCAGTCCTTCCAGTACCCATTACCGTGGGCTGAATGCCCCATCAGGAGGAATGGAAGCCAAGCCAGTGAGTCCATATAACACAGAGCTGTGTTAGGGTCCGTGTCTACACAAAAGGGTTTTTATGAGCACTTTATGACACAACGTTCAAACCTATCAACCATGATGACGGTGCTCGCCTCGAACGTCCTCTCATCTGTGTTATTATTAGCACAGTTAGCCTTCCTAGCTGAAACAACTGTTAACATGGACCTCTCATCGCTGTGGTAACAATTCAATTTCACGAAATGACTGGATCAACATGACATTGATGAGGGGCACTCCTCTCCAAATATGAAATATTTGCTGCCCAGGGCGCTCTGCCAAAAGCGATGGACGCAGAGAGCATCACGCTTTAGCAGCTAAAGCATCTTTATTTACCATAGGAATGCATGGCAGACGGGCACTGGCAGCAAAAAATAATAAATTAAATAAATACTTTCTGTGGACATGACCCCTTAAACAGCAGAACAAACAAAATCCACAGGTTGAAACTAGTTTAGATTTAGATTAGTACTGTCTAGCAATTAGTCTAGGTAATCTATCACAATTAACCCTCTCTGACATGTTTTGATCAATTTGAGATGGCAACAGCAACAGCTTGGTTACAAAGGTTAGTAGGCCTACTGTATATTTGAGATGTAGTATTGATGATCATTTATTATTCCAGTGGTCTATCCAAGAAGTCATGTTTTACAGTGGTAACAACTTCACTTTGAGATACAGGGCTACAAGATACACACAGAGGATACAAATGTGTGTGTGTGTATGTATGTGCGTGCGTGCGTGCGTGCGATCTCTAAAACATACATACATACAGAACAGTACATACATACATACATACATACAGTATTTACAGACTTACCTACAGTATTCACAGACAGACAGACAAAACTCAGTAAACGCTTAACTAAAATCAGTATGGTGTTCTACAATAAATTGTAATTGCAGCACGGCTCCTGAAGTTGCAGAAATCACCTATGTATTTGAGCAGCTTGGTTCACAGTGGAGCAGCATATGCTCAGACCTGGAATAAAAGTACAGTTGGTGTTGTGCTGACTCCAGATCTAGTCCTAGGATGCCTCGCCTCCTTACATTATTGGAAATGGCAGCTCTGCTACCAGAGGCCTGTTAAAGGCTGCGACCCAGCCCACAGTGCAAGTAACCAGGCTTTCCGGCAGCTGCCAAGAGAGGCGGATAATGGATACACACAGAATGTGACATGGTTACATAATTAGCATGCATGCTGTTCTTATTGTTATGAAAGCAGTTGGGGAGCTCCAATGACAAAAAAATATATAATTTATGCATCAACTGATTGGATGTTCTCTTTTCGGTATCTCTTTCCAGGAAATAATACGTGTCTGGTGTTTACAGTATGTTGTCTTATTAGATCTTTTTGGTATATGTGATTATTTGTTACATTTCTATAGTTTTGATATACCTTTATACCTCCTTGTTGTAGTCGTGGAGCCAGAGTGCGAGAAAAGCTCAGCGACCACCTACTTCTGGTACCGTCAGACCCTCAACATCACCAGCTCCATTGACGACACTGGTGGCCTGAACTGGAGGATGACCCTGTCACTGCTCGCTGCCTGGATCATTGTCTGTCTGGCCGTCATCAAGGGCATCCAGTCCTCTGGGAAGGTACAGTACAGGGTTTCCCTTGTCCCACAGCAGGGGATTCTGAGCCCCTGTGAAGCTCTATAGAGCGCCGAGGTCTGACGTAATTTCACATCCTACCCGGTAAACAAATGATCCCAGCGGATTCACTCATATGGATATGAAGAATCAACTGACTGCGAGAAAACGCTAATGTTACTGGTGCCGAATTAGTAAAACATTTGCTAGAAACAGATACACAAATATGAGTGATTGACTGTCGTAAACGATACAGAGACACCTCCCCGACAATATCGCTGAGACAGTATGTTTATTTTTGGACCACAGTGCTTGTATGAGATGATTTTAAGAGGAACCAATGTTATTCTGCATTGAGAAATGATTTCCGCAAACCAGGGGATAAGCGAGAGTGATGACAGGACTTTGCGTTTGTTTATTTGTTAGTTTGTGTACAGTATGTACGTGATATTATGCAAGCATGTATGTAATTCACACACGCACGGACGCACGCGTAATCCATATTTAATTTTCATCAGTGGATTAGTTTTTGACTTTCCTAATGCTCTGCTGGTCAGAGGTCAGGTGCTGAAGCATATCTTCACCACTGCTCTATTTTTGGATCTCATTGATGTTATGGGAGAGAGAGGCATGCAACATTAATGAGCTTTTTGAAGCGATGCGCATGCGGACATTCTTTGTTTGGCAAATAAACTGCACCAACGTCCTGTGATCTCAATCCAGGGAATGAGTCACATACTGTATCACAGCGGCACTCCATCCAGAACACATTTTAACAGAAAGATACACAATAAAGTCTTTGTCTGCTCTCCAAACCTAAATGATTTCTCTCCATATTGGGGAAGAATCCACAGATATCAGGACACAAAGCAAGGACATGGCTGTCACTGTGTGTGTGTGTGTGTGTGTGTGTGTGTGTGTGTGTGTGTGTGTGTGTGTGTGTGTGTGTGTGTGTGTGCGTGCGTGCGTGCGTGCGTGCGTGCGTGCGTGTGTGTGTGTGTGTGTGTGTGTGTGTGTGTGTGCGTGCGTGCGTGCGTTCGTGTGTGTTCATCTGTGCCTGCCATGTGTGAGGCTGCAGACGGGTGGTGTCCAGTGTCCATGGCAACAGTGTCTGATGTGCTTGACTCTTTCCCTCTCCATCTGACCTTCTGTGTCTGTGTGTGTGTGTGTGTGTGTGTGTGTGTGTGTGTCTCTCTCTCTCTCTCTCTCTCTCTCTCTCCATCTTTCAGGTGATGTACTTCAGTTCTCTCTTCCCTTATGTTGTGCTCTTCTGTTTCCTGGTGCGAGGCCTGATGCTCAGGGGAGCAGTGGATGGCATCGCTCACATGTTCACTCCTAAGGTGAGAGGAACGCAGCTCACATGTTCACTCCTAAGGTGAGAGGAACGCAGCTCACATGTTCACTCCTAAGGTGAGAGGAAAGCAGCACTCCTAAGGTGAGAGGAAAGCAGCTCACATGTTCACTCCTAAGGTGAGAGGAACTCAGCCAACAAATGAACCGTCCATCTTCTGAGGAATCTAAGAAAGAGGGTTGTGTTGACTTGACTGTACTGTCAGTGCCATAGCTAAACAAGGCTACCTCTGCATTACTTGGGAAGATGTTCCCTCAAGGGGCTATGTCTGTACATAAAAAGCATTGTATAGTAGTACAATCATTACAGTTAGCAGAGTCTCTCCTGAAATCACTGTGTGCCGCGTTATATTAATATTATATTAATGCTGCAATCTGGCACTAATAATAATAATAACAATGGATTGCATTTTTATAGCGCTTTTCTATGCACTACGGTACGTGCTTACTCAAAGCGCTTTACAATGGTCCATTCATTCATACATTGGGAGGAACAGTCAACGCAAGCGTCCTCACTTCCCACATTCACACACCAATGGTGGCAACCACTGGAGCACTAATTTTAAGGAATAAAATGGTACAACCAATTTGTATGGTAGAGTATGTAAATACAATATAACTACATCTGCAGCGCAGTGTCACAGTTGCAATTACATCTCTCTGCCGGGAGACAGATAAAACATACAAAGTAGACCTAGAACGGCTGGTCCGGTGCATCACAGGATAGGAACAAGGACAACAGATGCAGAAGGAGCAGAGCACTGCATGCTCCGTGCTGCTCCCGGTGTCCTCTCCTCCTTCTGGAATCATTATACGTTATTTTATGGTTAATTGACCATGAATTGTCCAGTTATGCTTTGAGAACGTGTTGTCCATCAATCCATTAATTACTTTGTGCTAACAACCCATTCGAGATCTGAGATATTTAACTAACACTGCAAGAAATTGAGGCGTGAGTGAATGATAGCTTCAGCCTCTGTGCTTAATCTGTCATTTAGAGCTTCTTGTAGGAAAATCAATGTGTCATCACTCATTAGTCATTACTATTTTGTATGGTTACTGGTATGATGAAAGCTTGGCTGTTGTCTCCCTCTTGTGGTGGATTTGTATAGTTGCATATAACATGCTTTGGCAAGATAATTATTTCTGTGAGAGAAGCATTGACCTTTCAATGTATTTGTGTTATGCAATACGTAATTATACATTGTGAATAATTGTAATTATGTTTGAAAGGGTAAAATGTGACATCAAGTGATATTGTTGGCCCAAATCCTAAAGGCAAGCATAACACTTGACCTTACTGTAATAATGTGGCCATTAAATGACCTTTTCTCTCTGTTCCCTCTTCCCTCTGTTCAGCTGGAGAAGATGTTAGAACCCCAGGTGTGGAGAGAAGCAGCCACTCAGGTCTTCTTCGCCCTGGGCTTGGGCTTTGGAGGTGTCATTGCGTTCTCCAGCTACAACAAGCGAGACAACAACTGCCACTTTGATGCAGCACTGGTCTCAGTCATCAACTTTGTCACCTCCATTTTAGCTACACTCGTGGTGTTTGCCGTGCTGGGCTTCAAGGCCAATATCATGAATGAGAAATGTGTTGTCGAGTGAGTACCTTGTAGTACAAAATGTAAATGTGCATGGTCACCTGGGCTTGCATTTTAAACTGAGACAGAATGGGAAGAATTGTTAATATGTTAATATGTTATGAATTATATGATTTATACATAATTGGAACTCCTGGGCTAAGACCTATTAGCGCAGCGTTTACGGTTAGGCTATGTTATCCCTGGGCTTACAGTCATTTACAACTTGCTTACAGCAGTGACAACACACAAGTATGTGTGGGGACTGGGGAGGGAGGAATATAGTATATATTCTAAATAGGGATGTCCCGATTTTCGCTTCCCATCCGATCCCGTACCTCAATTTCTGTATTAGCCGATACCGAATACCGATACCAGTGTTGTGATCTCGTGTTGTGTTTATAGCTATATATTTCGTGTTGTGTTTATAGCAGACTCCTCACTCAAATGTGCACTTGCAGTTTGGGCAACCCCTTACCTCTGTGTCGGATCTGTGCTTAGATTGGCATATTCACCGATACCGCTATGACCTGATATGACAAATAAGGGCCGATCTCTAATTCTAAATTAATACAATTAAATATTCAAATGTTATGGTCATGACTCATGAGTCATTTCCTGGATGGCTTGGTTTTACGTTTAAAATAATGTATATAAATATTTAGGGAAATCTCTATGGTGCTCAACGCTGAAGTCTTCTGCATTTGAGCACCAAATTTTGGTGCTCAAATGAAGGAAAATGTGGAAGTAGAGCGTTCTTCCGCGTGCTTCATGCGCTGGTGAGCAAATGTCATTGAAATGAATAGCTGGGGGATTGGGCTGTCTGCTCTAGATCAGGGGTTCTCAACGTTTTGGGCTGGGGACCCCCAGCCAGTGTCTCACGACCCCCCCACCCCCAGTACAAATTGACTGCTACAATAACCTTAATAATAGAGAAAATACATCATAAATAAACACTGCAACCAGATATAATCATTAAGGAAAGTTTATGCGTGTACTATGTAAACTTCCATTTTCCAGCTATTCAGTTGCAAAGCTTTTTTTTTATAATAATAATAATCTGGGGACCCCCCAGAATAATTTGGCGACCCTCTGAGGGGTCGCGACCCCCAGGAAGAGTAGAGAACCCCTGCTCTAGATGTATTATATAACTATCTTTTTATAACTGTGGCAGTACAAAATGGCTGCACTGTTATGCCCTATGCTATCCTATAGCAAGTGTACCATAACCATGATGCATTACCCCCCCCCCCCCTCGCCTTCTTCGACTTTCTCTGAGCAGGAACGCAGAGAAGATACTGGGCTACCTGAACACTGGTGTGTTAAGCCGAGACCTCATCCCACCTCACATCAACTTCTCCCACCTGTCCACCCAGGATTACGCCGAGATGTACGGAGTCATCAAGACAGTCAAAGAGGGCAGCTTTGAAGATCTGGGTCTGGACGCCTGTATTCTGGAGGATGAGCTCAACAAGGTCAGCAGGAGTGAATTTGTTTGTCATGGTTAATAGCAGTGTTCATTTTGTAGATTAAAACTATGACGAAAAATGTTCGTCGACTACCCTTTTTTCACTGACAAAATCTGACTAAGCTATGAAGCTGCAGAAACGAAATAAATTTCTTTTTTTTTACCCAGTGCCAATTATCTAATGTAATCCTGGGCACTACACTTCCTCTGCCAACCTGGGGGGGCAGCGGACTGACCTCATGCCTCCTTCTATGCATGAGGAGTCCAAGCTGCTTCTTTTCACCTGACAGAGGGGAATTTCCCCGGCCGGACGTAGCACGTGGAAGGGACACGTTATTCCAACCAGTTCCTTTCCCCTCCATCAGGCGCCCCGGCTGGCCAGGGGGAGGTAGTTTTAGAGACCAGGATTACGGCATGTTTTTGTGAGGGTATCTACCCTAGGGGACACGGGGAGAACATGCAAACTCCACACAGAAAGGCCCTATCGCCAACCCCCACCTCGGGTATGGGCACTGATGACGCGGAGGAGGGAACACACGACCAGTGCCCACAGCGTCCCCAGCGGGAATCGAACCCAGGACCTTCTAGCTGTGAGGCGACAGCACTACCAACTGTGCCACCGTGCCCCTAAATGACCGTGCCCCTAAATGACCATTTCTAACTGACAATTTTGTCAACAAATAAAACTACCAAAAATGTTAAGGAGGGGCTAGTATTAGTATTAGTATTACTAAGACAAGTCATTTTATGCTTGGTTGTGTGTGGGTGTCACGCTCGGAAATAGCCGAGTTGCAGACTCTTTGGAGATCGGCTATTTTTAGCACAGTATTCAATCAGGCATTAAGCATTAAGAATTAAAATCCTCTGTGTGATTTCCACTCTAGAGAGTGTACAAATGGATTAATTAAAGCTGCACTATGTACTTCTAAACCGGATTTGAACCTGGTTTCCTGAGCAAGTGCTTACTTTTTTTGAGCAGTGCGCTCATGCGCTCACAATAAAGGGCTTTGTGTGTAGATCTGTCTGTCTGTTTGGAGCACAGAACATTTTATTCATTAAAATAGTGACATAGTGCCGTTTTATAGTTTTTTGTTTAGATCAACAGCACTTGATCTAAATCATCGTTCAAGTCGTGAACGATGCAAGTTGGAAATATATGTACATTATGTCCCACCCAGTTATGCAATACCAGTTGTTCCCGTTATTATACCCATCTGTCTGTCTATCTGTGTCCCTTTTATGCCCATTTGTGGAGATTTAAATATATTCTTATGCCTCCCTCAGGCGGTGCAGGGCACTGGCCTGGCCTTCATTGCCTTTACAGAGGCCATGACGCATTTCCCTGCCAGCCCCTTCTGGTCGGTCATGTTCTTCTTCATGCTAATCAATCTGGGCCTGGGCAGCATGATTGGCACCATGACCGGCATCACCACACCCATCCTGGACGCCTTCAAGATACGCAAGGAGATCCTCTGTGGTGAGGACGATATCATGTCACAGTATGCATGTCACACAATGTAGGTGATATTCTTTGTCTGTAATACATTATGGAATACGGTACTACAAGCATGTTAAATCCATAACGTTTTTGGGAATGAAACATCCAAGCTATATGGTATATTAATAGAATTATAACTTGAAAAAAGAAGTAGAGGTCGCACAGCTCGTAGTCACGATGCAAGAAACTTTTATTACATCAATGTTTCGGCACCAAATTGCCTTCTTCAGGGTATTTCTTTTTTCAAGTTTTGTCTCCCGCAGTCAGCACCTCCCCACTATTGGTGTGCGCTCCTACCTCTTTGTTTGTTCGAATAGAATTATAACTGGAGGTGTAGGAGGTTTTGTATGAAGCTCAAAGTGTATTATCTCATCTGCCAAAGCAGGTTTTTTATCTTAGCCTAGCATAGAGAAAGATTGCAGCTTTAAAGTTAGAGTCTTGAACAGAGATTCAAGAGACATTCAAACTCAGTGTTAATTGGACACAGAAATATATACAGTATGTGTTGATTTGTGTTAGGTTAGATTTCTCCAATCTGGCTCAGTAAAATGCTACCATAATGTTGACCAGTGATAGACTATGGCCCTCACACTTGCATTCAGGATCATAACATGTTTTGTCCCTCTCTCCCGCAGTGGGCTGCTGCATCATAGCCTTCTTTCTAGGCCTGCTGTTCGTGCAGCGCTCGGGGAACTACTTTGTCGCCATGTTTGATGACTATTCAGCTGGTCTGCCTCTCACTATAGTGGTCTTCCTGGAGAACATCTCTGTGGCGTGGATCTACGGCACTAAAAGGTAATGGTGCTGCACTGGACCGGACCAGACCGGACTGGATTAGACTTCCTAACACATATAACTCATTCAGGACGGGAACCCCTTTTGGTGTTTCAAGCATTATGTTATACTTTAGCTGTTGAAAAATATCAGATGTACAAGCTCATAGCGCGGCAAGCTTGTAGATCTGCTATTTTTGAAAAATCGTGAAAATGTGGCGCAAATCTTTGAATATATATTCTTTCAGAGCGAATGTCTTTAACTCAAATGTTATCTTCTGGGTGGTCCCTGGAACAACATATTTTAGGATGGGGGTCCGTGGCCAAATACAGATAATTCTGTTGGTCCTTGACATGAAAATAAAATTTATTTATTTCATGAACCCACCTTCTCTCTCTCTCTCTCTCTCTTTCTCTCTCTCTCTCTCTCTCTCTCTCTCTCTCTCTCTCCCAGGTTCATGCAGGACCTAGAGGACATGCTGGGTTTCACACCCCACAGGTTCTACTTCTACATGTGGAAGTATGTGTCCCCAGCCATCCTGGTGGTGCTCATCATTGCCACTGTCATTGAGATGGCTGTCAACCCGGCAGGCTACAATGCCTGGGTGGAGGCAGAGGTCAGTGTGTGTGTGTGTGTGTGTGTGTGTGTGTGTGTGTGTGAGAGAGAGGGAGAGAGAGAGAGAGAGAGAGAGAGCTTGATTCCACAGCTTAAAGATGATTCCATAATCAATGCTCGCCAGTCATGTTCAAACATGGCTCCAATTCAATGACTTATAGTGGCACTCGTATCTTTTTAATGTTCGGTCCTTACTTTTTATCTTCTTTCCTTTCAATATATTTTATTATAAGAACATATAAATTCCTCTCTTTCTCTTCCCCCTATCCCTCCATCCTTTCTCAATTCTCGTTAAAATGAACGAATTCATAAAGAAATATGTACAATTAAAAGGGAACAAGGAATTGTGTAAACACATTGCAACTTAGAAAAACTAGCTTATAAAACCATGAAAATGTCTTGCTGTTAGGAATAGTTATATTATATATACAGTATGCATGTAGGCAGGGTTAGGTTAGTATAATACTGCGTCCATACAGGCAGATGCAAAAGATACAAAGATGCAAAGGTACACTGTGTATTTGTAGCTGCTGTAGCTTTTCCTGCAGCTACAAAAGTCAGATGCATCTTTGCATCTTCATGTTGCTGGCTTCCATTGACAATGAATGCTAGTGTAGTTTTGCATCTGCCCGTGTAAACGCAGCATCTAACCTTTTAAGACAAATAGCAGCAATGAATCAGTTGTCTCCTCTCTCTCTCTGTCTGTCTGTCTCTGTCTGTCTCTGGCAGGGCTCGGAGCGCTTCCTGAGCTACCCTCCCTGGGCTCTCGGCATGGCCTATGCCCTCATCGTGTCGGCTCTGCTGCCGCTGCCCATTGTCTTCTTCGCCCGCCACTTCAACCTGTGGTCGGACGGCTCCAACAAGCTGTCCGTCTCCTACCGCAAGGGCATGATGAAGGACATCTCCAACCTGGAGGAGGAGAACGAGCAGCGCTTCATCCTCGGCAAGATCCCCAGCGAGGCGCCCTCCCCCATGCCCGCCCAGCGCCAGTACCTGGGCCCCGGGGGCACCCACGAGATGACCAACACCAACTACGGCACCAGCACCAAGACGGGCTACCAGAACATCGGCTCACCCGAGTCCGAGCTATGATCCGCTAAATCCCTATCCCGCTTAGAGAGAGTGGGAGGGAGATAGGTGGATAAAGAGAAAGAGCAAGAGATGAAAAGAGAGAGAGAGAGAGAGAGAGCAAAAATGATAGATAAAAGAGGGAGACGGAGAAAAGATTGCTGCAGCGTTTGCTACCCCTTAAACCACTTAAACCCCTACTGTACATACTTCGTTGACCGGGGTCGTCCAGGGATCTGTACATGGCCCCTTCCTTTTTCCCCCTCTACACCAAATCTCGTTGTCGAAAATAGCCAATGGCACACAGCGCGTTTGGGCACGCTGTGAGCTTGTCGGCTATTTTCACCGAATGTTTCTCTTTTATGACATGGCCAGAATAGGGACACTAGGGTTCATGTGGTTAACACTCCAACCTTTAGTCCCCTAACACCCACTCTTCTCCTCCCTGACTCCTTTGCTCTAGTCTCACATCTTCAGCCCCTAAAACAGCTGCCTGATGGCCCCGGCTCTGAGGAATAGGTCATAGCAGTGCTTTCTGATCATGTCTTTCTGTCAACACTTTGTTGACATACTGTAGATGGACATCAGAGACGGAGAGAGAGAGAGAGAGAGAGAAAGAGAGGGAGAAAGCCATGGCATCCATCCTTCAGAGGTTACGTGGCTCTTTGAGTTTATAAGTGCTCGTCGACATTAAAGGTGTCTCCAACGCTGCAACACTTGATATCCTAAATGAGAATCTCCTCAATGTGTTCATTAGTTTTGAGACGGTCTGCAGATTTACAGAGAGTTGTTGCACAGTAAAATCCTCAATGTTAATCTATCCACTTACACTTGTACATTAAGTTTACTCACTGTGTAGTTATAACTTATGGAGATCAGGTGGAAGGAGACTCCAATCACAGCTCACATCGTATTCTATCTAATGGAGGATCTGCTTATTCTGTCCGATCATCAGTCAAGCACATTATAAGTCATCTAGTATACAAAAACTTACAAACTCTTCCCCAACAGTATACTGTACGTCTGAGCATTACTTTCATTATGCAGTGTCACAAAAACAGTGTTACAAAGTTACTTTAACCTACATCCAGATTTATACTTGGCAAGCAGTGTCTCACACCAGAAATAGCAGATTTAGAACCTCTCAACTGGGACCATAGTTATAATTTATCTAGAGGGCGGACTGCCCTGCCCCTCCTATTCATAATTATTTCAATGGAAGTGGCTCACAAGCACAGGAAGCACCCAGAAGTATCTCTACTTCCTGACAGAGCAGGCGTGCTATCGTTTCAGACGATAGAAGCATGCATGCACACACAGTATGCGGGAGTCCTGCAATACCAGAGATGAGGTTTCAGTCATTCTCCGCAGTTCTGGGGCCTTGCCTGGGACTCGTTGTGGGCTTGTAGATCTGCCATTTCCAGTGAGACACAATGTGAAACCAAGTATAAATCAGGCTTAAAGATTGAAGTAGAGAAGAGGTGTCATACATAGCAATAACAGCTAATCAATGTACGGTCCTTGCAAAGCTGTGGATCTCCTTCTAGCCTCAATCTCCCCAACATCCATGTGGAATACTGTATATATGTGTTGTGCAATAGTCAACGACAACGTCCCTTAAGATGTCAATGTGAATCATGTGCAAAACATGATAAATCATCCAGTAGCACACGAGGTGGCAAAGGGTTTCCAAAGTCACGCTCCATTTCTCTACCTACTGCCGCAAATTCACAAGCACAGCCAACCCCCACAACTCTGAGCCTTTACCCAGAGAGGAGCACATTACATTACACAGCCAACCCCCACAACTCTGAGCCTTTACCCAGAGAGGAGCACATTACATTCAAAACAACCAATCAACAAACAATCTTGTGGAGAAGAGCGAGTGATGCGAAGCCCAGTCGATGCCGATGATACACAATATAACTGCAACCACTTGCATCCACTGGCAAAAGAATCCCCAAACTGCACCGACAATGTCCGACATGCAGCAATGGTTGGTCTACTCCTGAACCTGCGTTGAACACAACTTCATCAACGGTTTTGTTGCATCGCGAACATTGGTGTGGTCTAGACTTAAAAGTCTGTCCCCTTGTTCCAAGCACTAATGGCCGAGGCGATGCTTTCCCCCATTAGAATCAATGCTTTACCAGGCTCTGCCTGGGTAGAGATAAGCAGAGCTGTTAAGCTTTCATCAGCAGGCAGATTCAGGCGTGTGCGTGCGTGCATTCGTGCGTGCGTGCTCGAGTGTGTGTAGGACAAATTATGAGGTGTGTGTGAGTGCACTGTGTTGCCTCTGTCTGCTGAGAGAGAATGCAACCAGTGACACTACAAGTTAAAAATAGCCCGTGTTACCCAGGGGAAGCCGTGGCAACGCACCATGGAGATGAATCCTCCAGTGATGTGCATGGGAGGAGGAGGAGGAGGAGGAGGAGGAGGTGGCCAGGAGAGAGACGCATCTCCATGCTTTTGTCTTTCCGCCACCGGCACGGCACATGCTGTTCTTTCAGTAACACATTGAGGCATGATGTAATAATGGCACTCCATTACTTAATTCATACTGCACTTAGAAAATAGCCCGGCTATGTTCGGCACGCGACAGCATTGTACGACAAAGTATACATTTGGCTTATAATGTAGTATCTGTGTTGTCACGGTAAACTGACTTAGTGGTTGGTAGCTGTAAACAAAAGGGAACTGCCAAGCCACTCCGTGGACTATTACTATTACTTATATTTCATCCTACAGCGGATGAATCAAGATGTTTATTGCTGTACATTCCGCAAATTAGGGCAATTCTCATCTGATTATAGGCACTAGAATCTACACTTGAATATGTCCTGGGGTATGAAAACCACTTACGCCTAATTGTTTTCAATGTGGAAACTGGTATGATAATGTGTTTTTAGAGCTATAACGTGTAAAGTGTAATGTAAAACAAAAATACATTTTGGGATTTTGTTTATCTTTGTGTATGCACAGCAAAATCCTCAGTGTTAATTTAACATTGTTAGTGTAAAACGGGTCCATTTGTGCCCGTTAAAGTTAAATTAACCCAGGCTTTTACTGAGAGCAGTGGAAGCTGCATTACACAACTTTCACCACAGGATGTCTCTGCTGGCCAGCGAAGGAGCAGTCATTGTAGCCCCTCCCTGAGCCAATTATGAGACCTAGCAGATAGTGTGTAAGATCTAGTATAGATGAAGCACTCTGAAGTGCTGTTGGTGCCTAAACAGCATCTGTGTTGTATGTCGGCCTCATGCTTTAGTAGTCCTTTTGTAGTGTTATCATGTGGAATCTGGACCAATGTTTTGTCTTATTCACTTGAGCACTTTAATTACGTAGAGCCCCTGGAGTTGTCTGTCAAGCACAGATGTGATTGAATTTGAGCCTGCCTGAAGTTTTATTGCATTAGTTGTGTATGCACTGTCACACATATGTCCTGATTCATAATAGATAGATAGATAGATAGATAGATAGATAGATAGATAGATAGATAGATAGATAAGCACATTTTAAAGCATTGTGCTGTGATCTTCACAATGGTTGACCAGCTGGTTGAACAGTCTATGAAAGGCACAAAAAACTACAGGACATAGTAAACCACAAAATCTAAATGCAGATAGAGTTCAAATGAAAAGCACACCAGGGTAAGCACAGGAAAAGAAGCACAACAGAGCTACCGTTATATGGCAATGGATTTGACCAAATACTGGTCTAATTTACAAGTCAGCACACACTTTGTTTGGGTTGATTGTGTGCTATTACTGAGAGTGTAGTATATCCTGAAAAGTAAATGTTTTGATTCCTGCGCTGCATCCTTATAGTGGTCAATGGTGGATCAAATTATTGAATGTGTTGTGATCCACAGAACAGTAAGCTGCTACTATAAGGATGGAATTCAAATTAAAGAAATGTCTGGCATCGGTGCAGTGCAGACAGCTACAAAGCCTGCATGCCAGCCTTGGCTCTGTAGATGCCCATTCACAGAGATGAACCACTTAAGTTATCATTGATCTTGCACAAAGAAAGCAGTGTCCATTCATTGCGTTGCTATATTTTGTGGGGAAACAGCATTATTTTTTAACAGTGCTCGTCCACATATAAAAACTGCCAGTTTACATAAATGATCATCCTTTCCCGAGGTAGTTACATGTATCACTTCACTGGTACAGTATATGCCACTAGATAACTGGGAAGCGTTATGGAAAATGGAATGTTACAATGATTAAATACAGTATGTGTGATGTGTAATCCTTTTTATTACACATGTATCACTATTACTGGACCTACAGTAGTTAACCAGGAACATTTAGTATAATTGGTGAATACCAAATGGTCATGGAAGCTACATAACAACTCCAGGGGCTCTTGTCCATGGTTCATTATGTATTGTAGTCATGCTTTAAAATGGCTCTGAGATCTTCTCAGTTGAATCATTGAGATTATGTCAAGTTTAGAGTAATAGTGAATTTATTTAACTGTGCAAAGAGAGTCTTTATGTGACAGAACCATAGCTATATATTTAGTAAGACAATGTATTTAATCTGTACATATCGATGTACATTCTGTCAAATCCGCACTGAGTATCTACAGTATAGTAACAGTGGCTGGGTGCATACTTGAGCTGTAAATAATAACTGTATATTTTGGAATATTTCTGATATTTTGTATGTAACGTACTTTTGGTGTCTGTAAAACTGTGATGTTAGCGTGTGGTTTTTCCTCAATCAGAATAACATTGAAATACTTTGATGTGTGTGTGTGTGTGTGTGTGTGTGTGCGTGTGCGTGTGCGTGTGCGTGTGCGTGTGTGCGTTACGTACGTGCGTGCGCAAGATGAGTGTGGTGAGTGATCAAGTACTGGTATACGTAGGGTTTGGTGTTGAAATGTGTGTTTGTTCTCCACTGTCAGTGTTTGTGTGCTTAAATAATCCAATAGGAAAAACCTTATTGATGTGGGACCACTGATGTAAGCGACCTTTTCTGTTTATGGGTCTGCTCACTGGAACCAAAGTGGGTTCCATCACAAAAAAACCAACAACTTTAACATAATCAAAGAGTGTGTGACAATAATGTTGAGCAGAAACAATCGTCATTGTCTTAAGACATTGACATACTGTACTGTGCAGACATGTTTGAGGGAGCAGAATATTAAATAAAGTAATCACTTTTATGAAACATCACTGTGTGGGACGTGGGATTTATTTAACCTTGGCTTTAACACAGGTGTCTTCAACTGGGGGTCGTCAGAGTAACTAACCTTCAACAGACCAAGGGATCTATTTTGTCACACGTAGCATTTTGGTAATCCTATCCTACACTGTAAACTCCTCAGTGTTATTTTGTAACTCAGAGAGTGCACAAATGGAACCAATTATGGACCCTCCATTTATACACTTTCTAATTAACACACAGGCTTTTACTGTAACAGTAATGTTCTCACTTGCTGCAGAATTAAAGCTGCTGGGAAGCACATTTGTTCCAAGTCATCTTGACACTTAAAATGCCAGCTCACAATCTTGTTATGAACTGTAGAGGGGTGTGTGATCTCTCATCTTATTGGTTTTAACAGTAAAGAGCATATAGTGCTATGTTATCTGCACCGAAGGGAAAGATGGTGGTGGTGGTGGTGATGAAGGGTGTGTGTGCAATATACCTCTACACTTGTGTGGAAAAAATTCAATATTGGTCAGGCTATACCGCTAGTCTAATCTCAGCAAGGAAGAGATAAACATTCCCTTTGGATGCCGTTTGCCAGAAATAATGTCATGCAAGCTGCCAGGAGATTAGTACATGTTTCGATGCCCAAATAGCATATTGTTGCTGTTGGGCAGAAACCTTGAATCTCCATATTTCAACTTTGAACTCCACATTTGTATACCCCACCATAGACAACCAATATAAGGCAAAAGTTCATCATACTTTAAGTAGCATGTGACATGTCAAACTAGGGGGTTTTCATGATTCTGAATCCATTCCAAGCATTAGTTTTGCACGAAAAACACTCCTTGGCCTAAAAACGGCTATAGCCGTCATCACAAATGTGATGAGGTCAGCACAAGTGGATATGGCCAAATTTAGGCCAAGGAGTGTTTTTCGTGCAAAACTAATGCTTGGAATGGATTCAGAATCATGAAAACCCTCTAGTTTGACATGTCACATGCATGAAATGTTGCCTAATATTGCTTGTCTATCTATGGTGGGGTATACAAAAATGGCCATAACTTCTTTTCGCAAAATTTCCAGCAGAGAAGACCTCTCATTCTGTGGACCTTAATGACCAATTGAATAGAAAAAACACAAATAAAAAGTATGTCATCACAGGTAAATCCTTAACCGTTGACCTTTTGGGCCTATGTGGCTCCCCGGCTATATATGGACTGCTCAGAAGAAGGCACAGTTTTATGGACAAAAAAAGAAACATAAGGGACAGAAATTCCTGTGCATTTTAACCTTCAGTATCTTGATTAGTATTTGTAGCATCCATGCACTGTCAGCATTTACCAGTGAGTGACTCTTCCAGATGGCCTTACCCTTACATCATTGCACTGTACCTGAAAGGGTGTCAGTCAGGCAGCAATAAATGTGACAGAGACAGAGTCAGCCGTCATACATAGTGGACACTGCATGGCCCTTAGCCAAATGTAGCAGTCACTACAACTGCCTGGATGCAATTAATACCTTCCCATAGACCCAATACTCCCAAAAGTCCTGCTCGCCACCCAAGTCCCATCCACGCACGCACACACACACCATACTCACCCTCATTTCCTATTGAATAGTACTACTTATCTGCTTTCACATCCATGCCATCCATGCTAGACACATAATGTTTCAATGAGTCTATTGTCAGTCATTAACAAAAGAGGAAATGGTCATAATTGGTAAAAACCAACCTCTGCTTTCAGAGCAGCTTTCAGATTTCTCCGGAAAGGAGAGGCTCTTTCCACTTCTAAAATGTAGAAGGGACACGTTTCAAGCTTTTGTATTCAAACTGGAATTGAAATCAAATTGCTTGAAATGTGTCCCATTGTTGCAGTGAATTCAGCAATTCTGGACAGGTGGCACTGACTGGTGGCTATTATTGTCAGATCACATGGATCTGGAGCAATTTCACCTTTGCAGTGTACTACTGTAGCATGGAGCCAGACATGTGCTAATCTCAGTGCTGACACAAATTAGGACTGCTTTGAGCAAGACACTGACTGGACCGCAACCGCTCACTCTACATCATTCTACAAACCAAGAGTTTGAACAAAAACAAACTCAACCCTATACCCTATACTGTGTTGACCGGGGGCCCCCAGGGGTGACCTACTTTTTTTCCCTTTCTTGCAGATCGAATATTTTCACTGAGTGTTCGTGACCCAGAACACTACAGACACTATACAGTAGGTTTGATGTTTTTAATTTCATTTCATGAGACCTCGTAATCGTAAGAATTCTGCCGAAACAGGACATGATTCCACCACAAGCTGTGTGCGTAAGTGTCAACCTATTTATTTCCCCCAGCTGCGTCACACTTCCGTTGATTTGACCGTCCTGTGTGCTTTGAAGCATATCTCTGTCTTTGGCATCCTGTAAACAAATACATTTCCCACCACTGCTTCACCTCTGTCCCCCTTGAGGTACATAAATAGGCAGAGGTGTAAACTGTATACAGAGAGCACACACACACACACACACGCACGCACGCACACACACACTGATGGCAATCCCATTTTCCCAGCTAATTACGCAGGATGATGTGTTGTGTTGTCGTTCAGATGTTTATCTGGGCAGAACAGGCAGTGGCTGAAAGAAGCTGCTTCCCATTTTCCCACTGGTCTGGTCAGCAACCTGAATTAGGATTAGGAAGAGGCTGTTATGTGAATGTGAGCGCACATTTTTCACACTTTGAGCACCGTGTTCCTGACAGGAAAGATTGTGCCGGACCCTCCGAGCTGGAGGCCACCTGGTCCTCCTCAGAGTCAAGGCCTGTTCAAAGGCATCTGAAATGTTTTTTAAATTCAAGTAGCCTATAAGCATTGCCGAGCCATAGGGCCCATAGGGCAGGCGCCTATCTCCTGTTTCTGAAGCTTAAATTCAAGGACCACCTAAAAGCGAAAGCACAAGTCAATATGAAAACATACGAGGATGAAACCAGGAGGAAACCAGAAAAGCACTTGTAAAGTATTTCTTTTAGTTGTTTAGTTATTCATCTAACTGTGCTTACTTAACATCTGAAGGGGGTAATTAAGCAAATAAATAAATAATAATAATAATAATAATAATAATAATAATACAATATATGTGTTATTGTCAGATATCCCCTAGAAAGTAGACACATGATAGAGTTGGTAGACACTCCCTAAGGAGACTTCACGCGGGCTCTTTAAATCCTCCGACCTCTGTTTTCCCCGCCCACTTCCTTCCCCCACACCTGCTGCAAACCCAAACAGAAACAGACGCAAAGCTCCATGATGTTTAGAAGTAAACTTGTGTGAAATAATTATTTTGTAACGTCGACGTTAGAGTAGAGTTGTCATTGTTGTCACTTGTCACTGGGGAGTGGAAATGGCTGAGTCATATCACGTCACATGTGTCATGTGTGACAGTTGAAAGCATATGTCTATGGTTGAAAGAGTTAATTCTCTTCATGACAATTTGGGAGTTTTGTCTACAACCGAGTTTATTCTCAGGTGAGTTATAATTATAGCTGCCTAACATTGCGAGTTCTACGCTATTATTATTATTTGAAGGTCAAACAAAAACTACGATATTGTTGTAGGCTATTCAGCTATTGGGCTGTGTTTGTTTAAATGCCACCAAATTGTGAGGACAAAATAAATCATTATTTGTAGGGACGAGAAGCATTGTTTACTATTACACATTACACATTTTTATTTGTTTGAAATGAATGCATGAATGTCAAACACTCTTTCCAGGTTTGCTAATGATGTCAGAATGAAGGACTTTTCTAGCAATGTTGCTGAGCTGAGCATTATTACTTACTTTTGTAAGTGCAGGTGCAGTGCATAATGGCAGCAATTTAGGAGGTTTGAATGCGTTGTTATAGCAACCACAGAAAGATCTGACCCTTCCTCATGCAAAAACCATTACAAAATACAAGAATAAATAACTGCATAAAGCTCAACAAGTTTGAACTACATTTCTAGCACCAAGTATGTGGAAGTATAGTTGGATAAATAGTAGCTGTAGATCGAAAGTTGAATTTTTTTTCTTCATTTTTGATGGCCCTGAGTAGCTCTTTCATTGAATATTTGTCAACTATCCAATATAAAACTAACTTTGCAAAGCCCTGTTGACTCACTGACAATGAATCATCAAATTCACTTCAGACTGCACATGGCTCTGTGGAGGAGTGAGATGGCTGGAGACACCGCTGGAGGGCTCATCCTGGGGTTGAACTAGAGAGAGGTGGGCTCTATCTCTCTATCCATGGGTTCCAAAGTTTGACACTGGCCAAAGGTCAAATAGAAGACGACTCAAGGTAGGAACCTTTTTTCGTCCTAGCTGCTGCTGCTTGTGTGGTTTGGGTGTGTACACGTTTACTAATGTGATTCAAGCTGTAGTAGCTCTATTACTGTCATTTTGGGACCAAATGACACATGTTCAGTGACTGTATCTGGCTCTGGAATTGAATGCTGAGGTGAATCTACAGTTTGCATGTTGTGTTATATGATATCTGTCGTTGAAAGTAGTGTGTTGTAACTGGGAACAGTATAAGTAAGTGGCTCTTGGTCCTTTCAATTATCCTATGTGTGAGTTTATTTCCTTTTAAGTTCAAGCTAGAGGTTATAGGCTTTGACATAACAGACATTGATTCCAAATGTTCATTTGGAATTGTAGACTGATGTGAATCTACAGTGTGTGTGTTATGGCTCATGAAAAACCTATGTTGGCCTATTCCTCATGACCATCATTCATTCATTCATTCATTCATTCATTCATTCATTCGCCATACCTTTACTGAATTAATATATCAATCAATACCCCCTTTCTTGCATCCCTATTAAAGTTTACTGTAAATTAATACCACTATGCTTACATAAATGTGTGGCAAACAAGTTATAACATCCAGCATAAGATTGTGTGGAGAAGTTCTATGCAATGAACAATGAAGTAACCTAACTCTAACCCACTATATAATTTCATTATAAAACTAGACATGCACTCTGTCGAGCTACCAACATAGGCAGCCGAAAACAATACTTGCGCTCTGCTTGCGCAAGTAATTAATAAGGTAGTACAATGCCCTATAACAAGCGGCGATGTTGTTCCCAATACAAGGAAGTGAACATCTCTGTTCCTCAGAATAGTGGTTATTAAAACAGCTTCACCAGCTTTTGATTCATCATTTGTAATAAAAAAGAGGACAGCTCTAGAAGACCTGAGAGACTTAACTGACTCATATTTTATGAGCAAGTCAGAAATGTACTGTGCCAGGCTATTTAAAGCTGCATGAGCCAGACAGTCATTTTTTAAAAAGAAGGAAGAAAGGAAGATAAAGAGAGAACGAAAAATCTAAATTCCACATTCTGCAATGTATATGGTCCTTTTTTAGTTTAGTTTTTTAGTTTCTTACTGTTATCCCAGTTTATGCTGTACATCTGTTTGAAATGCAGACATGGTGTTCAATAAACACATGTTTTTATTTTCTTATTATTTTAAGACAGCCCTCGCCTATGTCTGAAACCTGTCATCATAACCAGTATCCCATGATCTCTCTCTACGCTCATTTTTGTGTCTCCTCTCTAAAGATGCCAAAAGGCAAAAAAGGTCCTTTATGTTGGCTTTTGAACACTTGTATAGATAGACAATTATGCAAATCTGTCTCTCAGTCTTTTAATTTCATGATATAGATCAAGACTGCATCTAAGAAATGTGCCTGTATTTGTGCTCAGCTCAACCATACCACACAATGCCAGTTCCTTTGTTTTAACAGAACAATGTGAACATTTGACTAAATTTGAGTCTTTTAATAACACTGAGAGAATCATGACAATGAATACTACAGTACAATGCCCCATTCTCCCATTTCACAGAATTCTGGTGCCAGCTTATCGACAAAGCCTAGACGCACATCAATAAACACTTGCCCTTTCGGCTTCCGTGTTAATCTGAACTCTGAGTTTTTTATTTCATGTCTGGCGATATCACTTATCTCATTAGCTTTATCTCATTCAACATTGTTTTACTGTTTGCAAAATACTTGTTTTGAAAATTGGTATTTGGAAAGTAGTATTAATACAGATTAATGATACAGTTTATTACTGTATATTATTCCATTGCTATAATTTGATTACGGTATATTACTGTCTATATTGGAGACTGTGTATAACATTGGTTCCCAAACCTTTTAGCTCTTGACCCAAAACGGAAATGAGACATTCTCACGGCACCCAAACTAGTGAAAATAGCAGATCTACAAGCTCACAACGCGTTGCTTCCACGCCGCATTGTGAGCTTGTAGATTTTCACTACCTCGTCTAATTTATCAAATTTTTCTGCTCCTGGTTTGTGTTTTTTCCTGTTGGATGTGATGGGGAGGTCAACTGTCTCATTGTGAAATGACGGTATACAGAGACTAAAAGCATGGTACAATTGTCTCAATTTAGCCCATTACAATACAAGGATCACCTGCAGTAGATAGCAGTATCCATTTATCCATTTCGTGTAGTTTGTCCACTCGACCACTCCCTTTTTTGTATTGTTTTCACAGTCAGCTGAAAGGAGTGATGAGAGATAGGTGGTATAGTCGGTACAAGAGACAACACCCTGGAAGTTAATTCTATAAAACAAATCCTATAGTGGGTTATGATAGGAACATACAGTATACATACATGTACGATCAGAGAATAAGCAACTTTTCAGCTATATGACATGGTTTTTTTGTTAGATTTTGAAGGGGTGTGCCATGGTGTTAAAGTAAACAAAACAATCCTGTTCACTTTTAACAGACATGCAGTGCACTGGACAATATAAATCCTTGACTGTACTGTAAATCTATCACACAAATGAATTATGCTAACACAAAAACAACTGCAGGAAAAGTTCAAAGCAGAGGAGCATGGATGCAACCAATTATATCTCCAGCATCTAACCCTGCTGAACCACAATACCCCATGTCTTCCTGGATCCCAATTAGATTTCCGAGGCGGCAGTGGTCACTGTAACAAAGCCTTGAAATGTGAATCTGTCTCTCTCTGGAACTTAAATCAACGTGGAGCCAGAAATATAATAATAATTTACTAATAATTTTGTCCCCACTCTTGGGGTGTTTTTGTCACTGTATATAATGTAAATATGCACATGCGTCTTAAATTTGACCTCTGCAGTTACCCATCCTATAATCACGAGGAGTAGTCATTCTATGGACCTTGAGGAGCAATTAGTCTTGTAGTCAATTCATCTAGTATTGTTTTTGCTTTTCAGCAAGAATTTAAACAGGATTTATCCTTCCTAACACGTTTCAAAATATCTATTTTATTTTGGCCAAATTGTAAATGTTCACATACTGTAAATTGATGCTGCTGGACAGTGTGCACTGTAAAAACACAATTATGCTTTTGTTCGAATTGTGAGAATGTGAGTACACTCACATGAAAAACTATTTATGTTTGACTGCTTGAATGGTCACAGGTAAACAGGAAACCGTTTGAAAAGCACCAGGAAAAGAGGGGATAGCAGAGGTCACAGAATCCATCCGTGACAATATACATAAACATACATGCCCAAAAAACAACATTGGACCTCTGACTTTTTCCTTTTTTGGTATTTCGGAAGGCTCAGGGCATAACTACTTTGACATTTAGCATAACAGTATGCTGACATATACCTACTATACTAGTATATTTATTAGTTTTTTGCAACAGTAGATCGCATTTACTATGAAACCTGCATTTCCGTGTGTCACGCCACACCTCCATGATGGTCACGCATCGTGACATCACGCCTCCATCTCCATATATGGAGCTGACCTGTTCTGACATTCCATTATGTTGATCCTACCCCCACCCATCTTTCCTCTTCGATGTCTCCCTTTTGACTAATACCTGTCCATTCAAACTCTAGACGGGCCCACCCCAACGTTATTGCTGGCCGCGCCCTGCCGCCGGCGAAAACTACAGTTCTCAACAGGCCCGAAATTTAAGGCCCAGCCCTTACTGGGCCCTCATCAAACCCTGTACACTAAAGACACTGCCCCCGCGCTGTCACCCTTAGATCGACCTGTTCTGATATTCCTTATGTTGATCTGACCTCACCTCATCATCACACCACCAAGTATTACACACACACACACACACACACACACACACACACACACACACACACACATTTAAGCTTGAATAAATTAAGCTTTATTTCAACCCAGATCTTTATAGTAGATGATGATCACATCTGCAGTGACTGGCGGCGGCATCTCTATTCTTCCATCAAGAAATGCTGTCCCCCTGCTGTCGGGTAGGACACCTACTGCTTGATGAGTATCCCTGCCTGAAGCTCATTAAGCTCAGTGTTGACCCTGGGTGAGCAGGGATCTCTCTGCCCGGAGAGGACAACGCAAGGAGGTTTAGCACAGATACTAGTATGGATAGTCAGTTCATTGTTCATTAAACAGTTTCAAGGCGTGTGCTTCTTATTCTTAATTAGAATACCCTATCAAATGGTGCAGCTGTTTCGGGTGAGAGCAAGTTAAGGGGAAATGGCATGTGAAGTATTCTTCTGATTCTATTCTGATACTCAAAGGTATGGGCAATTACAAATTTGGCACAAAAACGAATATGCATGTCACTTGGAAAGTATCATTTTTTTTTTTTTTTTTAAGATTTTTTTTTGCGGCTTACGCCTTTATTGATTTTTTAAGGGATAGAAAGTAGGCTGACAGGAAACTGGAGAGAGATGGGGGGATGACATGCGATAAAGGCCGTGTCGGGTCCGGGAGTCGAACCCGCGGCACACCGCGACTGGATCACCAGTCCGGTGCCCAGACCGTTACGCTACGGCCTGGGCCGGAAAGTATCATTTAATGACGAAATCAAATTGTCCAGATTTGAGCACATTGAAAATCACAGAGAGTTTAACTGTACGATTTCTGTTGCTCAGGAATGTTAAACCCTCTGAAATTGAACCATCCATGCAATATCCTTTCCATTTCTGTGACAGCTAATTGGTCTCAGACTTTGCCCTGTGAAGTGGGCCTTAGACTAGTAGAGTGAGAGTCCATTCAATGTAGTAATGAATGATATTCTGAACGCAATGTGGTTCCTTTGTATGTATGTGTCTTCAAATGGCGGCGGTGACTGATTTTGTTACATCGATCACGATCACTGACTGCACTGATTGAAGCTTCTCATAATGCTGAGTGACCCCGGTTGGTTGTCATGGTTTCAAGACTATAGCCATTGTCTCTTTTCAGTGCTGCTGTCTTTGTACTATAGTACCAGGCAGGTTGAGAATAAAGGCTGATGAGAAACTACCCGTTCATGTGGTGATGAACAGAGTCAACTGTGAACATCCTTACCCATTATATGTTTTGGGGGGATTGTGACCCTGTATTTTATCTTTAATTGGGCAGATGAGTATGGCAGCTTCAGAGGCAGACAGTCTAGGAGTGACTCATCACACCTACTGTACCATTACTATTGAGCAAGAGAGAATCTATTTGCTTTGTTAATTTGAGTTGATAATAGGCTAAAGTGCTTGCTTGGCCAATATATTCTGTATACAAACGTATACATTATATATTTGAATGAAAAGTATAGGCCCCTATTATATCTTGAAATGAACACAAGTCAGCCAGCCAGTGTGTCAAGTGGAAGATTAAAATAATAATTAAGGCCATGTTTTTTCTTTCTGAAATGTATGAATGTCTAGTATGCACCAGCAGCATTAATGATAATGAACAACAAAAACCTAGTGATGTCTGTTTTTGAGTGGTGCAACCACACACACACACACACACACACACACAGGCCAGGGAGGAGAACTAGTACAGTACAGTACAGTACAGTACAGTACAGTACAGTACAGTACAGTACAGTACAGTACAGTACAGTACAGTACAGTACAGTACAGTACAGTACAGTACAGTACAGTACAGCACAGCACCACTCACTTCAGACGGGTCAGATCTTTTAAGCTACAATCTACAACTAATTTTAATAAATTAAGCTTTATTTTAACCAAGATCTGTATAGTAGATTATGTTAATACAATAATGTTATCACAACAGTGACTGGCGGTGGTATCTCTATTCTTCCATTAAGAAATGCAATGCCTCCAGGATGTCTTCACACGGCCCCCATAGACTTCCAGTCAAAGTAGGATCTTCAATGCCTCATATCTCTGAAACTACAAGCGCGGTGAGGTGATCTGAAAAAGTTGTTTTCAACTTTTGAAAGGGCTCCGCTCTGAGAAAGAAAATAGCAGGCGGGTGCATCACTTTTGCATCACTGGTTCATGACCAGTGTTCACACATCGACACACTAATATAGTTGTAGGCCTACCTTGAAAACATTTCTTTAGTCTTATTAGTGGTAGTGGGAAAATTGCTTTCCTTCATCCTTTTCTCACTTTTTCTACCCAATTCAAATCGCCACAGACCACAGTTTGAAGATGGATTAGCTGCCCATGACTGAGTATCAGTTCCGTAAGCAGTGCAGAACTGTCATTAATGGCGGTAACGCACATCCTTGAGTTTAATATTGCGATTATACCCTTAACCCTCAACACCCGCATTAAAAAATAAAGTTTGATGGAAGATTATATATATAATATATTATATATATATAATATATAATAATTATATAATAAATTAATAATTTACATTTGGGGGATATCTTTCACAATAATGAATAAAACATGTTCTAGACATTCTAATGGTCACAAAAAACATATATTACAATTATTGTACCTACTTTTATTAGGGTAAAGGTCAAAAGTAGGTTAAAAAAACGTCCAGACATTTTTAATTTGTGTGAATTTCAGCCTCTGTGGGGGGTATTTATATGCAAATATCATGACCAATGGCATTGAAATGGCATTGCAATGAACATCACTGATGACGTTTAGGTGAAAAAAGAACAGAAAAAAATAATAATAATTTAGTAATTAAATAAAATAAAATTGTTGCTAAAAAGCAACGCTGGGTCTTAGAGGTTTAAAAAAAGATATATATATTTTTTAATGACAGACGTAGCAACTACGACTGAAAATGTCCTGTGTAAACACCTATAGCTTAGCCACTGTCTGCGGAGACTGCCCGGCACAGCTGTCTTTTATGTTTTGTGTGCGGTGATGCTCGTTTAAAGCATGGGTAGAGAGCTATATTTAAACCAATCAGATTGCTTCCTCTAAAGCCCCCACTCCCCAACCAGTGAATAGAGTGACCCTGTCAAACATTTAACACGGTTAAGGCACATGCCACATTGTTGTGTGTAAAAGACTGACACACACACGTTTCAACGTCAGAACCAACAGTTCTTTACTCAGTCTCTCTTGTCACAGTACAGAACAGAACCTCCTTGTATCAGCGCACTGTGAGTAAGCATCCCATAATAACCACAGGCTCTTAAAGGCATCTAAACCATTATATACTACCACACTGCAAACCCCATGTAAACACATGGCCGTGTCCATGTTTTTAGAACATAACACACATTGGGGTCGATTTAGGACTTCTATTTTACTTACTTCTATATTACTAATCTAATTACAGTATTATGATCTGGGGGCGTGTAGTATGTCATATTGCAATTTTGGGCATGTTAAGAAGCGCTTTTGACACCCCGCGGAGTGCGCAAAACGGCCTTGAATTAGTCATGGGTGTGTTTAAGGCGTGTTTGAGACGTACCCAATCAACATGTCCGTACTATTCTCTTTACCAGTCAGCTGATGTCACATACGGAATGCGCACTTTGGGGATCGTGGTATGACATTTCTTCAGGCTGGCACCATAGAAGACATGACATGCCTTTGTCACATTTGGGTTAATTATTCCTATTGCACTGCATGCTGTCACCTTTATGCCTCAAAAGAACAGACCCATCTTTCAGATCGGAATGGAATTGCGAGTAGATAGCAGCATATTGGCAAATTGGCAATTAATTAATTAATTCGATAACGATAGAACCATGTACCATACAGCGAATGAAAGCAAGATTCCTAAGGAATATGGAGATTTTTACATTTAATAAAACGGTTGAGAAATGAGAGAACCATGAGTGTTTATAGGCTAATATCAACGTTTTTTTATGAAAGACCAAACGGGCTGTGAACTTGAAGAGCTCAATCACCATCCCGACACGGAAGAAATATAGCCTAGTGCATGCATGTATATGCACTGTTGCACTTGCACACAGTAGCCTACACACGCTCTTTATTTGTTTCTATTGAAAAACACCAGTAAAATAACGTTTATTATATTTTATTTCATTCAAGTCACGACGAAGGAATGAGTTGAATGCGTGCTGCGTAATGCTGTGGCCCCGATGGTATGGTCTTCGCTGAGTTCGCTCGTAGCATTTTATTGAAGAAGACTTGAATCGGGTGTGATACAGCATATGAAAGCACATTTCCCACGGATTATGGAGATGTTTTTATTTATTTTTAAGGTTGAGAAATGAAAGAATTATGGCCGTTTCTAATCTCAACATTTTTTTTTAAAAGACGCAAAACTGCCATGTCTCATAGAAACAAGTAAATAGGTCTATAAAAATAAGCGCATATAACAGGGGTCTGTAACCTATTTTAAATGAAGTGCCATGTTTTTATTTTCTAAATAGTGAGTCTGCCATATCCAGATTAATTTGAATGACACCACATTAAAATAAAAAAACATATTTTGATTGTCCACAAATATAAA
Source organism: Protomyctophum parallelum (assembly GCF_964188405.1). Lineage (NCBI taxonomy): Eukaryota > Metazoa > Chordata > Actinopteri > Myctophiformes > Myctophidae > Protomyctophum > Protomyctophum parallelum. The sequence goes on along the minus strand of NC_139705.1, from coordinate 19,554,267 downwards.
GTTCTTCCTTCTTTTTAAATATGTTCTTGCACATTGTTATAATGATCATTATATATCCCCCTGCAGTCAGAGTTCATAGTTTTAATGAATGAATGTGATGCATTGTGAGCTGGTATAGATCTGCTATTTTCAAAAGTAATCTTTTTATTTAATTTTTGGATTAGCTGTCCTTAGTTGGGCAAATGCATTCATCTGGGGATCATTGACATCGGAATGTGCTGTGTGAGGATCACTGGTTTAAACAACATTAGGAGAAAAGCCCAAATAACCACTTTAGAAACAAGAAAAACAACTACACAGAAAGCAACTTTACAGAAAAATAAGCCGCTTATAATAAACAGACATGGCAACACTCTACCAGCTTCCCAGAGCCGCTCAAGTGTCAAATCAAACAGTGCTTTTTGCGTTTATGAGGTGGTCAGACCCACGTCTAATCGTTATGCGCTGAGTGTCTTTAGGTCAAGGGGCTTAATAGCAAATTGCGCAAAGCGAAAATAATTAACATATGGACACTCCCACAATGCTAAAATATTCAGGACCGCGGTAAGCCATAATGTGTGTGCGTTCAACACGGGTCAGTGCGTTCAACACGGGCCGATATGCCTTTCATAATACGAATGTGCGCAGAGCGAGGCCAATTTATGTATTTCCATTGGTAAAACGCACCTTCAAAATCTACCCAATTGGCTCTAATGCCCGACGACCTTTGCTGCATGTCACTCTCTCCCCCTGTTTTCTGTCTCTCTCCACTGTGTGGGCTACTAGAAAAGACCCAAAGATATTTAGCACTTGTCACAATGCGTTTTTAGGTAGGAAGGTGGTGCAATTATTTGTTGAACAACAAATAATTGCTTATTCTCTACCTACTGTACCAGACTAAAGGCCTCATCTCTAATGCATTAGGCACTTAACATGTGAAAGTCCCAGTCGAATAAAGGGATGATTGCATCCATTCAACAAACCGTCAGAGGATTCATGCTCTCATAGGTCCTGTTGGTGAAGACGGCAGGAGGAACTGCATGGCCACTGATTGGACGACAACAAGCACCCATCCCATATAACATGCCCTCATTACACGCCTTACATGCAGGCTACCCCTACATTGATTTCAGAAAGAGGTGGAGGACCATTTCTCCTCTCTTTTCATACATAAGTAATGATCTACTGTAATAGGTCGGAAATATCCATGCATGGGAGAAAATTGAGGCACGACCAGATACAACATAGACGTGATTAATATTCAACACTTCCTATGGATCATATCTAGCTTCCTCCTTCCTTTCAATGTGTCAGGAAGTGTCAGTATGGGAATGAATATATGGAGCCGGTACTGCATGTCAGAGACTTGAAAAGGCGTAGTGAAGAGGCAAATGCCCATACTAATGGCTATGTTATTGTGGCCTGTCTTTAGTGGCCCAGGTCTTACATAACAGCATTCTAATAGGATTTTCCTAAATGGTTGTAAAAAGCTTTGCAACTGACTATCAGACGATCCTACTCCTGTGGAATATAAAATAAATGTTTATTTTATATTCAGCCATATAAAAAATGTAATTCAAAAGTGGTGGAGAAATGTGAGTCAATAGATTACAGTTGAGACAGTAGATTAATGCTGTAATATAAAATGACCATTTAGGTGGGGGTGAACTATCCCTTTAAACTATGAAAAGGTAGATGACTGTATAATTCAGTGAAGATTGTGTTTCATTACTGACAAATAATAATGAATAAATGGCAAATTTACAAATGGAACACACATGCTGCTCCAATCCTGACCGCTCCACTTGTCCACTGTCTCAAAGTACTACCGGTTACCAATTACTAATACTTCTCAGACCCACTTAATGTGGTAAAAACTACATTTCCACCAATGTATATACATGTTTACCTGAGAGCCATGCCATTGCAAAATATTACCTTTTGAACACACCATGGCCCCTCCCCCACCCTTTGTTTTGATGATGTAGACTGTAGAACAAGCCCCTGGATATTTAGAGAAATTGTTGTCAAATCGTCTGTTTTCGCCGGCACCCGCCACTCTATACCAGAAATCACACGGACTGTGGCAGGCTAGAAGTATAGCCAGGCCCCCAGAGTTGCTGGGAAATGTTTAAGCCACCCCACCCTACTGGCCAAAGCTGGAACTGCAGGCGGGTGAAGTATTTGCATGGGTTTAACACAGATCGCTCATTCATTAATCGATTCAGGCACGTTCATGGAGGTTAGCACTTCCGCTTTTTGGGCACCAAAAAATAAAATAAAAAGTAGAGCGTTTTTCCGGGCGGTCTGCTCTCTAGTTTATATGGAAGTAGCACATGGCACAATGTAATTGACTTCTGAGAAATCCAAGCATTACTCAGAAACACTGCTGTTCTGAGTTCTCAGAAAGTTCTCAGAAAGGCACAAAGCCAAGGACAATTAAGTGTAGTCTTTGCAGATCAGCGTTTCTCAAAATGGGGTCTGGGTCAGGGCCAGGGGTCCTTGAGGTGGTTCCAGGGTGTCCCAAGCAAAGTTAATATAGCATCAGAATCTGATTTGGTAACACTTAAATATACTATATATATAATATACTATAATTATTTATAAACTATTTTATAATGACTTATAAGGTCAAGTATAATCTGCTTGTAACACTGTATAATTAGTTATAATCACTCATGTTCATAATGCAATAACACATTTTAGAATGACATAAGGTTTGTACTTTATACCTTGGTAAACATTTGTTCACCAATACTTCTCAGACCCAAATATTTACATAACAAATGTATGTTCCCAACAGACAGAGTTGGGAAAGTATACAAGTAGGACATTTCCCAGCTTGCTCCCAGTCTTGAATTCAAAATCCCATTGTAAACCTCCTGCCATATTGAGCAGTTTTTGTTTAGTACCGTACTACCGGGTACGTATGTACTGTAGGCATTTCTGTAAACAAAGCTAGAAGGGTCTTTTCTTTGAACAAAAGAAAAGCATTAGGTTACTGATCATATCTGCGTCCTCTTTGTTGATTCATTATGCAGGTTTAGGATAATGTTGTTAGTTACCGATTGTTACTTGCCTTTGTTACTTGTCATTGTTGTGACTTGATGAGTGCGATTGCTCTCTTGATTCTTCTGAAGCATTGCATGCAACCATCGCTTATACTTCAAGTTCAAAGCCTTTTCAGTCTCATTAGTGGGCACCTGGTCCTTCTTCTAGCTAACCTCACATCCGTCTTCAGCCAAAGACACATTGACCCTTAAATGCATTAATGTCTATTAGAGGCCCCTTTTATGCTTCTTAAAATAATTAAATTATCCCACAATTTTGCAACCCATTTTTTAACCCAGGGTAAATGTAATCATGACCTCATGCTTCCTTCTATGCATGAGGAGTCTAAGCCGCTTTTTTTCACCGGACAGGGGGGAGTTTCCCTGTTTGGACGTAGCGCGTGGAAGGAACACGTTATTCCAACCAGTTCCTTTCCCCTCCATCAGGCACCCCGACTGGCCAGGGGGAGGCAGTATAGAGACCAGGATTACTGCATGTTTTTGTGAGGTTACCTACCCTAGGGGACACGGGGAGAACATGCAAACTCCACACAGAAAGGCCCCTTTTGCAAACCCCTCCCAGGGTATGGGCACTGATGACGTGGAGGAGACGACACGCACTCAGCCCCCCCGGTGGAAATCGAACCCAGGACCTTCTAGCTGTGAGGCAACAGCGCTACCGACTGCGCCACCGTGCCCCCCTTTTCTGCTTCTGGTATAATATAATGATTTTTGTTTAGAGAGCCCTGTATGTCCTGTGGGTGCGTGGCAAAGGTAGAGGGGGAAGAGTGATTAGGTGGCAAGTGTAAAGATGAGGATGAAAGCTCATATATTGTTCTCTATAATCAACGTCTATAGTCAACGCTGATGGAGCCCTAGAGTCAAAGGGTAATATTCTTCACCTCTACCACTCTCCGTCTGTATATTTCTCTTTGTTTGTCTTTCTTATGCACACTGAGAGAGAGAGATACAGAGAGAGAGAGAGAAAGAAAGGGAGAGAGAGAGTCCAGATGAGAACGGGTAGTGTTGCTGTCCATTAGTAGTAGCCCCATAGCGGCTGGCCTGTTGTTGAACACAATAATGCTTCTGTGGCAGAGAGATCTTTTTTTTTGCTCTTCATGGATCATTACGTTTCCATCGCCGTTCACACTTTTGTCTTGATTTCACTTATTTTCTGTTTTGCTTTTTTCTTAATGGTTGTCCTGTTCTCCAGAAGCAATCTGCCTGAACATTGATGAACAGCGTTGAAAAGTATTGTTTGGTGACATTTTCTACTAATGCACTTTGTAGTCTCATTTTCAGTCTCATGATCCAGACTCCATTGGTTGACTCTGTTCTTTTCAATCCGAGCTAAATATATTTGTCTTTGCCTTGGTTTTTGATTTGTTTCTTGTGCTGCACTTTATCAAAATACCCCTTTATAAATGTGTTTCTATTGCACTTGGTCTTATAATGCTCTTAATGTTTTTTGTAAAGCACTATGAGTTGCCTTGTTGTTGAAATATGGTATAAACTTACCTTAGACTTATCTGGAGAAGTTCACTAGCTCAAATTATCATGTGTAGCGGCCTAGTAGCGGGACTCTGGGAGGGGAGTGTCGTAGGAAATATTCTTCATGACCTTACTTGATATTGTTGCATCATGCATGCCCTTGAAGAACATATCTTCATTGGTACAGAGGAGCAAAGATCAGCAAAACTCCTTCCTGGGAAAAGGACTGGTGACACATACCGTATCTCACACACACACACACACACACACACACACACACACACACACACACACACATACACATACACATACACATACACATACACACACACACACACACACACACACACTTGCTTTTATTTAGTACTAGAAAGACAGTAATCCAAGTACTTGGGCAGAATACCAAAACAGTCACCCCAAAACATATAGTAGTCACCCCGGGGCGCAAATCCGGCAACCTCAGAACAGTCTCTACCTTGTATTCTTAACCTTAGTAAAACGGTACCAAAACATATTCCTAAACTTAAACTCAGTCATCTTATCCTCCAGTAAAAAAGAAATGCAAGAATACAAGAATACAAGAAGCGCCCCAGTGTGCGGTTGGCGGCAAAAAAGGGCGTAGAGCGTGTTTTGGGGTGAGCCTTCCGGTTACTCTTGGCCAGGGCAGTAGTAGAAAGACGACAATCCAAGTAGGGCAGAGAGGAGGTAGATTCAGGGCAGAGACGTTGGGATTGCGTGGTCGTGGTACCGTCCAGTCAAATAGGGCCGCTCCAAACACACCAAACATAGCAGATCTACAAGCTCACGGTGTGCCACACTGCGACTGCGATTGGCTATTTTTGGTTTGTGAGTCCAGCACGCAACCAAGTCACACTTGAGGTCCCGGAGGCTAATGGGTGTTAGCCACTGTAGGAATAGAGAGAACAGACAGACGGAGTGAGAGAGAGAGAGAGAGAAAAATACCTCCAACACCTTAAAAGCATTGTCACCATAGCAACCGTATTGCACCTCCTTTAGTTTGTGCCTCAGTCAGAGGTGGGGAACTGTGCGTGTGTGCGTGCGAGAATACAGATAGACTGGGTCAGAACCATTTATACTTGATTCTGATCGTGTGCCAGAAAAGTCCTTTGCACATAGTCTGGGGGTTTCAATTTGTCAGACAAAAGCATGCCGTCGGCAATGGAATAAAAAACAACAAAGATGTGGTTTTCTGTCAGCTTTGAGTTTCCCTACTCACTGTATCAGATGGGAGGATTATTTTCCTCATTAAGTAGTACTTTCACTAGTAAGAGACCACACCTTCGCTCAAGATTAACAGTTTAATGAAATGATGAATGCGGAGTGGAGTGAGGAAACCAAGGTAGGGCGAGACTCATGGTGGGGGCGTAGTCTCTGGAGCTGACGGTCATCTTTGCTCTACTCGGAATGAGCGGTTGGTCATCTCTGCTCCGTCACTGCCCCCCCCTGGATTCCTAGAGAATCGAGGCGGAAGGAGGAGGTTGGGGTGGAGGAGGATGGCGAATTTGAAGAATAGTGAAAATAGTCGATCTACAAGTGCAGTACTCACAACCCATGTTTGGTCTGTCATGGAGCAGAACAAACAACTTGGTTGAGAGATTGCAGGTGTATTTATACTGTGGTGATTGCACCGGGGATTGGCCGGGTGATAATGAAAGGCAGGTGAGTTTGATAAGGAGGGAGGAGTTGTTGATAATGAGGGAGGAGTGGTTAAGGTCACGCGAAAGGAGGTCTCTTCTCCCGAAACTGAGTTGTATAAATACAACTTCCCTTACCAAAGCATTCAGCACCACAGAGTTAACATTTATGAAAGAGGATTCCCACCATAGTTTGAAAGTCGAAGGAAATAATAAGGCCATCAAAAATAATGTATCCTAAGTTCTAATTGAATCCTTCTACAGTACACGGTAAAAGAAAAGAAAGCATCCAGGCGGGTCATTATTATATCTTTGGCCAAACAGAGGCATCAAGGGAATACCAACATGGTTTGCCTTTGTAATTGGCAGACTCATTTATGTTGTATGAATTACATTGCTAGTATGAAAATACACATCAGTTACAAGGGATTATCTGACGGTTAAAGTCCTTGCAAAACGTCTCCAAGGACCTTTACACCAGGATATACTATGATGCACATTCTATTATGATGTGTGACAATGGTATTCAAATGGCATCCCACCGAATATTCAGACATAATGTGATTTCACTTCATATGAAAATAATTATGCAAAATGTAGTTGTTTCCCATAATATTTTTTTTTTCATTTTTTATGTCCAGCTTTTAGTTTATGTAACCCAATTTTTGTCCCAACACAAACATTAAATGCCATTGATGATAAATGGACAATTTTGAGTGTTTGTGTAAACACAAACATTGCGTAACACAAACATTGATGACGAAGATGTGGACGCAAATTGTGATTGGCCGGAATGAGATGATGTATGATGATAAGATCGCCCCTCACTTCACACAGGTGTGATTTTCTTTTTAAAGAGTAGCCAATTATATTTTACCTTATTCTCCCCAATGTAGTCGTTATGCAAATTGATTCCTCTCTACACACATTTCTGTGTTGTCACTGCTGTCGTATCCTACTGACTCACCTCCACTGCCAGTGAGGAGCCCCCACCAGGAGGGTGTCGTATCCTACTGACTAGGGATGCACCGAAAGAGAAATTCTTGGCCGAAACCGAATACCGAATATAGGAAACAGTTGGCCGAAAACCGAATAGCCGAATACATATTTGTTGTAAAGCTACCTGATTATGGCAAAACCTAACTTAAATAATAAACACTTATGGGTCCATTAAAAAAACTAAATTAAAAACTAATTAATTGGAGGCTTTGTGATTAATTAATCCCAATTAATCAGATATCAATAGGCCTATTTGACCTGAGCAGTGAGCTTTTTTTCTACATAAGCATAGGCAATAAAACAAGTAGTAATAATAATAGTGATAATATTATTTATATAAAACTTCTCTGAGTACTTAGACACTTTTCAAGGAGAACATGAGAAAACAAATAAAAACTACTTTATTAGAGAAAAACAAGACTATGGAATAAAATAAATTAAAGTGGAATGAGATAGCAATATTCCAGAGGTGGGTTTGAATTTATAGGTGGTGGCATGTCTCTGAGTTTTGGGAAGTGCATCGTTTTGACAGGTCTGCCTTCTGTGGACAGTGAGTGAAACCCTGACCATTAAACATGGGCAGACGCAACGATACAGTATCATTCATTGTTAAAGCTCCAAATGATATTCCCATTCGTCTTTGTGTCTGGCCATGAAAACCAGCAGCGAGTGTGAGGTGTTGGGGAACGGATGGAAAGTACATAGTGTTAAAACTAACGTTAGCTCCCATGCTAGCTATAGCTTTCCTCGTCAACAGAACAGATCCACAGATCGGGTGGAACTTGGAAGAGCTGCTGATATCACGTTGCTTGTGCCCGTGGATGGGAAATAAGATTTAAAAGCCTATGGAAGCGTGGATTAAAGCACAGATGTATGCAATAAAGTTGTGTCGGATCTGCCTGTGCATTGAAGCATTCCGTGACTGCTGCTCGTGTTGTGTTGTGACTGCTCACTGCTGGCTGCTGCCTGCTGAGCTGATGCATAGTTAATGAGCGTCATAAGCATGCGCCCTTCCTGCGCTGAAAGTAGCAGATCTACAAGCTATCTACCCGTCGCAATGCACAGCGCGTTGGGCTTGTACATCTTTGTTTTTCCCGCAGTTTAGTTCGATTCACAACTTTAGGACCACTACTACTATTCGGTGATATTTTTCGGCTTATTTGAGCCGAAACCGAATAGGCCGAAAATACATTTTTAGCCATTTTCGGCCGAATATTTTCGGTGGCCGAATTTTCGGTGCATCCCTACTACTGACTCACCTCCACTGCCAGTGAGGAGCCCCCACCAGGAGGGTGTCGTATCCTACTGACTCACCTCCACTGCCAGTGAGAAGCCCCCACCAGCCCAGAGGAGTACGTGCAGTGACCATGACCAATATCACCCTCACGGCCCGGCTTCCCTCCCCCGAACACGGGCCAATTGACCCTTTGTCAAGTCCTGCCCGTGGTTATGCCCCTTTTTGTACCCATTGGTTGCTTGTTTCTTTTGGACAAAAAATCTTTCTCTCCATCCACTACCATTGAAATAACGTGTTTTTCAGTTGCTTCGTATTTAATATTCAGTGTATTCAATTCTTATTAGGGAAGGCTGTGGCTCAGGAGGTAGAGCAGGTCGTCCAATGATCCGTGGGTCTGGTTCAAATCCCCGCTCCTCCTGTCCACATGTCGAAGTGTCCTTAATGACAAGTACTCAAAGCTTTACAATGCTTCATTCATTCATACATTGGGAGGTGAAGCGGCGAACAGTCAACACCAGCGTCATCACTTCCCACATACTACACACACACACACACACACACACACACACACACACACACACACACACACACCAATGGTGGCAAGCTCACACCGACTGACTCATTGGAGGCAATGTGGGGTGTAAAAATGAGAAGTAAAATACGTTTTAGTATGAAAGTACAATTTAGGCATTTAGCTTTTAGTCCAGAGCGACTTACAGTAAGCAAGAACAACACATTGTTACATCAAATACAAAAAAACTGTCATCAAGAATCATAAGGAAGCTAATAACCTAGCATCTGTCTTAACAGTAGAAAACCTGTACAATAGAGCTATGAGTATACACTATCTACATAAAATGCTATCTAAATTACATAAGTTGAGCCTTTGCATACGCCTGTAAGGCTGTCGAGGCTAGGGCAAGTGCTACGGCAAGTGCTACGAGTACTGGCTAAAATGGCAGACTGATGTCGTCTAATCCCTGCGGTCCCCACTGTGCACTCTATACGTCATCACTGAACATCAACACATTTGCAATAATTATATTCTTACCATGAGCCAAAGTGCGTTTTTTGTGTGAGTGCGCGTGCGTGTACATGCGTGCGCAAGTGTGTTCATCATGCACTGGTGTCCTATGTGTGATGTGTGTGTGTTGACATTTAATTGTGCGTATGTTTGTGCATGTGCCATGTGGCATGAGTCATTGAATCAGTGTGTGTGTGTGTGTGTGTGTGTGTGTGTGTGTGTGTGTGTGTGCGGGTGGGGTGGGGGGGGGGGGGTGAGAGTGTGCTCATCTGAAGTGTCGGTGTGAGAGTGTTTCTGCATGCATTGCATGTCAAATACAGAGACAGCTGAGCAGTAATTAGCGTTGCCCGCAGTCCCAAATCTCCATGGAGACACGTTGTGTTCCATCTCAACACCTTCAGTACATAATCATGCAGACACGGGGGGAGAGCAGAGGCATTGGGCATGACTGCAATTTCCCTTCTTACACCACTCTGGAACATTGCCATGATCAACCACACTATAGTTGGGCTTTCTCTCTTTAAATAGACGTGCACAGTGCAATCCAGAGTGTTAATTGAATTCGTTGCAGCAAAAAAAAAAAAAACTCAGTGTTACAGATTGTGTATTGCACGGCACGGCATAATAGGTGAACATTTGAATGACATGGAAATGTACAAATAAGGTGAAACATTCATTACATGAATGTAAAATATGTGGCTTTAGAACATACAATAATACACTTTGAATCTCCACCTAAGGGGAAAATCTGATTTTATTTGTATTCCTGCATAGAAACACGTGCCGACGTTACATGGTACAAGATATCCAGTGCTTTGCACCGGATAAACAACATCTGACAGCTAGACAGGGATTCAATCCAAGACCTCTAATACAATCACTTGACCCATAACCAGGAGATCTGGTTATGGCCCACAGCCTCCTCCCCCTTTGTCCAAAATAAACAATAGTGAACAATTTACCATTCCACCATTGATTGATTATAAATATATTCCAGAATGTCTCTGGTTTTCTTGTCAATCATTGAATATATTTTATTTTGCTACATACAACTGTGCTTTCCTTTTAAAGACTTTTGTCAGCATTAAAAATGGGGCTGAAGTCTAATAGAGATAATTGATTTTCCCTTGGTTTATCAGAACATAAGGCAACTATGGCAGACCATGAGGATTATACGTATTAATTCACCAGTGAAAGAAACCACAGTACTTTTGCAGAATCATGTACTGTACAATGGCTTGTACACAACTGACAAAACTGTTCAACAAACAAAACAAGTACATAGCTGCACACATAAGCTCCATTACTGAACATTAGGCACAAAACTGGAACCGATGCCACACAGAATGCATCCTTACTACAGTACATGTTCACTAATGTAATGATGGTAACGAAAATCTACCATATTATCTACTGTAATAACAGCTTACATTTGGACCCTTCTCAACCAGGTATGATGCATCGATGGTATATAGATCTTATGTTGTTGAAAGACAAAAACATCCCTCTTGTAGAAACGGCCACAGACATGATTGTGTTGCCTGGGTGGCATTCATAACATGCCGTCTGTTGATTAATGTCTGTTGTCCCTGTGGTCTGTGTTGAATACCTCTGACATGATGGAAGGCAGAAGCCAACCTGTTTGGTTTTTAATCAAAACACACATTAATCGGGCATTCCATTTTGTGGATCCGTTTAACTAGGAGACATCTTTGAATGAATAACAACTTTAAGTTTCTAATCTAGTTCACAGTAACGTGTTTACGGTACAGTGCCATATAACATAACTGGCATTTTTAGTCAACATTTAGAACATTTATGGTTAAAGAGGTGAATTTTACTGACATCAAAGTTAGCATTTTCAGAGTTCCAAAAAGAACTACATTTTGCCATCCTGTAGTGTACACTTTAACAATTATTTGTTTGTTTATTTTGCGTTCATAGTAAAACCTCGTTCACAAATGCGCATGATATTGTAGCAATATCTCATAATTAAAAAATATTGCCAGGTGATTAAAACTCCTGACAAAATGTTGTGATGTATGTCCCTAAATGATAAGCATATGGATGTTAGTCATTTTCAAGGTACAGTACATAATCATAAAATGCTGTGTCATGCAGTAACATGCTAAATGTTTTTAAAACATATGCTGTAGGTGTGTATATGTATCAGGAGGCAGCTGAGCAGAACGATATTCAACAACACATTGTTGGGGTGTTATTATGACACATTATGTATTCTCCTGAATAAACAAAGGCCTGGTCTGTAGTTCATTCATTCCAACTAGAGTGGTTCAGAGCTCCATCTCCAAGCCAGTCGTTTCACCATTCAGTCAGTTCAACATTCTGTTTAGTTTGTTGTAGCTAATCGCATTCAGGTTAGAGTGGTGACCTCTGGCTGAGGGTAGTTTCCTGTGGCAGTGAGGAGGTCCTTGCAGCTCTCTGTTGAGAGGAAACACACAGAACGGAAGAAACCAGATCAAACCGTGTTGTATGATACGTGGAAAAGTCCTCTGTGTTAACCAGCTTGGTGGTTCTCAGCCTCGTTAGCACTGGGGCCCGAATTTCATTCGACAGCTTTATGACGCTGCTCTACAAAATGAGGACAGGATTTACCCTGACACTGTGTCAAAAAACTATGAATGGCTTCAAACCTCTGGAAGAATGAATGGAAGATCATAACTGCACAGAGATGAGCAGAAGCCTTTAACTGTGACCAACCATGCTGCTAATGGAGGCCAATTAGTGGCAATCATCTGAAGGAGTCCTTTGGGAATGTACTGTAGCGGCCCATCCCTGTGTTCATAAGACAGTCTCTGCATCTCCATAGATTTGCTGTTTTGTGAATGGTTTGCCACCTTATTAGACACTCAATGTAGTGAATAGGCAGTTGTTACATCAGTGGGAGCCTGGGAGGGAGAACCTGCTTTAGAAATAAAGGAGGCATTGTACAGTATTATGTATCTAATATAATTCATACAGTATAACTAGTGGCTTTATGCAGTATTTAACAGGCAGCTTGTCACAACATTTGGCATCTCAACGCCGCCATCAATATGTGTGCTTCTACCAGAGGAACGGCTTGGTTTCACCAGAGTCTGATAAACATCTAAGCATTTTCAGAGATGCTGTGTGCATCTACCCATTCCCCCCTCCTGTCATATTTCCCTCCTCATATATCCTACATCCTGGAATTGGCCTGAACCCAACCCATCCCTATGGGCACAATCCAGTGAGCAGAGCCATTGTGTGGCGAACTAATCAATTTCCAGGGATCCCAATTCAAGACATTTGTGAGTGCAATGCCTTGAACAGCCACTTCCATTTTTCGAAACAAATTATTTAGATTTTGCAGTGAATTTTGATGGAATTAAACGCTTTAATATTGTTATTCAATAATGCCTCGCCACTACCCAATCCCAGTTAATGTGCATGAAAATGCATTGTGTATGTGTGATATTCTCCTGTAATAGACTGGGATGTCATTATCCACATATTCACCAGACACAAGGCTCAGGATTGAATTACACCTCCCCTCTGCCTCTCTCTGCCTCTCTCTCTCTCTCTCTCTCTCTCTCTCTCTCTCTCTCTCTCTCTCGCTCTCTCTCTGATTACTTCTGAGGTCATCTGGCGTTGCTCAGATTTCCTGTGCTTTTGTCTCTGGGATCAGCAGAGAGCTGGCCTGGAAATGCCATAAACTGACCATGTAATTTGTTCGTATCGTACATAAAGCCCACAATTGTTAGCCACTGCTGATCCCATGCTTCATTTGTGTTGTTGTGTGAGTGGAACAGTAATCAGCAATGATGCTCTCCAGTTGGTACACTGTATGCTACTATGCATGTCTGCCTGCATGCATGCATCTGGCTACACACGTGTGTACAGTGTGTGTGCTAGATGGAAGGTGGGATCATTTTTGCATTGCTAGTTCTATGACAGAGTGGCATATATCACATCCTTTTGTTATTGCTTAATTTTGCATCCACGGTTTACTTTCACTTGTGCAACCCTGTGCTGTCAGTTTAGAGCCATTCAGCTACTCTGTATTGATTGCCATCAGGGTCAATCGGTCTCTGGACTGCCAAGGGGAATTACCTGTCTTCTCAGGCCCTAGCCATTACCACCAATCACAACACTCATATCCCTTCTTTTTGCAAGTTTTTAACAGGGTATGATGACATGCCATTAACATACACACTCAACACATTATGGGACCATCGAGGCTTTTAAGTGACAATGTGATACCCTCGCCAGGAACTCACTAAGTGCCCCATTTATGTTTTTTTTTCCTTTTTCTTTCTTGACACTGGTGTAATAATGAGCAAAGAAGTTGCATCATGGGAATGTGTTACACGCTGGGTAAACAGTAAATCGTTATGTGTAGTTCTGTGGGTAAGAGTCAGGCTCTTTAAAAGGGGTGAGATTGCTCTCAGGATGTGAGAATTGAATCCATCACTGCCAAATATAGAGTCACTTCTCTCAAGGGGCATTTGGGGAGTTCGGTGAGCTGAGATCAGATATCCAACTGGCCATCCAGGCAGAGAGTGATGGAAGGATGACAACAAACTGAAATGAATTAGTGGGAGCATTGCCGAACTGTTACGCCAAACTCTAATTCACACCAGCTGCGTCAACACTAGTTCACATGCACAGCAACAAATGCAATAAATTGGACATGTCTGACTGAGGTTATGAGTGACAGCCTGTCAACGTGTGTCTCGTAACGTTCACTGCAATGAACCCTAGCATGAACTTCATAGTCGTATGTAGTAGAGAGTGTGCATATTAGTGTGCATTATATATTAGCATATTTATTTGTAAACACATTTAAGTGACACACTCTACATTTTCAGTGTTTCATGGAACCACATTACCTGGGAATATACCCTTTGAAGAAATTACAGAACAAAAGCTTGGTCCCTGAGAGCACACAGACAGATAGATGACGTAATTCGTTCTTCAAAGCTCTGTAATTGATTTCCCTTTGAACTGTTCAATGAATCATGACTTAAAACGGTGTCCTCCAGTCACCTGGGGGTCTGTGGGAGAGTTGATAAACGTTTCAAGAAAAGTGGGTTGTTTTTTCCCCTCTAGTTATTGATAAGCAGCCTCTAACAATCTTTTGGCATTGAGTAGTCGCTTGTGTATATAGTAATGCCATTTTACCCTGCCAGTGTGCAATCTATGTATTGATATTTATATAACCTACCAGTGCGTATGGTGGGCTCTCCAGGACAAGAGAAATCCCCAGAGGTTAGCAGGAAGCAGGTGGCCTCTTTCTTAGCCTTGTCGCGTCCTCTGGAACAACGCAGGGACCATTTGTCGCTGGGGGACAGTGGCTGCGTCAGGCTGCAGACCTCCTCCTCTGAAAGAGCCACATTAGCGTCCCCGTTCTGTTTGGAGTCTGATAGGAGGAGAGTAACACATGTGTAAATGTCAAAGCCTTTTACTGAGACCACCATCATCACCACCACGGCCCAGGGAAAGACAGAGGCATATTGCACGAAAACCCAATTCTTCCAATGCCAGTGAAATGCGATTTTAGATCTTTGGATGCAGTAATTACATCATGGTGTGCTTTACGACTAAACCCCTCAGGAGGTACAAGATGCTGTTCTAGAAGAGGGATTGTCTCTGTCTGTGTGTCCACACTGAACAGAGCTAATCTCGCAAGCTGCTGGACCCATCAGCGCCAAATGTCTTTTGCACACTGCTAGTAGGCCACCGAAGTACATACTTTTATGCTGAAATATTACATTTAATAATGGAACAGTCAAAGGGGCTATTGGGGATATTAACTCACATCTAGCACTGTGTGTACAGGTTTGTCATGTATGTTTTAATATATGTTTTAAAAAAACTTGTTTTTAAACTTAAAGGACCAATAATAGGACTATAGCGGTGCCAATACATGCACAGCTGTTAGCCATACATAAACAGAATATTTCAATTGTCAATTGAAATGTTGCTGAACTAAAACGGAATAATTGAGTCAATGGTGAATATATTAAAAAAAATATATTTTTTATACAGTGTGTGTGTGTGTGTGTGTGTGTGTATATATATATATATATATACACACACACACACACACACACACACACACACACATACATTTTTTGCCTTTATTGATAGAGATGGGGGAAGACACGCAGCAACGGTTGTCGAGATCGGGACTTGAACCCGCGACACGCCGTCAGGCTGGATTACCAGCCTAGGTGCCCGGACCGCTTGGCCGGCCCGGCCCAAAATATATATATATTCTTTTTGATTGTACAACCCATGGTTCAAGAATTATAAGCCACCACGAGGCTGCTTTGAAAAGGTTCTTTCTTGGCCTACTGGGAGTGTCGTGTGCATGCCAAGTTTCACGCCAATGATTGGCCCAATACACAAACAGACAGACAGACATTATGAAGTTATGAGTTAATATAAATAAGGCTTGGTAATGTGTTCTGATGTGCATGAGTACTTTTGCTTATACCTGTAATTATAATGGTGCTATGCCGATTACGTTGCATTTATACTTGACCTTATTAGTCATTAAAGAATGCTTTACAATGTTTTACAATTATTGTTGGAAAGCATTATGAATATATTAGTTCTTATAACTAAATATGCAGTGTTATAAGCAGATTC
Organism: Protomyctophum parallelum; assembly: GCF_964188405.1. NCBI lineage: Eukaryota > Metazoa > Chordata > Actinopteri > Myctophiformes > Myctophidae > Protomyctophum > Protomyctophum parallelum. The sequence continues at coordinate 19,538,193 of NC_139705.1, read as the reverse complement.
TAATGCATAAGAATGCTTGGAGATTTTGAGCATTTATTGTATAAGAATCATGTCAAATCAAATGTATACATTATATACTGAGAATGGTTGAGAATAGATGATATAACCTGAGCGGTTTCTGCCGATGCTCTCTTCTGTAGCCAGTGGACAAGTGTCACTCTGTGTGCTGTTCCTTGGAGAGTTGGTGTCTGACTTGGCAAAGGACGCAGAGTCAGTGGGAGGATCTGGGTTGGGGTTGTGCTTCTTCTTCTTCTTGGGTAACTTCTGCTTGGCCATGGCCAAGGAGTAGTACATCCCAAAGTTGTTGACTATAACAGGGACGGGCATGGCGATGGTCAGCACCCCGGCCAGCGCGCACAGCGCCCCCACCATCATGCCCAGCCAGGTCTGAGGGTACATGTCTCCGTAGCCCAGGGTCGTCATGGTGACCACTGCCCACCAGAAGCTGATGGGGATGTTCTTGAAGTGTGTGTGCATGGCGGCCGTGGGGTCGTCGGGGTCGGCCCCGATGCGCTCGGCGTAGTAGATCATGGTGGCAAAGATGAGGACGCCGAGGGCCAGGAAGATGATGAGCAGGAGGAACTCGTTGACGCTGGCCCTCAGCGTGTGGCCCAGCACGCGCAGCCCCACAAAGTGTCGAGTCAACTTGAAGATCCGGAGGATCCGGACGAACCGGACCACGCGCAGGAAACCCAGCACGTTGTTGGCCGCTTTGGACGACAGGCCGCTCAGGCCCATTTCCAGGTAGAACGGCAGAATGGCCACAAAGTCGATGATGTTTAGCATGTTTTTGACAAAGACAACCTTGTCTGGGCAGCAGACGATGCGCACCAGGAATTCAAACGTGAACCAGACGACGCAGATGCCTTCAACCTGCGTGAGGACTGGCTTGGTCACCACCTCCCACTGCTCCACCTCCCTGGTGACGTTGCCCTCCACGACCAGCTCGGTCCGGTTGAGCACGTCATTGAAGGCCTCGTGGGTCTCCAGACAGAAGGTGGTGATGGACACCAGAATGAAGAAGAGCGAGGCAAAGGCTACTCCCTGAAGGAGACGGATCACAAAAGAAAAAAGCTAATTGAAGCATCAAGATGAACAGCCGATAGTATCAATAGTATTACAGAATACAGATTAGTATGAGACATCCATTTGATTCCATCCTAGCAAACAATTTATCTATAAGAAAGCAGTGACAAGTATTCTCAGCGAAAATAGCCCAGTTTCGAATCAATTATAGCTATGCACAGCACACACAGATTGAATCATGCTGTGAGACAAAAAGCGATTCCATTAGTTTCAGTCATCCGGCATTCTACCATTCAAACAAGACAGCAGGGGGTTGCATTCACACGACACCGGCAGAAGGCACTGACTTTTAAAGGTATGCAATCATTTTATAATAAGAGGTAAAAACGTTGTCTTAAATAGGGCTGTAACTTTTAATTTTTAATTGTCTTAATTGACACAATCAATGTGTGTGATTAACTGGTTCAGACCGTTGCTAGGACCTAGCGCATTTTCATTGATATCAAACGAGAGAAAAATATTCGGATTCTTTTTTTCTCCTACTCTTTCTCCTACTCCTTGCTCTTCGCTTATCCGCGGTCCCGTTCAAAACGAGAGAAAAATATTCGGATTCTTTTTTTCTCCTACTCTTTCTCCTACTCCTTGCTCTTCGCTTATCCGCGGTCCCGTTCACTTCCCTGTTTACCGCTGCAGAAAGAATCCCTCATATCTCCTAATCTAGGGAGCTCTCAGTGGTTTTGATCAGATGGATATACTAAGCTCTTCATTTCTGACTTCAACATGCCTCTCGTTCAAAATATGAAGCGAGCGATCATCAGCGACTTTTATCGGAATCTTAGCGAGGTAAGCAAGCAAAAATATGTCTCCCGGCTTTTTTCCGGAACGGAAGCGGGGGAGCTTACAGAGTAAAAGCAGCCACCGGCCATATCTTCCCGGCACCCCAAGCTTCTATTTTGAAAGAAATCCCAGCTGATTGTGTTAACCACGCCTAAAAATAGACTATTTTCAAGCTTGTACATCTTTTTTGGTCTTGGTCTTCAACTCCTCATAAATCAAACACAGGCATATGTGTAGGGGAAGAGGGAGGATGGGAGAGAAGACGACCAGAGAGCAAGTACCCATGACAACCACACTGGGACGGATGCTGTCACAGGTTTTCAACGCTTTTCATATCAAGGCCCATTATTTATTTGGCATTTGAGTCATGGACCACCATTTGATGAGGTTTAGCCTCTCAGACCAAAGACTCTCGGGCCAAAGAATAATTTCATGCTGTATTGATGTTGGTACCATAGGAGAGATAACAGGCAATTGTGTAGACTTCTTTTTAAGGGTCCATTTGGTTACCAACTCTCCATTATTTAGCTGGGGACAACCTAGAACACCCTCAAGGACCACTGGTGGTCCCCGGACCACTGGTTGAAAACCACTGCCGTATGAAGATACACTCAGAGATTGATGACACAGACTGACTATTATTATTGAGCAATTATTTCATAATATTATCAATTATTTTATAATCAAATACATTGATTAGTTTGATTATTGTAAAACTAATATCAACTGAGTGAAATCACCTGGCCGTTTTATTTCCTCTTCATCCTGAAAGATGAAGGCCACTAATAGCATTCACCTGATCCTGAACAATGGCCACGTCGCTCTGTGTTTGTGTTCACATTGTGTTCCAACTAATAAATGATCACTAGTGTTTACTTATAGCCCGGATATATATTGTAATGACTCTCCAACTCTACTCATCTCCCAGCTGGATAAATATGTACTGTACCAGTACCACTTATCAGTCATTGTATTCTGTCAGGCCTCCCACAAATCACTCAGCAGTATAGTGTTTGGGTCTACGATTAAGTATAAAATGTCCAACATGTTGCTGTGTGTAATTGGATGCAGTGATAAAGTAATGGCCAATGTGCTGGTCATGTAACTGTGTGCAGTCCATGACTACAATGTGCTCATAGTACTGCATCAGTGATGGCTCCCGCCAAGTCTTTCAGGGAGGGCAGATTTTATGGCACATACTGTATACTATTCGTGAATATTCAAATATCTGTCATATCTGTAAATATTGTGACCTAATGGATTGCATGTGCAGCAAGCTCCCTTAAAAATATTCTCCAAGTCTAATGGAGCTGGTTTTCAGCTATAATGTTCCCCCACCCACCCAGTGTACCAGCCCACAAGGCTACTGTGAAAACAAGGAATCCGCCTTGGGACAAGCCTAGCAGCACTGGCCCTGTCCCAAGAGGACCACAGAAATCCCCGGAGTGGCGATGGATGGTCCTTTCCCAAGAGGAACTACATAGTTTCCCTTGTTGCATGGACACTGTTACCCTGGATTACATCGTAGCAGAAAGGCTCACTGTGTGGCAAATGTCATTATGTCACTAGACATGGACACAATTACTTGTCTGTCTGCCTGTCTTGCCAGTCTGGCTGTGAACAAAATGACTTGAAAGCAGATGGTTGTATCATGTTCATAGGAGAATTATAAGAATGCTGCGTCATATTTATGTAAAAATGTTCGGTGCAAAAGGTCAAGGTCAAAATTGAGTGACATTTTTCTGAAACTTGGTGGGAACAAATGGTCAAATGTCAAGGTCACATTCTATGTAATGGTCAAAATTAGATAACTGCTTTTATGTCCACCAAAATGGGTATTTTATGGACAGGGGTGCTCGCTAAAAGGGAAATCGATATATATATATATATATATATATATAAAATCACACCTGTGTGAACTGAGTGGTGCAACTCACCGTCCCCCCCCTCTCTCTCTTATTAGCAGGCAACAGTGCAGCACTCTCTCTCTCTCTGTTTCTGGCACAACAGCGCCCCTACTGGTACTAATAGTCATACTGGTGCTCATTAACGTCACATGGACACATAGGTGAACAACACATAGGTGAACACGGACATTGCTGTTCCTTGGAGTGGTTGCACCACTCAAAAGGATATTGTGTTGTGTGTGTGTGAGTATTTCAGTTACTACTGTAGGCAAGCCACTGTGAGCTGGTCAGCACAGTGAGAACATTATTGTCTCCGTAGATGAAGCTGAAGTCCTAACCATGTACAGTAAAAGGCATTTTGATTTGTTCATGCTTTCCCATTTTATGGTTAAAAACAAACTAGATCTTGTCTTTTATCAGCAGAGCAGTGAGCACTAGGCAGGAAATGCAACTGCAAGTCAATAATCACCCTTTCCCCGTCTCAACAGTTGCAATCATACACATAATCTCGCAGTAGCAAGACAATTAGATATCTAACGAGACATGTTATTAAGACTTGAGGGTCGGTCTGACTACATGAGACCGACACAGGCATGGATCAGGATACAAGAAGAACTTTCATTTTCCTTAAAAAAGAAAGAAAGAAAAGAATTGTGGGAGGTTGAGGCTTTTGAGAGGTATGCCATTGTACTTCAACAATGTGCAACACTCCCTTAAAGGGAAATATATGTTAATGATGTTTAGAAGATTTAGAACAAAAAATATGTGGTTTTAGATATTTTAGATTTTAGCAGGGAGCCCAGTGTCTCTGATGTCATCGACACTGGGCTCACTTACTTCCTGGACTACATCAAGGAAGCTCTTAGAAGGAAGTGAAGTGGTCACGTGACTCAGTCATTCATAAATAATGTTTGTTCATGAGCTGGTCACTGAGCTCTCATTGGCTCCAGTGCATTCTGCCGAACTTCCGGGTGTAGTTTGGCTCCCGTGAAAGTGTCCATGAAAGTGTCATGGCGCAGCCCAGTCACGTGACCACTTCACTTCCTTCTAAGAGCTTCCTTGGACTACATGTTGTCTCAGTAAGACATCCCTCCCCCAATTCATGAGGAGGAGCAGTGCACCAAAGCATTATGGGAATTGTAGTCCAGGAAGGAAGTGAGCCCAGTGTCGATGACATCAGACACTGGGCTCACTGGTAAAATCTAAAATATCTTAAAACACATATTACACACATAAAGACCCCCAGGAAAGTATTCTAAATATTCTAAACGTCATTAACATATATGTTTTTGGTGTCCCTTTAACACACACTCAAACATACAATGCGATCGTTGTGCACAACATGCACACATGCCCGTGCACACATGCAAAAAGACACACTCAATATATTTCATTGTGTCCTCCTCACCCATAATTTCCAACCCAAGAGCTATCCAGACAAATGCCACTGATGTACAGCCGGTGCCAAATAGTGAAGGCAGTCCAGACAAACGAGTATTTTGAGACGTGGTCCTTCTTTCAGAGCAGAGCAAAGGCAGCCATTTCAATCCCATCTCCCAGCATCTCATCACAGCAAATTCCTAAGTCAGTCAATCAAAAATGGCACTGCTTCTCAAGAGTCCTCTTTCATCCATGTGGACTTGTGGATTTACCCATTGCTTCTGTTGCTTCTGTTTTTTCACCGCCCAGCCCAGCAGAAGTACATGAAGCAATGCTGCCAAAGAAAGGAGTCTGTGTCATGAAATGAGCAATAACTAGTCTACTGGTGAACTTGGTCAAGCAAACTTGATATTTTAATCACTTAAACGCTATATACTACTTGTCTTTGGGGATCTATAAACATGCACCACTGCGTGTTGTTTGTCTCTCTCTGGCTATATTGGCCTAATTTTCACTCCTGAATAGGGATGGTTTGTTTTTTTCTCAAATGGGGTGTAACACCAGTTGCATCATTAAGCATTTTTTGATCCTATCTGACAGGAGTCAAAACGTTAAGTGAGACTTGGCCTGTCAGTTAATGCAACATCAATGGTAAAGGTCAATAAGCCGTCCCTATGATATGCTCAGTCAATATGCCAGCCAGTAGGCTAGACTCAGAGCAGCCTTTCTGCAAAGTGCACTATTCTGTAGGTCAGGGATCTTCAACAGAGTGTCCGGGGACCACTTGGGGGTCCTCAGAGATACTACAGGGGGTGTGTGTGTGTCTTAATAGGATTTGTATATTTTTTAACCACTTGAACCCTAGCATCCCTTTTCTGAGGAGAAAAATATCAGATCTACAAGCTCAAAACGGCTATTGTTGGATGACGGAGAGGGACAAGTACTGAGTGAAAGGTCAAAAAGGTCTGTTCAGGTGGTTAATGTCTGAAAATATAAACATGAATCCAACACAACACTGATGATAGTGCTGTCAAACAAGTCTATGAAGCTATCTATGATGAATTCTATGAAAAAGCATTTTATACAAGATGTAGTGGGGGTCCCTGCTTCATCTCTTTCTCAGAGATGAAGCAGGCCCTTCTGCTGAAAATCGTTGAACACCCCTGCTGTAGGTTGTTGCTCTGCTGAAAAATATGAAGCTAAACCATTTAGTATGTTGACAACATATTTATGATGATGACCCGATTTAAAATGCAACTCAGGATGTGGTAAATTGTAATAATTAACAATGAGGAATGTGCTGTGTGTACATAATTATATAATCTATTCTCTATCTATAGTGCTATCATCTAATAATTGAAACAGAAATTGTCTTTAAAAAGGGGATAACTTGGTGCAAGTCATTGGTCTTCTCATCACCTAATCAAGCTATTCACTGTAGCATGAAATTGTTTACGCTGGCAATAAGCACAGATGTATGAGTGCAGCATATTTTATTATGATAATGATGATTAGGAGCATATTCCACTTAGTCCTCCTGGGTTGTGAAATGTCTCTGCTTCCGACTGATAGATTCACAATGAATGACTTCATTCTTGTTCTATATTGTGAAGAATTTCTCTACTCACGTCAGTTTTATTTGACACCAAGAAACCACAACACAATTATTATTATTATTCTACAGATCTAATTCATTGTTGCTCACAAAACGAGTCACGCATTAAGGAATAGGTATGCCGAGGGATAAAGGACCCTGGGAAAATAGAACCCTGGGAACATCGGATGACCCTTGTTCAAAGCAGTGACATCGACAGATCATAAAGTTTGTCATCATTACTATTAGCTATGCACTTAACTAGGTAATTTGTTCCTGGCAGACAATTGGATTTCTCTTCCCTCACCCCTGAATATGACTGTCTTCTAGACTTTGGCCCGGACAGCATCAAAGCTACTGTATAGAGCACCGGAGTCTGATGTCATTTACACATCCTACTACCAGAGTACATTCTGAATTCCCATAGACTTTTATTTTATTTTATATCGCGTCAAATAAGAACTGTGTTCCTAATAAACAAATTATGCCGGAGGTTTGACTGCTATGGATATGAAGAATCAACTGACGGCGAGAAAATGCTACCGCTGCCGAATTAGTACAATTTGTCACCAGAAACAGACTGTATCAAGTGAGTGACTTTCCTAAACGATAGTATACAGAGCCACGTACCTTCCTGACAATATCGCTGAGATGTTTTTTTGGACCACAGATATTGTATGAGACGATTTTAAGATGACCCATTGTTATTCTCCATAGAGAAAACCTTCCGTGACCCAGAGGATGAACGAGTGACGTCAGGACTTCAGTACTCTCTTAAACTCCAGTATGACAGTTTGTCTAGTGGCACCCAATAAAAGGTTGACACCACAAGCTCTGTTGTTCTCTCTAAAGGTGAGCCAAACAGGCCCTGTGAAGCTTTGGTTTATTCAAACACCAAACGGTTTATCCCAGAACTAAACAGAGATGATGAATATCTGCACACAATCTTCGTTCACAGACACTTATGGAAGAAAGGTTGTTGCTTGGAGTCCGTCTTTGCATGCGAGGATCTGTGTTTTGCTGTGTCTCACTGACAATCCGTGCGAAACTTGTGGATCAAGTAGTAGGGGAGGCTGAATAAACAGTCAAAAAGGACACGCACATCAATACCTATAGGCTGGGTGCTGGATCAAAATAAAGTCAAACTGAAGAAATGAAAAAATCTGCACACCAATTAATGCTCCCAAAATATCTTTACTGAATGGTAAGGTTTCGGGCCGCAGCCCTTCCTCAGACCTTCAAGGATCAAAACACTTGCACAGAGACTTGCAGTAGTATCAGATACGTCAAACACTATCACAAATTTCCAATATTGGAACATTCAGCTCTCTAACACTCATTTCTGTGACTGTCAAGCCCCTTACTGTTATACATAAAGGAAGGAATGATAATGAAATATGAGATCAGTAGATTATCCAATAACTGAAACCAAAACGTGTCATTTGTGCTATATTGAAATGTCTAGGGGTTGACACTAAGGAGGCACTTGCCCGTCGGGCAGTACTACTTGTCCACAGGTCATGCCCACTTGCCCGAAAAGTTAACCGTGCATTAAAATGATACTGTAGTTCATTTTAAGATTTCTGTTCAATTTAACAATATTATTATTATATTATAATATTATATTTTTACTTTCTGGGGCTAGAATGTGACAAAAATCATACCTCAATTTGTATACCAAATACCTACAAAACGGCACATTATAGGTAAACTGTGTTCTTATTTTACATTCCATAGACCAGAAGACAGAGCACTCTGGCCACGTACAGGTGTTTAGACAGACATCTCGTGTTGTGTTTGTAGAGGATTGCGTGCCTTCTCAAACTGGTTTCAACCTGAAAGCAAACTCCACCTGCCCAAATGTTTTATTTACCCGCTACTAGGGACAGGTGCTCAATGCTCAAATGTTCAATTTCAACTGCAAAGAACAATGATATACTGTAGATTTCAACTCATAATAAGTCGAGGATATGCCACATTTTAGGTGCCAAAAGGACAACATGCCAAAGTAGGTGCCAGATTGTCAATAGATTAGAGCCCCCAGAGGGGACAGATGCCAGGGCTCAGCTGGTAAAACAAGAGTAAAAGGCAGCATGGCATGGAACTTACACGGGCTGCAGGCTGGGCAGCAGTCTGTAGCAGCTGGGGACTCCAATAGTCATCTACTCCAGCTGTTTATCATCATATTCTGATAATACTTTTTCCCTATACACCCTTTTCCTAGGACTGGGAAATAAACAAAATCTAATTTCTTTACCAAATACCTCGATGATATTGATATCGTATTGTGATGATTATCTGTTGTGTTGTCTTTTCCCGGCTTTAATCACTTAAAGTCTAACTGCAGTGGCTTTTTTGCGATACCTTTTATTGTGATGTATTTTTGGTGAGTTGAGTCTCAGCCAATTACAGTCTCAGCTGGAGTCCATGAAGGCCACCGTGGCCACTCAGTTTGGCCTTCTGCGCCTTCTTGATATAAAAATGTTCTGAGGCTACAGTGGCCATAACATCCCACTGGTGCAGACCCAGCTGATTTCACTGTATTCTCTCTATCTCTTTCCTGACAATAAGGTTTTTAGACACCACTGTCTTGTTGAGATTCTTAATTCAGAACATGGGATGAGTGTACCGTTTACTACTTTTTATACGAGTACATGTCCGGACGTCATCTTAAATTACATTCAGAACAGAGTAGCAGCTCTGTAGTCTGTACTGTCTCCATAATGAGAAAAAATAACTCGACCGCCCCCAAACTGTACTCGGAACTCCTAGAGACAGCCAGCCGACCAGCATGTGGTCTGAACAATGTCTCACAAACACATTTCCCTTGTTATTTTTGTACTTGTTTTGAATGACCAAATTGGATACGTGGTTTCTATATGTAGGCTGTACTGTACTTCTCATATGGTTCCATACTGCAAGACAGAGGCTCTCAGGGCTCTAAACAGGACTCAAATAGGACACCTGTCCTCACAGCAGGGTCTCGAATAGGCGAAACAGACAAAACGGATAATAAATTAAAAAATACAGACAGATGCCTATATAAAAATAACTCTGTCCCTTTTCTGTTCCACATTTTTCCCCATACCCTCTATAGAGACTGGAAAATGGGTGTTCACGTATCCTGCCCCCCTCTGACTGGAATACATGTTTTTGAGTGGTGCCAGCAATGTCCGTGTAACCCACCGGCCTATGTGTATCTGAGCATCAGTATATGACTATTAGTACCAGTAGGGGCGCTGTGCCAGAAACGGAGAGAGAGATAGTGCTGCTCTGTTGGTGTGATTTTTTTCTTTTAATGAATCCTGCTAAGATGCTTTTAAATCCAGAATGGAAGAAATTAAGGCAGTGTTTTGAGCGTCATTGCTTTGATTACGGGCCCATTTTGGACATGTATCTGTGTAATGTTTTTGTTTATCTGAATCTGTTTGTTTTAGGCTGCTGCCTGCCTTGGCCAGGTCTCCCTTGAAAAACAAATGTATCTAAATGGGTTTTCTCTCCTGGTTAAATAAAGGCCAAATAAATTAATAGAATAAAGATCTTTGTACCAGAATCTAAATCTAATTGAAAGCATTTCAGCATATTCTTAATGCAATTTGCTGAAATGGCAAACATCACATTTTATTTCAGTTACCTGTGCTAAATGACTCTTTGATCTGCCTAGGAGAAAATGAGCTTTTCTCTTTTCCCACTGTGTCTTGGCATGAGAGTACCATCACTCACTGCTGAGATCCTCTCCCAACAGTGATTAATTACAGCTACTCTTGTTTAGTAGCATGTTGCACTGGCCAAGTTTATAGAAGGTTTTGTTTGCAGAGCTTAAAGCTAACTTTCCTCTTCTACCTGGTTCTTGAACCTGTTTTCCTGTGCAAGTGCTGACGTTTTACTTTTTTACCATAGAGCCTACCTGCTTGCTCAGGCGATCAATTGAATCTTGGCCATGGTCAAAATTAGTGTCAGAACCTGTGTCTAGGTGAGACATGACCGATCTCCGTAAATGTCTCACTAGAAGAGCAGGGAGACAAAATACAACCACCCCAATTGTTTAAGTTATATTGTATTAAAATACCATACAGTATACCAATACCATACAGATTGAACAGTGCATTCCTTTTGGACAAGATTAGATTTTATTCATTAAGAAAGTTACATACAGTAGCTCTATCTGCCAAGTATGAAATTATGTTTTAGATTTGTCATGATGCCCTGGGTTCTCTCTAATGCATCATGAAATATTTTCAGTAATCTCTTGATTTAAATTATATACTAGATACTTATGTAGTTACACAGTATTTGCTGAGGATCTTGAACTATGGCTTGAGACATGCCGGCTCCAGCATAAAGGCATTACATACTAACTCTGATCTTTATACTACACTACATGCCATACACAAGCGGATGTAGTGCAAATGATGGACAGATTAACTTTCCCTTGGCTTTTAAGAATCATATTTCCTGGAATCGGTGCAGAGGCTTTCTGAGGTAATGTGAGTCCCTGAAAATGCGTGCCTTTAGAATACATACTGCATATCAAGCACACATATACGTACAGTACATGAATGAGATATGGATTAAATGCGCATTGGAGACTTACACACACAAAATATATGCTGTATTTCAAATATGCTAGACATGTGTATATAAACTAAATATTAGCAAATATATTTTGCCCCATGTAAATATATATACTGTATGTGGCATCAGGTGCATCAGAACTATGGCTTGACTAAAAATGCACTTGACATGCCGTTAGATTAGAAACACATGTGTACAGTACATGATATAGAAAAATAGTCTTTTCAAATATGCTAGATACGTTAAGTTGGACTATGATATAAATATTAGCGAGAAGATTTACAGTAACTATTAGTACAAATGGGTCTCATAGTATGACTGCCATCCAGTGAGAGAGCCATACAGAACGCATTGACATGTTGACACGTTTACATCCTACCTAGTTTAATGAAAGTAAAATCATGCGAACTAAATCTGTCAAAATATTCCCTAATAACTTATGGATGTCTAGTGATCTGAAGGGTTGCATTTGTGTGAAAAAACTTGCTAAACTGAGACAAGCTAAAATAGATTACAAAGATAAAGTTGAGTACCAATACTTTTCAGGGAATGCCAAGAAAGCATGGGAAGGTTTAAATGTGATGATGGGCAGGGAAACTAAGCAAAAGCGTACCACCCTGTTGCACCCCTCTCCATCTTTTGCTAATGATCTAAATATCTTTTTCAGCCGTTTTGATAAGAATGACTTCAGTGCTGAGCGTGATAGTGTGTGTATGTCCATTCCGGAGTATGTCCCTATCACACTCAGTGAAAATGAAATTGTAGCTAGCCTTTCCTGTATTAAGCCCAACTCGACCCCTGGGCCTGATGGCCTTAGGCTTAGAGGTCGAGTGTTGAAAGAAAATGTTCATGAATTTAAAGGACAACTTTAGTTTTTTTCTACCAAGGTTTATGTTTTAGGTTGTTATTAGAGAAAGATGAGTGTTATTTTTTTTTCATTTGCTGCTTTCTTTCATTTTAGGGATTTTAGCTGTTTTTGATAGGGGGGGCGGGGGCATTCGAGCATGGGGCTAAATATGTATTATTTTACAAAATATTATGGCGATTTATTTATTTTATTTACTATAGTCCTAATAAACCCCAGGAAATTACATCTGGCCACAAAAAAATCACAGGATCTACAGAATGTGAAGGTAGCCTACTGGGGGGAAGCCACACTGTGTGTCATAGGCTCAATATGTCAGTTTGACACATTCAGTAGAACTCGTGATCTTTTGTGGCCAGATGAAATTTCCTGGGGTTTATTAGGACTATAGTAAATAATTAAAAAATAAATCGCTATAAAATGTTGTAATAAAATACATATTTAGCCCCATGCTCGAATGCCCCCGCCCCCCTGTCAAATACAGCTAAAATCCCTAAAACGAAAGAAAGCAGCAAATGAAAAAAAAATAACACTCATCTTTTACTTTCTCTAATAACAACCTAAAACATGAACCTTGGTTGAAAAAAACTAAAGTTGTCCTTTAAAGGTATTGTGTTGATCCAGTATTTGCTTGACTCTCTAACAATGTCCAATGTACAATGTTATGGAAAATGTCTTGTATTGTGCCTCTCCCCAAGAAGCCACTGAACTAAAAGACGTCAGGCCCATTGCTCTTACTTCCATTTTGGGAAAATGTTTTGAAAGAGTTATAAGCAGACAAATCACAGCGATGGTTTCTAACAGCTTAGATCATCTCCAATTTGCTTATAAAAGTCAGAGAGGAACTGATGATGCAACTATCAGCGTTTTTAACACCCTGTCAAAGCATCTCCAAGTCCCTTCCCACTTTGCCAGGGTCCTTTTTATTGATTTTACCTCTGCTTTCAACAGCATGCAGATACACACCCTTCTGCAGAGACTCATTGACATAGGGGTAAATGGAGGTATTATCCATCTTGTCAGAGACTTCCTCTCTGACTGTCCTCAACAGGTCCGTGTAAATAATACTCTGTCCGACATCACTGTGCTTAACACCAGTGCTCCACAGGGGACTATCTTATCCCCCTTACTTTTCTCCTTATATACAAATGAATTCCAGTTAGATATGTTTCATTTGTTCAAATATGTGGATGATATGGCCCTGGTTGCCTTACTGAAGAAGGGGGACACAGCGGGGGAGGAAGCATACAGAGTACATGTGTCATCTCTTCAGAACTGGTGCTTTAGAGTGAGCAAACATATCATGGAAACAGTCTATAAAAACCTGATAGAGGGAATCTAGACTTTTAACATGGCAATGTGGTATGGCAATCTAAATGTAAAAGGAAGAAACAAGCTGCAGCGAATAACGAACCTAGCCTCAAAAATCATTGGGAAGAGATAGAAACAATTAGGCTGTATCTATCTACAAGGAGGTACTTCGTAAAAAAGCTGTCAAGATAGCAAACGACCCCTCTCATCCACTCTGCAGGGAGTTCCAACTACTTCCCTCTGGTAGACGGTACAAAGTACCAAAAGCTAACCGTAACATTTTTTTAAATTCCTTCATACCAAATGCCATTAAGGCACTAAATGATACCATGTCTCGCTAGATTTGCTGTTTTTCCAATGTATTTGCCACTGTTGTCCTGCTTTTTTTTGCCATGAGAAAATAATTGTGTAAGTGTTGCTTTTGTAAAACGGTTGTAACCGTTTGTTTTTTACTGTTTGAGACCGAAGACAAATTTCCACACGTGGACAATAAATGAAACTAAATAAATAACTTGGGATAATGTCTGAAATTTTTAATCCATTAACGGACAAATACTGGAAGCGGTTATAATGAGTATCTGCTTCACTTTGTCTGAATTCAATGACGTTCTAATTTTGTTCTATAATGAATGCACTTGATCACAATGCAGCTCTGCTCTGCCATTTACCTGACAACTACTGGTTGAATGACACTAGATACCTTCATTCACATTTGCTTCAATAAGCTCTCTGCTGCTGCTTTTGTTGCACAGCCATAGTGCAAACCTTCAGAATTGCCCACAGCTGTCTGATATATCCCCTGAGAAGAAGAGAAACCCAATAGGACAACAGTCATAAACCAAAGACCACAAAGAAACATTTTGTTTAAATTGTTCTTAATAAGCCAGACTTGTAAATAGTATTATTAAACTGTCAGCTATCTATTTACTAGTTTCACTGTTCGGAAGTATATCAAATCCAAACCCTGGGCCTACAGCATATCAATCTCTCTTGAAACACTCTGCATGGTCCTTCACCAGTACATTTAAAAAAAAATGATAATACAAAAGGAGAATGCACTGCCTTCAATACAGGTTAAGTATCCTTGTGCATCCAGTACAGTGGGGAAAGTAATAAGCCATGCTTTACCATGACAGAAACATGAGAGGGCTACATTTAGAATGGTGATTAGCTCGCATTATTAACCATCACATCAATCGAAAAATATCTGTACTGTACTGTATGTCGTACAGCATTTTGGAAGTTAAATAGTGTTTGGGGAGTGATCAAGTTATAAATTGGTGGTGTACGGAAGGTGTTCATTTCAAGATAAATGGGAGGTGAAGTTGAACTGATTCTGACAATTCTAAGTAAAGTGAATATAGCCAGACCGATGTATTGGTTTGGCTGATATATCAGTCAGACATTATTTTACATTTTTGATCAGTATTGGCATTTATGCAGCCGAAGTATCCAGTTTTTTAGCCTTTTAATGTTTTTTAGAAAATAACATCTAAAAGCTCACAGCATGTCATGCTGCGATACGTTATGTGCTTGGAGATTTATATTTTTTTGTTCTCAAATACACATACATAAAATCTCAATGTTGCTCTTTTCGATAAGATTGGTCAAAACATTGGTAATCTGTAAGACTCTCCAATATCAGGATAGACATGGGACCCAAAACTGTGGCATGCATCTGTTCGGCTATAAAAGTGAATGAGGTTCATTCCATCCACCATCAAGGCACCCTTGAATGACACTCTACACACTGTAGCAGCTCTAGTCTATACTGTAGTAGTCTACTCTACAGCATAGAGCTGCTCAAGGTCAACTTTAAGATTGTAATTACTCACACAGTTAAATGTGTGTGAAAGAGCATCTCGCAAGATGGTTACAAAAACCGCTCCATCCAGTTTTTACTCTGTTTATCCAAATGCAATGCAAACAGTTTTGTTTACATTTGAATATGTATGAATCCATGGAATTTGTCGAAATTTGTTCTTTTCTTACATAAATGTCTGTTTGTAAAACCTAAAATATATGGCTACAATATAACTGAGTATAAATGTCTTTCCTGATTTGGACAATACATATTTAACAGTGTCAAAGGCAAGGGTTCAGGCTGCTATCTTTTTTCAGTGAGTGTAAAGAGAACGCGACTGGAAACATTGGGCCAAAATAGCCAAAACATTAACATAACGGCATCATTGCACACTAACATCCTACTCAGGGGATGGTTTAATAGTTACGAACCAAAGGGACATAACACATATGGGTAATGGGTCTGTCACTACAAGAAAGTAAAAATGGAACGAAGTGGACTCTTACAGGACGTTCAATTTGTACACTCTCATAATTAAATGAACACTGA
The DNA here is from genome assembly GCF_964188405.1 of Protomyctophum parallelum. NCBI lineage: Eukaryota > Metazoa > Chordata > Actinopteri > Myctophiformes > Myctophidae > Protomyctophum > Protomyctophum parallelum. The sequence continues at coordinate 19,522,345 of NC_139705.1, read as the reverse complement.
GGATTTTGCAGTTAGATTGGGATAGCTACCAGAGATCACATAGTATCAAATGGGGTCTTTTTTTACGGCTTAAACGTTTTTTTTTCTTCTTTGTTTTTGCAATGTCACCTCGAGGAACTACTGGGAACTCCAGCAGATTATGAACTAAGTCAGTCATGGTTCTCAAAGTGGGGTGCAGGGACCCCCAGGGGTTCTTATAGGCCGGGGATCCCCAGCAAAATGTGTTAGGCCTAATATAGCATCAAAATCAGTTCAACCACTTTAATCCTGAGTAGCCTATACCAAACGTGATAAATGTGCCATTCAGTGCATATAGCATTCAAAGGGGGTGTGTGTATACATCCATCGGCTATTTGAAAATGCATTTTTACATTTTTATTTAATTATATGTATAGCCCTGAGGCCATTAATACTTATTACTTTGGGGGTTATTCTTAATTGACATGTAAACATGTAAACGTTTTAGAACCACCATATGACTGACTTGAACTTACCCTCGCTGCCCTGGATGAGTATGGGTCCTCAAACAGGGCCCATATCTTTGGTTGCCAAACTTCGCAGCAGCCTCTCGACCTGTCTGGGCAGTCCTCGATGCCGAACCGCCTGGGCACCTCTTTGTCGTCGTCCGTGTCGTCTGGATCCGGGGGTTCGAAGATGTCAAGGGCCTCCTCTGCGTCTCTGTGCTGTCTGTAGGTCATCCAGCAACATGGCTCCACATCAGTCTCATCTATTCCCCAAAATGCCAACTCCTCCTCAAAAAGGGGTCCGCACACGTCAGCGGGGCAGTGGAGCTTGCCAGTTCTGTAATAGTTCAACACGTAAGCAAAAATACCGGGATGTCTGTCGAAAAAGTGCTCGTTGGCACCTGTTGCTGCTGCGGGCGCAGCGGAGTCTGTGTCTGAGTTGAGCTGCTGCGTCTCCGGGTCGGCCAGCCATGCCAGGCGGGTGCCCGGCAAGGTTCTGAGGGTGCTCTTGTAGGTTTCGTGTCGGGTGCCACCGACATTTATGATGATTTTGTCCGAATCCTCCCCCCGGGAGATATCCTCCTTCATACATGATTTTGATGCAGGTTTGTTGCCTGACTTGCGCCCTCGGTACGACGAAACACACACCGAGCTTATCATTTAGATTCAGAGACCTCTCGGGTCTATTCTCTGGGTTGTTGACTGCTGTTCGCCGGTCCAGTATCAGAAAAGAAACGGGGTGTGCGCCGTAATTGCAGAGCCCAGTCCTGGTAGTCACCGGTGAGGCTCATTTATCCAAATAATGCTTCGGAGACTCCTCAACCACTTCAGTGAGAAAATTGGCCTAGAATAAAACCACCTGTTCTGCTACAATACAACTCCGCCAGACAGAACAGGTGTTTGGCAACAACATAGAGTAAATAAAGCCTTTGGGTACAGCTAACTATCAAGAACAACAAACATGCTATATATTTAAAACGTATAGGCTATTACTAAAATCGATTGCTTTAGTCAGTTTAGTGGGCTATATAGGCTATTATGTGGATATTGCAGTTTGGCGAACTCAGTATAGTTTGGTCGCATTGCTCGTCTTACGGTCTTACTTGAGGCAAAAACAAAAACGGAACTAGAAGAAAATACACCCCTCACATTTAATCCTTCCAAGTCTGCTACAATTTCTTGTGCAGTGTCAAAATCCAGTTGGATAGAAATTATAGCGTATTAAGCTAATTATAACTTTTATTTCATTCCAACAAGGCGAAGAAGAAATACGAGCTGTGAGATGATCCAAAGATAATGAAATGCGCGATACTGTCATGAAATATTCCATTAATGTCCTGTCAAAAAGCTCGTCTGGGAAGATGCAGGGTTGTTTTCCTTCAGAGAAGCTGTTGCATCTCCACAAGTATCCTCCCTTTAGTCCCTGACTCAACCCAGATGGAACAGCCTCGGCTCTTAACCCTTTGGCCACTGATGGCTTTGGTGCATTCATGGGTGCATTATATTTTTCACCACTCCCTTTAACTATTACTATATAGAAAGAAAAATAAACCAAAGAAGGGGGGGGAAACGGTGTGTGTGTGTGTGTGTGTGTGTGTGTGTGTGTGTGTGTGCGCGTGTGTGAGTGTGTGTGTGTGTGTGTGTGTGTGTGTGTGTGTGTCCAAGTGTGTTTTCAGAAATCAACTAACATTTATAATTAGCCTACATTATATGAATCTACCAGGTCATCTATTTAAAAACAACTTTATGAACATGCTATAGTTGAGATGAGAGAGGCTTCTGTGATGAAAAGACAAAATAACCCAAGGAAATGACTGAATCATTCTCCATTAATTGAATACACAGGACCACAATGGAAACAAGCCCTTAGGGCTTTTTGTATTATCCTTTTAGCACCATTGTTTAATCGTACCACTGTACTTGTTGCAAACAGTTAACTCCTTAATATGAATCTATTAATCTTTACAAGAATGAAAAGTATAAATTACTTTATGTAGGCCTTATATATGCCTAAAATTGTACATGTATTTACTATTTATATATAGCCTAGGCAGTAGGCACATAATAGTCTACTGACACTCTAATTAAATGCATAGGTTGCTTGAAACATGTCAGTCGACCATTGTCCATGTGTTACGTTCCTCCTCACTCAAGTCATGCAAGACATTATAACTCAACTTTTCTCATTTTAATTTAAAGCTTTTCTGAATTCCCTCAATACTATCCAGTGGTCACTAGTCTCAACTGGTAGGTAGGAGGGTTTCACTGCTTTGTCTATAGAGAAAGTTAGTGAAATGTGTGGCAAATCTGCAAAACAAATGCTTACCACTAGCTTTCTTCACAAATGTGTTCATAAATGTGTCTACAATCACATCAATTTGTTCCAACCCAACTCCCTTGGGAAACTTTGTGACAGGTGCTGACAGTTGGGGTACCATTTACAACCAATATAAGGCAAAATTTCATTAAGCTTCAAGTAGCATGTGGTAGCAAACTAGGAGTTTTTCATGATTAGTTTTGCATGAAAAACACTCCTTGGGCAGTTGGGCTAAATTCGGCCATAGCCCAAATGTGCTGACCTCATCACATTTGTGTTTTTCGTGAAAAACGAATGCTTGCAATGGATTCAAGCATTAGAATCATGAAGACCCCGCTAGTTTAACACATCACATGCTATTTAAAGAGTAAAGAAATGTGGAAAAGTTTGCCTTATATTGGTTGTTAATGGTACCCCAACGTTCAGCAGCTGTCAGAAGGTTTCCCAAGGGAGTTGGGTTGGAACAAATTTATATGGGATAGTAGACATCTTTATGAACACATTTGTGAAGAGAGCTAGTGGTAAGCATTATTCTTTTGCAGATTTACCACACATTTAGCAAGTTTTCCCTTATTATATACTGTTGTGACTCTTGAGAGTGTAGGTACAAATTACTACAATATAAGGTTTCCACCTAGTGTACACTTTAGGTCACAGCAGTTTTAACAGATAAGAGTGAGCCTAATATCTCAAAACAGACTCAGGCAAATTCAAAGGGATGATGGGTTCCCAGATTAGAGTGATTTACCATACAGTGGTAAATCATTATTGTGCCTCTGGGATGTCAATGTTTTTTCCACTTAATTTCTTATTGAGAAGAAAAAGAGGATAAACTTGACAAAAAACAACAACAAAGAGTCAAAGGACTGCATTTTTCATATATTACAGATCAACAGAATCTATAAATACAATATTTGAATTCCTCATACATTGGCAAGGGCTGGAGGAAGAGATCCCACTTTTTGTAAAACGTATCCTCTTGTAGTCAGAGTATGAATGTTAGTTTTTCCATGACGTATATTTCCCTGGACCCCAGTAATGTCTATCCAATTGTCTTTGGTTGGTGGGTCCTGTTGGTACCAGTGTAGTGTGATCACTTTCTTACTTTTTGCTAAAAGTATCTTGATTAAATATTTGTCATGTGTTAGAAACTCTTCAGGAATATTCCCTAAAATAGAAAGCAACAAGCCTGAGAAAACACAATGGTCTCCATGGTGGATATCCTGCCAATATTTCTGAATTTTAAGTCCAGAATATATGAGCGTGGCCCACCTCCTTGTGGCTACAATGAGGATGTCAATGTTTCTAAATGAAACAAAATCTTCAACAGAAAATGTTGTTATATTGTGGGTGTACATCATCATTCATTAGGCCATTCAAGAAACCTCAGTTGTGAATACTCTTGATTGTAATTTTATAATCAAGGAACTGTTAAAATGAAAAATTACTTGCACACTGCCAGCTTGCACGGTACATGAAGTTATTTATTAAGAAGGAAGCAACGTTTCAGGCACATACAACCATCCTCAGGCATGATAATCTGAAATGATCACTGTTATTATTACAAATTATCATACACACAAAGAAAACGTGCAGTATTTTGCTTGGATTTTTTTTTCTCCTATTAATGCAGCACTATGTGATTGGGTCATTTAGTCCACCTCCTCAATAGTGGGACCCTTTGAGTTGCTTCCCGCTTGACTACCACAGCTTCCCGTGGGGCCTGCACCTCCCTGGTACAGCTTGGACACAATAGGATTGCACAACTTCTCCATTTCCTTTTGCTGGTGCACAAACTCCTCTTTCTCTGCCAGCTGGTTGTTATCCAGCCAGGAGATCACTTGATCGCACTTTTCGATTACCTTCTTTTTGTCCTCCTCACTAATCTTCCCTTTCATGTTGTCATCCTCCAGAGTGCTCTTCATGTTGTACGTGTAGGACTCCAGAGAATTCTTGGCTGCTACTTTCTCTCTCTGTATGTCATCCTCTTCCTTGTACTTGTCAGCATCCTGTACCATCCGCTCAATATCCTCCTTGCTGAGGCGACCCTTGTCATTAGTGATGGTAATCTTGTTTTCTTTGCCGGTGCTTTTGTCCGCCGCCGACACATTTAGAATGCCATTTGCATCGATGTCAAACGTCACCTCCACCTGTGGTACACCCCGTGGTGCGGGAGGGATTCCTGTGAGATCAAACTTGCCCAGGAGGTTGTTGTCCTTAGTCATGGCCCTCTCACCTTCATACACCTGGACCAGCACACCTGGCTGGTTATCTGAGTAGGTGGAGAAGATCTGGGTCTGCTTAGTGGGTATGGTGGTGTTGCGCTTGATCAGAGCTGTCATAACTCCGCCTGCGGTCTCAATTCCCAGAGACAGGGGAGCCACGTCCAATAGCAGCAGGTCTTGAACGTTCTCTGAGGTGTCGCCCATGAGGATAGCCGCCTGGACAGCTGCACCGCATGCCACTGCCTCGTCTGGGTTGATGCTCTTGTTCAGCTCCTTGCCGTTAAAGAGGTCCTGCAGGAGCTTCTGGATTTTGGGAATTCTCGTGGAGCCACCAACCAGGACAATATCATTGATCTTGGCCTTGTCCAGCTTGGCATCTCGCAGGGACTTCTCAACTGGATCGAGTGTTCCCCTAAAGAGCTCGGCATTGAGCTCCTCAAAGCGTGCCCTCGTGATAGAGGTGTAGAAATCAACTCCCTCATACAGAGAGTCGATCTCAATGTTGGCCTGCGTGCTTGAGGAAAGGGTTCTCTTGGCTCTCTCACAAGCTGTGCGCAGTCTCCTCACCGCCCTCTTATTTTGACCAATGTCCTTTTTGTGTTTTCTCTTAAACTCTTCTACAAAGTGGTTGACCATGCGGTTGTCAAAGTCCTCACCACCAAGGTGGGTGTCTCCTGCGGTGGCCTTCACCTCAAAGATGCCATCCTCAATCGTCAGGATGGACACATCAAAGGTACCTCCACCAAGGTCAAAGATCAGAACGTTGTGCTCTCCTTTCTTGCCTTTATCCAGGCCGTACGCGATGGCTGCCGCCGTTGGCTCATTAATGATCCTCAGAACATTCAGTCCAGAGATCACACCTGCATCCTTGGTGGCCTGCCTCTGAGAATCATTGAAATAGGCCGGAACTGTGATGACAGCATTGGACACCCTCTGTCCAAGGTAGGCCTCGGCTATCTCCTTCATTTTCACCAGGACCATGGAGGAAATTTCCTCAGGGTAGAAGGACTTGCTCTCCCCTTTGTACTCTACTTGGACTTTGGGCTTTCCATTTTCACTAATCACTGTGAAAGGCCAGAGCTTCATGTCGGACTGTACGACATGGTCGTCATACTTTCTGCCAATGAGGCGTTTAGCATCAAACACTGTGTTGGTGGGGTTCATGGCCACCTGGTTTTTGGCAGCATCTCCGATGAGCCTCTCCGTATCAGTAAATGCTACATAGCTGGGAGTGGTCCTGTTGCCCTGGTCGTTGGCAACAATCTCTACTTTGCCATGCTGAAATACACCCACACAAGAGTAGGTGGTGCCCAGATCAATGCCAATGGAGACTCCTTTTGCTGACATCTTGGTTATTCCTCTAGAGCCCCTATGAACAGATAAGCGAAATGCAGTTTTAGATTTGTCAAATATCACTGTAATTAATAACTAAATAATTTTAAGCTACAATCCGGTTTACAATCTGTTTTATATATTTATATCTGGATTGTAGCTTTAAAATGGGAAGCCACAATAATGTTGACTGAATCGTTTGGTTATAAAGTAAGTAATAGTCAGAAAAATTACACTGGGTACTCGAAATTAACCAAACTATCATAATTGGAATACTGAAATCACAGCAAAAATGATAATTAAAGGTTTCAAGTGGTGTGCCATGCTAACAGTATGATACATCTGTTAGCCATATTATGCCACTGCCATCCCTATAACAGTATATGATCACAAGAAGTTAGCCTTCAATCTGATACTGGACTCCACAAGCCCTTTCCATCACTATTATAAAGTGTGAAGCCTCAGATAACATGGGGCTTTTATAGCAGGGTTTCTGTTATTTCAGCCACATTCAAAACAAAAAAATAAGGGAAAAAATGAATAACTACTTTTTACTACTTTACTACTTCATTTAGTGGTACTTACTTTTATTCAACTGTCCCTTTGAGTTTTCGAAGGATCTCAGATGAGTCCACTTGGAACAGTTTCCCCTGTGTCAGATCCCTTGCCCCTGAGTTGTGTGGTTCTTCAAAAGTGTTGCCTGAACTGACTCTGACCCAGTGCTTATATAGTGAAATGCTTGTTGTCTGGAATGTTCATGATGAATCCCAGCTCCCCAGTCATCTCAGTCAGTGTTAATATTAGTAACTGAGGCAGCAGGGAGGCCCAGAGGAGCTAGTGAACATTCTAGACTGGCTCAAATCGCTTTGACACTCTGGAACATTCTGGAACGGCAGAATCACTTTCACACTGACTCAGCCAGCTGAGCAGTTGAATGACAGGGTTATAAGAGCAATGCACAGAATGTAGCAGTATGCATAGCATTGATGAATGAAGTATGCGACATGTCTAGTTAATGTACACAATAGTTACAGTATTTTTACACTCTTATAAGTACATTAACACAGGAATGAATTTCCTGTGTAGCTCCCTCTTAACATGCACAGACATGAACACATGTGTAGACTGTTTAAAATTCAGTTTTCGCTGTTAAACAGGGTTGACTTTATTGCTGATTTATGAAATTTCTCCACATACTGTAATACATAGTAGACATACATTATAAGCACATTGGAAATATAAATGATTTAAGTGACAATGATAATCATATGGCAAAACATAAATATTGTCTATTATGTCAAATCTATAACATACTTCATAATTGTTAACAGAAGCCACTGGATTAACCACTTCTATGTGATATTTAAAAAAAGATAAAAGAAATATCCAGTAATGTGTCATGATATTTACTTACAATAAATTATTGTAAAGGCACATTCATACCATGACCGTTTAAGGTATTTTCCAGTCAAAATTATATATCTATTCACTGTACTCTATTCAACTCTTCATTACGTATTTCAGTTTAGAATTTCAGACTGAAATTAGAATGTGAAGAACAACTGTGGAGGATGGCGGTACAACCATTTGAATTGATTTTTATATAATGTATTCTGCCTCAATCAATATTGGATTAATCTGTGATGACTGGATGTTAACTTTAAGGGTCAGTATATGCAAAATACCAGTAATTAAAAGTCATCAATGCGCATGATTATGAAACATTTGTAAAACACAGTGTCAACACAGTTGACTATGGGTCATACGTAACCCTGCCTCATGGAATGTACTTATGATTTAATGCATTGATAGACCAAAACACACTATCTGCCCTTTAAATATTATGATCATCATTTGGCACTGTGTGTGATATTAGGAGTAAATAGACAAATCAACAACAGTGTGCTCTAGCAACATAAGTAACGGCAACTAAGTTAATACATAGACATGAGCATGCAAGCAGGCAAGTGACAGACATGTTAATGTTATACTTCTTGGTCGCTTTTTACATATACTGTATATGTTTCTCATGATTATTAATATTCTGAAGTGTTAATAATATGAAGTTACTTTCAGCATAAGTAAAATAATTCTTCCATTCTGTCTGTTTAGCAACGTTTACAAAATAAAGCGATATCTCTGTCTGAAGTCCATTGTGTGTTCAGACTCTCAGCATCAGACACTCCCGTTAATACCTGAGGAAAGAATATTATTCAAAAAATACGATATGCAAAACATAGTCATTTTAAGGATAGCAAGATAAAAAAATAAAAAAATAAAATGATTTCATAGAATGTCAGATTTATACTATCACTAGGGGTGGCGATATGGTGATAAATATCGTTGAGGCGATACAATGTCTCCAAGATAAGATATGCCTTTTCAGAGATATTGTATCAATTGTGATACAGTGAATGCACTTGATTTGAGTTCTTCTGTAGAACGATGGTTTCGTTCCCCAAAAATAATAAGTATTTTGGTCTAAATGGTCTGTTACTGAGTCCTTTTTCTTTTAGTTTTTGTTACCTTGTAGGTAATTTGAGTTCCCAGAAGTTTTCGCCCAGTTCCCACATTACAAATTGGAGGGGCGAGGAAACTTCTGGGCCGGAGGCCTAATATCTGTGGACGGGAAATGACCACTCAGCGGACACACCTCCTGTCGCTCTGAAGCGAGCCTGTGGAAACTGTTAAACCGGTCCGAAGAACAACAAGTTGCTACGAGAGTAACGCGGGCATTTATTTAAAAACGGCATTTATGTTGAATGTCGTGTAATGGGTTTCTTTTTCAGCACTGTCACTACATACTGTATGTTGGAATGGACGAGAAAACTAATCGCTGATGGCATGTAACAACAACTATGTTTATTTTATTGGCGAGAGGCCGTTGAGATCCATACCGTTAACTGGTAATATCATTATTTTTTGCCATATCTGTATGTACGGGTGTACGGCCATATAATTAACTGTTTACCATCGCACTCAACCCATTACAAATAAGTCACAATCGTGCATTTAGCCTATACTGTCTGTAACAAGTCTGCGATTAAGTGTCGTATTTGACCATCCGTTCCTTGCATATCCAACGTGTATTTGATGTGTAAATGTGAAACACAACACTGACTGTATGGTTCCTGTTATTTTACACAACATTCACAAAATCGCAATAATTTATTATTCCTAAAAATGAATAGAGATGGAAAGATAATTTATTATTCCTAAATATGAATAGAGATGGAAAGATAGATAATAATCACTCCTCCCAGGGCTCATAGTCAGTAAAAGTTAAGTGTATAATACATTGTTTTAAGTGTAAATAAATGGACCACTCAAACCAAAATAATGCCATTACTGTTATTAACGTTACTGAACTTGGGAAACCAAATATTTGCCAAGAGGTTGTGTGTCCTGTTCACTAGGATAAATGATATACATGGGCCTGACATTGTTTTAGGTTGAAAGCCACATAATTATGGTATCTCTTGTTTGGGGTGTCCGTGGGACTATTAAGTTATTAAATTAATTGATGTCCAAATAGGCTTTAAAACAAAATAAATTCGTCTTAACAATTTCCATCAGTAAGCAATAGCAATGAATACGATTAGGTGATAAATACACTAGGTGTGGTCTCTTCTCTTGGTACTTTAAATAAACAATAGATGTTTTGACCTTATGTACAATTTAAGGGTATCTGTCCTACTGAGGTTCGACTTACATTGTCATTTATATTATAATGACCCATTGTTTTATAAAGCGATAGATTGGAAATATCAGCTCATTTCGAATTGTAAATGTGTAGAGGTCAAACTTATCTCAATCATTATTGTTGTTTCAGTGTTGTGTTTTCACGTTATTGTAAAAACTGTTGTAGACCCTGTTGTAGACCCTGGTCTACAACAGGGACAGAAGCTCCTTTTAGGAAGTCATGGACAAGGTCGGAGAGCTGTGTTCCATCCTGACAGCATTCAGTACCAGAACAAGCAGTCATAGCATCAGCATCTTGGGAGGACATAATTCTGGTCAAAATGCATGCAAGGTCTAAAAGTTTTGCTTCAACCTCTGGGTGTATATAAAAAGCCTGTTATTACACCTCACTGGATATTTATTTGGATATGCTCAATGCTCATACTGTATGTATGTTTTCACCCTAGCTTAATGTATTACCTGTGCTGTCAGAGAATGTGCTGTGGTTACAGTTCACAGCTCTGCAATATCAATCTGTACCACTGGATATTATGACTTTCTTTTAAAAAGAATGGAAAATAAAATAAGCTGCCTCCTGGGTGATAGATGTAGATTTCAGGTGCTTTTTTTCATAATAATGTATAACCTATATTAATGCTATAGCAAATTCTTGCACACTAAAAGTAATATTCTTAATCAGTGTATTTTAGCAATCTGCAAGTTATGTCCGTTGACAGCAAAGGCAGACCATGGCAATGTTCAAATGTTATGGCCCTGGTTCTGTGACATGTTCAATCTTTTCACATCTAATTATTGGGCAAAAGTGTACCAAGGATGCAGTTTCTAAATAGCCTGCCCTGGGTGGTACAGCATAGCATACATACTGTGAAATAATATAGTGCTGGGCCATGCATGCATGTTCAATTGTTCATACAGAGACGTATTGATTTTACGACTTGTATTCAAGTCTAGCTCACTTTACTACTGTAGCAAATATTATAATGGAATACTATCATGATTGTTGGGGCCATATATGGTGTGTATGGCTCAGCTCTCAAGTTTATGTTGCACTAGATTTAGACCCCAAGAATAGATGAGCATGTGTCATTAATCTGATGAAGCAAAACTGGTTGTGGGTGGTTAAGTTATTTGAAAAATAACGCTTGAATAAATATCTTGATAATATTGTGTATTGTGATACTGCTTGAAAGAATATTGTGATATTATATTTTTCCATATCGCCCACCCCCTAACTACCACTATTACTACTCATACAAATAAAATGAATAGTAATAAATAAATAATAATAAATAAATCTGTAGCCTACATACCTGTAATAGTTTGGTTTGAAGGGACCGTTCTTGTTCAGGCCCATGTACTTGGCCTGCTCATCGGACAGCTCTGTGAGATGGGCGTCAAAGTTAGGTAGGTGCAGGCTGGCCACATACTCATCTGGAGAAAGAGACAGTACCATTTTACAGCGCTTCGTTAACATGGTGGTATTTATTATGCAACTTATTCATGTTCACTAGTTGTGTTGGTTGATGGACATTTGAGGCCACACCACAAGGTGGCAGCAATGAGCTGAAAACTGTCAAATGGACATAAGCAGTCTGCCTTCTGGCTACAGAATATGGAACATTTAGACTGCTGCATTAATTACAGGGATATTTCACTTTTTCAAATCAAATATACAAACAAATATATAAGAAATAAATGAAAAGGGCAAATGGAAAAATCACGCCTCTCCCACGCATTAAATTAGAATGTCTTAATGAAAAAAAGTATAAACAAAACTTGTTCTTACCCATCTTTTTTGGCAGGAGATACACATCTTGTTTATAACGTCCCTCTGGAGCATTGAACAGCTCAATCAGGGCCAGGGCCTGGAGAGAGATGGACAGAAAACCCAGCTCATAGGTCAGGGGAAAAGTTTTCATAAAATCTATTGGTACAGAGCAGGATTGCCATTTGATGGTAAAGTAGTAGTAAAGGAGTTAGAGCCCATACATTTGACAGCAACACTAACATGATTCATTTTTAGGATTAGTTTTTTCTCCAAACACAACATTGTGTTCATTAACTACTGGAACCAGAAATTATTCAACCACAAAATATTGGATACAAAGCTTATTATTGTAACATTACAGTATGTTGGACTATTGCCATACATAAAAGATGCCTATTCTACAGAGAAGAGAATGCTAAGACTCAAACCTGAGTTGTAGCAGTGATGGACAATACAAACGTAGGTACAGTGGAGCAGCTCAAATTCAGAAGCCTGCCCTGAGAAACAACACATAGTTGAAGTGAATAGTTGGATGAAAATCAAATGGACTAGAACAGTGGTTCTCAAAGTGGGGCCCAGGGACTCCAAATGGACCCTTTCATGTCTGTAACTCTGATCAGTTTACAAATGGCACAAATTGAGTGTACGTAAATATGAAACCAAATGGACCTGTAAAGACTCATGGGGTCATTGAAATTATAAAGGTTGAGGACCACAGGACTAGAAATCCACATGGAAACAGAGCTTGGACAGGCAAAAGCTTGAAATAACAACAGTTATAAGTGATACTGTCAGACAGTCAGGAATAATCCACCAACTAGGAGAGTGCACCACAGGGAAAACTGCAGGAGCTGGGTCCAGGGAAACAAAGCCTTGTGTTACATTAAGGCACTGCCGTGTGGGAAAGCACAGTTTATACTGTAACACATTCAAGCTTTTACCATTTTGCAAAAGACTGTCACATTTCAGTACCTCTGCTAGCAGGACAACTCTCTTGCCATCGGGCCAAATAATGTGGTCCACCTGGGAACGCACCCTCTCCCAGGTCAGCTCTGGGCTACGGAGACTTGCCTAAAGACATAGGACAGGACAGTCATAGATCAGATTGATATAGTACAATAAGGCAAACACTGATGATTATTATCATAAATAATTTAACAATCTATTTGTTTTTGGATTATATGCCAAATGTACGCAATTAATTTGGATCATAAAATGATGGTAAAACAAAGTACTAAAGCTCATAAGTTATCCGATCCCGAACAGATGTCTTGAAGTTACTTCATATGTTTACGTAGGAGTCAAAGAAAAAATGAAAATAATAATAATTGTAAATATCACAATTACTACATGTATTATTTGATTAGTAAAGTTTTATTTGAGTAAGTGTGTCAATAATTATTTTAATGATAATTTCATGCCGAATTACTCACAACATCAATCTCAGTATTAGAGTGTCCCATGTTGCAGACAATGCAGCCATTCTTCATTCTGTCAAGCTGCTCTCTGGTAACAACATTCTTATTACCTGAATTAACAGGGGTAAAAACAATATCATAAATGTAGAGTGTAGAAACTAAGTGATTCTAAATTAAAGTCATATGTTATGCTTCAGTGATTGAGATAAAATGATGTAATGAAAATACATAATTTTCTGTCAAGCTACATGATGCTAAAGTATACATTATGTTTAAGGATTTAAAGGTGAAATAGTAATTGAATTACCTTTTTAGAAGAATTATATTTAATAGCAGATTCCCTTGACTGAACCCATTTATTTATGGGCGACTATGCTTAAAATACATTTGAGTGACTTTGTGTGCATGTGTCTGTGTGGGTGGGTGTCTGTGTGGGTGGATGACTGGATGTGCGTGTATGAGCACGGAAGTACCACGCCAATACCGCTGGATGGCACTGTTGAGCAGCGTCACACACACACACAGACACAGGCCAGGGAGGGGGGGGGGGCGGTACAGTACAGTACCACTCAGTTCAGACGGGTCTGATTTTTAAATATAGTATACTGTTTAAACTGATGCCATGTTCTAGACCTAAATTACTGAGGCGCTACACTGGGGCCGATTCATACTCCTATTTTACCGCTGTAGTGCCGAAATGATTTCGGCTCGTCAGACATTTTCAGTAGCACCGAAGAGCTGACTTTAGGACGGTACCTGCCCCCCCCGTACCTCAAATGACGTCACATTGTAGGCTCTACACCGACTTTTATTCGGCTCTAAAATAGGAGTATGAATCGGCCCTGTCTGTATGCATTTGATTTACTATAAGTCGCTCTTGGATAAAGAACTTCTGCTAAATTGTAAATTGTAAGTGATGCCTGCAGAATTGTGATCATCAAAGCTGAAGTGAATTGGTGTCACTGCGTGAGGCCGGCTGGCTTACCAGTGCAGGTTATCACCACATCCATCTGCCGAATGACCTCATTCAGCTTGACCACACGAAAGCCGTCCATGCTGTGTGGACAATTTAGTTATTTCATTTTCATGTTTTCTCCTTACATGTAATGAGAACAACTGAGATTTGAAAGAAAACCTCAATATATGATTTAGAAGTGAACAATAACTGGAATAATGTTGGCCAGAGTATCCCAGAGCTCAATCCTTAGCTCCCTCATAGTTTCCCTCTACACCAAATCTCACCGCCTAACATAGAAGATCTGAATTTTCACTGAAGTTTCACTCCAGAATAGGGACACTAGGGTTCCTGTGGTTAAAGGATACTAGCTGAAATACTTTAAACTATACCTTAAAGGTGATATAGACAAGTTTTCAGACAAAATTTAAAATATATATAAATGTATTTTTTGGCCTTTTTTCCCTCTATCTTTCCCTATATTATGATGCTGAGGTGTTCTCCTGCAACAGCACACTCTCCCTTTGGCCCCCTCTGGCTGAATGCACTGTTTATATCCACTACAGTTTACTAGTCAGGATGTCGGAGGGGATTTAAACTTTTAGCCAATTGCAGTGCGAGGCTGTGGCGGTGTGTTCAACCCAGCAGTATTATAATGAAAACGCGATGCGATTTCATTGCAATGTATAATATTATCCCCATATCTTAGTTTCACCATTGTTCATGTGAAATAGTATGTTTATGATTTAATATGTAAGCCTATTGAAATTATGAGAATCGCTATATGTATAGCGCATGGTTGGGTGGTCCGGCCGGCTTGAAGCATGCATTCAACCCGTGCTCGCCAACGGTGACAAGCCGTCGCGGATCATCATAGCGATTTTTCTTCATTGCAATGAATAACCGTGGACAAAGTAGTTCACATGAACGATGCTGTAGTGGCTGGGGCATTTGAGGGGCAATATGTTTTATATGCACGATTACCAAATAAAAGAGAATTGAATTGAGAGCCAGTGAGTCTCCTCCACTACTTCCTACTTCCTCATTTGCGGGACTCGTCGTGTCAGTCGTGTGATATTGTGATTATGCTACAGTTACCCTTAAAAAAACATATCAACTCAATGTCATTGTTGTAACTAAGATATCGATAGAAATTCATAATAATTTTATGTCATATTTAGCCATACGAGCGCAATATCCATAGCGTCCCTCCCAGCAGAAACAACAACCCCATAGCCTGAAGTGACCTGGCTCAGCCAATAGAATGACGGGGGGAGGGGGGTGGAGCTAGATTTGAATTTGTTTGGAAACACTCAATCACTTCTGTGTACAAACACTGGAAACTTGTCTATAATCTATATCACCTTTAAATTACAAATCAAGTCAAATGAAAATAAACAGTATTCTACTGATTGGCAACCTTTCAGCATGGCCTAATCAATGTCAGTCAATGTCATGTCAATAAGGATAATTGAGGTAGCACAATGATGCACTAAAGGATTAGCAGAGTAATCGGCAGTCACTCACCATGCCTGCAGGGCACAGATGGGGTCGATCTCTGTGATGCACACGATTGCGCCAAGGGCCTTCAGAGCAGTACAGCAACCTTTCCCCACCTGACCAGATGTACATTTAGCAGAAATGTCTGTCAGAAAACCAACGCTGACCAAATTAAAGTGTTAAGTGAGAACATTGTTTTAATCAAAGAATGACTCTGACCTCTCCATAACCACACACCACAACTTGTTTGCCTCCAAACATTACATCAGTTGTCCGTTTTAAGCTGGCAATGGAGATGAAAGGCATTATGACACAGTCATGAAACAATAACTAACAGTGATTGACATTTCATGCGTTACATAATACACTCCACTCACCCATCTAGGATAGATTCACGGCAGCAGTAGAGGTTGTCAAATTTCTGTTTGGTGACTGAGTCATTTACATTCATTGCAGGAACACACAGTTTGCCAGCCTTGGACAACTGGTACAATCTGAGAACACACGTGGGAGGTTGAGTATACAGTGTGTACACACACACACACACACACACACACGCTAAGGTGTCAGGCTTTGTAACCTTTCCAGGGTGTCTGGCTAATTGGTTCCATGGAGAGCTGACCTTGGACAGCTGCTGCAGCTCATCGTGTAGCTCTATCATCTTAGCCAGCAGGACTACAGTAATATCAGACCTCTAACCTTTTCAAACCACAATGTCAAATTGAACTAATACCGATTTGACCCTGGGTCAACAATCGTTTTCTCACTTCCAGCTCAGTTGAGTTCGGTTCAGCTCGGTTGAGTTCAGTTCAGTTAATGTCTACCATCACTATAAAACTTTGAACATAATGGTCATCTTCTCACACTAGAAGACTTTGAAAATACATTTGAAAGACTGCTAAATACTTCCAAGTCTCACAAAGACAATTTGCCAAAGACTATGAATATTGCAGGGTCACTATTTGTAGGAATACAAGGTTGTCAATCAATACATTTCATTTTGGACATTCTAATCGAGTTAATTGCCCCATCATGTGACAGAGCAGAGGTACTGCACATAAAATACTAGAGATTTGTTGTTCACCATTGTAAATGGTAAATGGTGCATTTATATAGCGCCTTTATCCAAGGTGCTTTACATAGATTGTGCATCAATTCACCCATTCACACACACATTCATACACTGATGGCAGCGGAACCCATGCAAGGCACCAACCAGCACATCAGGAGCAATTTGGGGTTCAGTGTCTTGCTCAAGGACACTTCTACACTAACTCTGGGGGAGGCCGGGTTCGAACTGGCAACCTTGCGGTTACCATTCAGCCACTCTACCCCTGAGCCACCGCCGCCCGCCACCGCAGTGTTGCTATCTACTGTACTGTGCTGGTAGAGAGTGCACCTATTGGTCGTTGACTGATCAAGCCCTTCCTGGAGGATGATGGCAGTGCGCCACAACTTGCGCAAAACTATCATGATTATATTCAGACATTGGGGAATTTGGCTGCAACAGTAAAATGGTTTAAAAGTTGTTTGTTTTAAGACGTTCATAAACTTTTCATACTACACCAGAACATGACAAGTCCATTCTAACCTATGCACTCCAGTGACACTCTCCTCCACAATGCCCTGAGTCTTCTTGAACACACTGGGATACTTCTTGTACACCCAGTGGGTCAGGTCTCCACCGTCATCCAGGATCTAACAAAAACAGTTGAACCAAATTCAAAGAAAACATCTGTAACAAAATGGAGCTTCATACTGAGATTCTTTCTTTTATGTGTTGTAAATAAAAGAAAATGGCAATGATTATTATCATTATCAATAATAATAATAATACCAGTAAGACACCCTGAGGGTGAGGTCGCGTGCACGAATCCGCCTGGGTGACGGCAGACTGCTGGGCGAGCGTTGGCGTTTTGGCATGGGGGGTCAGATCAACATGTCAATGTCAGACCAGGTCAGCTCCATATATGGAGATCTAAGGGTGGCAGAGGGGGCAGTGTCTTAAGTGTACAGGGTTTGATGAGGCCCCAGGTGGGGCCGGGCCTTAATTTTCGGGCCAGTTGAGAATGGACAGGTATCAGTGAGAGGGAGACATCGAAGAGGAAGGACGGGTGGGGAGGATCAACATATGGAATGTCAGCTCCATGGAGATCTAAGGGTCAGATGTTGCTGGCCGGCTCAATATATGCAGATCTAGGTGATGATGTCGTGATCTTCATATATGGTGACGGCCATATAAATGGTGTTGTGGCGTGTCACGAGGCGTGACGTTGCGAGGCTTGACCATATATGGAGGCGTGACACAAGGCGTGACACAATGCACTGGGATACGGGATAATTATGCAGGTTTTCATAGTAAACTGCGACCATAGGTCGCAATAGGATTAAGTATATTGTTGCTCATTAAACGTTATCTGACCCCAAAGAATCTTTGAAAGTTGAATTTGCTTGTGTGTGTGTGTGTGTGTGTGTGTGTGTGTGTGTGTGTGTGTGTGTGTGTGTGTGTGTGTGTGTGTGTGTGTGTGTGTGTGTGTGTGTGTGTGTGTGTGTGTGTGTGCATGCGTGAGCATGTGTGTGCGTGTGTGTGTGTGTTTCGGTGTGAAACCCTGTTTGACAATGCACTATTTCTTAAAAAAATTATAAAAAATTTACTTTTGTGTGGTTTGTATTTATCGTGCAGCTTTTCGTAATGTTTTGTAGTTTAGTTTGTTTGGTTTTTATAATCCCATAAAGGATGAGTCACACACACACACACACACACACACACACATTTGTTCATACAGGTGGGTGTTAAGTGTATAATGGTTTCACGCTGATACCATGTTGGCTTGCCAGCCCTCGGTGTTGACACAGCGGTCGATGCACCACCAGAAGTCATCCTCTGACTCACCCTTCCATGCAAACACAGGTATTCCTGTAAAAACAAAAACCCATGTAGAAACGTATACCAAAGCAAGCACACGTGTACTGTACTGTACTGTACTGTACTGTACTGTACTGTACTGTACTGTACTGTACTGTACTGTACTGTACTGTACTGTACTGTACTGTAACAAACATGCATAATAAAGAGAAAGTGAGAGAGGCATAGCTGTGGGTTAAAGGTATAATCTGGTACAGATCCATTAGGTTAGTACTATGTTGACTGAGTATGGGCCTTTTCACACAGCGATTCTAAGACTTGGGCTGAGTTTAGTATAACCATGTTCCACCATATGTGTTAACCCCTGGCTTTAGAGCAGTGGTTTCCAACCTGTGGTCCTTGAGGGGGTTCCAGGTGGTCCCCAGCTAAATGATGGAGAGTTGGTATCCAAATGGACCCTTGTAGATCTTTAACTCTTGAGAGTGTAAAATGAAACCAAATGGACCCTCACAGGTTCATTTGGTTTCATGTTATGCTCTCAAGAAGAGTTACATTATTGTTTAGCAACTGCATTACTGAATTTACAAGAAGTCTACACAATTAGAGAATGCAGAAGAATTGTTATTTTGATCGATTTGGCCTGTTATCTCTCCTATGGTACCATATAAATATAATACAAGTTTTGGCTACATGAGGCTACATCTCATCAAATAGTGGTCAGTGGCTCAAATGCCGAATACATAATGGAAAAAGGTTGAAAACCAATGCTTTAGACTAGAGTAAGCCCTGAGTTAAGGATTCACTCTTTTAAATCAGTGCCTACAGTTTGAAGTCTTAGAATATCTCTCACACAGAACAAAACTTGTTTATATTCGAGTATACTGTACAGGCAGTGTTGTAGTCTGTCTACCGTTAAACGCCATATACAAATTTTTTGGGGGAAAGTGTATACCATCTGGTGTCTGCTAATCATTTCATCCATTGACCACGTGCGAGCGTATAGCCTAATATGTGTGCATGTCGCGCAGGGAATAATTATGGTATACCGTCTGAAAAAACCTAGGCTATAGCACTGTGCAAGGAAGCTTATGGAGGAAAAGTCGCCAACGTCATTTTCTCTACCCTGCAATTCCAACCGGCAGATTCGTCACACTCTGTGGCAAACTGCTGCTGAAACTCTGGTGGAATACATTGGAGTTGAGTGGACAAGCATCTGAACAAACACTATCTCTATTGAGACTGTAAAATAAGTAGTATCGGAGACTGTCCACTCTTTCCTATCTGGCAAACAAATCTCAAGATCCCTCAGAGACAGAAACGATACATGCCGCTGTTTAGATGCCTCAATAAATATAACCTGTGATATGTCTTCTTTTATATTCCTGAACCGACTATATGACAAAAGGCGCAATCGTTCATAATTAATATTTGTTCAAGAGCTGGTCCAGCCGGCTCCATTCACTGCCATTGAACTTCCGGTGCATGATTTGCCGATGAGCGTTATGGCGCAGCCCCGGCGTCACGTGACCTCATGTCCTTTCCTTCTCATCTGTTCTGTGTACAGGTTTTTTTTATTAGACAACAAACTTCCCATTTATTCTAACTTCAGTTAACAGTAGTGATCCTCACTCAAGTGTTTTGGGGGATAAGCTCACAAATTCAGGGATAATCCTGTTCTAGACTGTGATACTGATTAGTCTAAGGGTGGGGATATTCCACTATGTTGTAAGTGTGAAAGCACTGTTAGCCCAGGGCTAATGGAGCTGTAAGCCTTTAATCACATCCTCAGTATTAATTCATGCATTTGTAAGTTGTAACCAAATGGACTCTTTCGCTTTCATTGGGTTACATTCAGGTTTCCATTTGGTTATATTTGTTTTGTACACTCTCAGAGTTAAATTAAAAGCGAACTGTGAGTCTTACCACTCTCTGCCAACGCAGCCGCCACCTCATTCTGAGTGGAGTAGATGTTACAGGCTGTCCAGCGACATTGGGCCCCAAGGGCCACTAGAGTCTCAATCAAAACCTGACAGAGAGAGAGAAAGAGAGAGAGAGGTTGAATTAAATGTATTAATAAAAGGGACAGAAATCACACTGCCATAGTGGAGTGACAGCTAGGTATCTGAGTAAATGACATAGTGGAGTCACTGGAGTGACAGCCAGGTATCTAAGTAAATGACATAGTGGAGTGACAGCCAGGAATCTAAGTAAATGGACGTACCGCCGTCTGAGCGGTGATATGGGTGCAGCCTACTATCTTGGCCCCTGCCAGAGGTTTCTCCCCCTGAGCTCTCTTCCTCAGGGATATCAGGGCTGACATATCTATGTGTGGAGAAACAGAGGGATTACAGAATTAGTGGAAACTGACACAAAATAAACTGAAAATAAAAAATATTTTTTCTTTGTACGGGATTGCTTTAAAAAAAACGTAAAAAAACTTAATTATAACACATAATAATGTGCTTGTGCGTAGGTGTGCAGTTAATTAATTAATTAATTCAAGTTTTATTTATTCTCGATATTACACTGAGTAATTAAACTCATTTTCAGTGTCGTCGAGTAATACAATATCATATAGAAAAACATCACAATACATCGGAAGATCAGGAAAATGTGAATTACATAGGTTTACAAATAAAAAGCTAAGACAAATTTCAAAACGATCTAAAAACATATTGTGGGGGTCTGTATGCTCACCAAGGACTCATGTGGTCAATTTTAATGCCGTTTGCAGGTCATTTCATGTATTAGGGCCACAGAAGCTAAAAGCAGATCTACCAAGTTCAGAGTAAACTTTTGGTACCTTGAATTTGGGGAAATTACTTGACCGGGTGTGGTAGGGTTCAGAGTCCCATTTCAGAAAAGATGAGATGTATTTAAGACAATCTCCAAGCATGGCTTTATACAAGAACAGGTGCCAATGCACCGTTCTCGTCTTAAAGCCAATTTTAAGTCGCAATTTACGAGCAAGGACCTCTGTAGGGTGTTTAAAAGTAAGTCTCTCATCAATCCAAATACCAAGATACTCTGTGACTCTTTCGATATCGGCTCTATTCATAGAAGATATGCGAATGTCATTATAGGAGATTGTTTTGGCTCTGGAGAACAACATGAATTTTGTTTTGCTGATGTTCAACATCAATCTGAGACCAATAAGGGCATCCTGGAGGACGTTAAAAGAAAGTTGTAGGTTTTCTATTGCGACTTGTATAGTCTGCAGTACAATAAATGACTGTGTCATCTGCATAGAGATGACAGCTACAGTTATTTAAAGAGGAGGTGATATTATTTATATAGATACTAAAAAGGATTGGGCCCAGTATTGATCCTTGTGGGACACCTTTTGAAATGGTTAAAAACTCAGACTGGGTATTTTCTGTTTTCACACATTGATGTCTTTCAGACAGGTAGCTTTGGAACCAACTACAGACATTTGTGTCAAAACCAATACTGTGTAATCTCTGCAACAGAAGGGAACGATGGACAGTATCAAAAGCTTTTGATAAATCTACAAATGATTTGATAAACAAATGCAGATTGGCTGAACAACAATGGCAGCAGGCTGGAGGAGCGTACAGTATTTTAAAACCCACCTGGGCACGAGAGAGAGATTTCAAACAATGACGTGTGTATACCAAACAAAAATAAATTCTAAGGTGGAAATAGAAGGAGAGAGAGTTGAATGAAATGGGGAGAAAAAGGTAGCTTATAGGTGAATAGAAGAGAGAGGATGCCCTGATCATGTTTCCCAATGAAGAGTACTGACAAAGCCCTAGCCTGGGGTCATGAACTGTTTGGGAGCCAAGAGAAGGACTTTAATATCAAACAATGCTAGAGCAGCAGAAACGGACACCACGTGATACGTATCTGGGAACAAAGTGGCCACAGGGTGCTCAAAGCCCTCTCTGTCTTGTTCACAGTGGTAGAGTGTCTAATTGCTTTTTGGCCCGCCCCTCACAGCATCTCATAGTACACTACAGTATGTACTGTTAAGCACGGTCCATACTCCTTCCGACCCTCCAAACATTTCTTGTACGAATATGTATTGACCTTAAGTCGGCACAACTTTGATCCTCTTCCGGCCTATCGGCATAACTAAATACATTATTTGCCACTCTTTCACGCAAGTAATCATGTGATGTGACAATAATATTGTCACATCATAGTTGACTCTGATTCTGAAATGCAATGTTCCTGACCAGCTGTCGGTTTCATGTGCCTGTGAGGTGACAACCGTTTCATATACCTTGCTCTGCGATCTCGATCTCGCGTCGGCCGAACTCGGCCTGTTTGACGTTCTTAACACAGAAGTCGGTACTGCCCTGGGTGTTGAGCTGAGCTTTGTCCCGTGGAGAGGTCTCATCATCAGAGCTGTCTGAGTAAGAGGCAGCTGGGAAATGCGGGAGACCACACAAAAAGCCACCATTATGGCGCGCACACACAAAGGATACAATTATTAAACTAATACCTTATAATCATTGTGTCAATCAAATGGTGTGTGTGTGTGTGTGTGTGTGTGTGTGTGTGTGCGTGCGTGCATTGTACCTGAGCTGTAACTGTCTGTCGAGGACTGCGAGATGGACCGTGACAGAGAGCGCCTGCCAGCCTTGGTGGGGTACTTGCTGAACTCCTGTTTATCCTCTGTGTTAGCAAACTGGATCTGAGAAGCACACCACCAGACACAATGGAAAACAACAGGGATATAAATAGGCTACTGTATAAATCATTAAACAAATGGTAGATAATAGACATGAATCACTTGAAGCCAGGCAGCGCATGCCAGGACTCGCGTCTGTACTTTATATGCTTGTTTATCATCAAATCAGAAGCCTGAAAGGGAGAAAATAAATGGTAAGCTATAAACGTTAGATAATATAATAACTAATTCTACTGTATGCCTGAGTTTCTGCTTTTATTTGAGCTTTTATTTTTTCTGTGCCAGGCCAGACGAAAAATATGTCACCTCAAAGCTCTGGTAACTAGACATCATCTGAGCCTTCTACATTAACACAGAGCAGATAAATCACAGGTGGGTCAGGGGAGAAGGGAGGTGGGGCCTATCTATTTTTAGAAACTTCCTCCCAAGACTGATTTATGCTTCATTCAAATGCACAGGCTTCAGCTGTTGGCATGGCTCACCTCCATGTCAACCAGACCCTTCAAAGGGCCCAGGATGGATGAAATACTGCTGGCTGCTTGGTTGGGAAGGCTAGGCCTGGATGTTTGCAGGCATACTAAAAGTTAATTCATACTACAATTGCACTTTTGCATGACGAAAGTGTCTGTGTGCATTGTTCAGTTGAATATGAATATAGGCCTATATATACATACATACATACATACATACACACACACACACAGACACACACACACACACACGCAGATCCAACACACCAAAGGTTCGACATGCAGAAACAACGGTCAGACATGCGGTCAGACATGTGCTGCTCCCATGCTTGCGGTTATGGTTGGGTTAGGGTTTGAGGTAGGTCGTCGGTCTAATGACAGTCAGACCAATAGTATGTCGGAACTGCCAGAGCGCTCTGTCTTCTGGAATGTAAAATAAGAGCACTGTTTACCTCTAATGTAGTTTTCACTGTTACACTTAAAAATATAAAATAACAAGTGTGAGCCCATTCATATTCATAGCTATGTAGGTTGTTGAACTGAACGGTAATTAAACGTTTACCTATCCTTTTATAATGGACGATTAGGGCAAGTGAGCATGACCTTTTTAAAGAAGTCCTGTACTTGTGCAAGTTGCAAGTGCCTCTGAGACCTTAGTGTCAGAGTGTAACGGTGCTAATTATAAGACTATAGCTGGTGTGAAATTGGCTTTCTTTAGCACTCTGTGGGCTACAATTGGCCTCAAGATCCAAGAAATCCACTGAGTGCCCAATGCACACGCTGAGCTAAGAACAGTCTGGCAGCCCTAGCAGCCAGACAACACTTAGATGTCACCATTAGAGAGATTAAGGAGAGTCTGACAGATGTCCCATTAGGTCTTTTAAACTGGGTCATCAGGGGCAGTGGGGAGCTGCAGAGTACGGCTACGCCTGATTTATCAGTTGCGTGCTAGTGCCTCGCACCAGAAATGGCAGATCTACAAGCTCACAACGTATCAAACTGTGATGCATTGTGGGTTTGTAGATCAGCTATTTATAATATCAAATTATGAATCAGGCTATACACTGGTGGACCAACTTAATGCCGTTTGATTGATATAACCCCTTTTAGCCAATAGATTAGCACATAAAGAATTTTTCATATCAAGGTACATTATTTATTCTGCATTTGAGCCACGGACCACCAGATTTTGCCTCTCAGACCCAAAACGTGGAATATTTTGTTGTTGGATAACATTTACCATTAGGAGAGAACAGGCAAACACTGGACAAAATGACAATTCTTCTACATTATATAATTGTATTGACTTTTTGTAAATTACCATAAGTAATGCAGATGTTTAACAATAATTTAACTCTTGAGGGACCCGTACGGGTACATTTGGTTTCATTTGACACTCCAATCCATTACCAACTCTCCATCATTTAGCTGGAATCCCTTCAAGGACCACAGGTGGTCCCCGGACCGCTGGTTGAAAACCACTGCTATAGACCACAAGTGAGTGACCACATTCTTGAGATCTGCAAGAATCTGTGAGAAGGTTGTTTCAGGACTGGGTAGCAGTTCACTGAAAAAGTAAGCACCATGACGTGTGCTTCAGTTAAAGACAACCTGGCTATGGCGACAGATCAATTGGGACTTACTTGGATGAATTGAATATGAAGGACCCCAATGGAAACAGGCCATAGTGCTTTCTTAGGCTATAAATCCTCTTAGCAGACCTTGTATTGAACTGTACTTTCCTGTGCTTTTTCTGCAAACTGTAAAATAAAGTATTCAATCAGTCAATCACTCACAAGTTCACTTACAACACATTTGACTTGGTTGGCGATGGCACCATGGAGTAGAAGAAGAAATTAATGATACATTTACCTCCCTAAAAGATACTGCTAGTGATGGAGATATGTGATGGTGGAGTGAAGGACAGAGTTTACACAAAGAAATCCTTACTTGTCCATCTCTTTTTGCCCATCCAAGAAAACAGGTGTAGTACAGTATGTCCATTTCCAATATTCCTTCCCATAAAGCCTTTTAAGTGGCTTGTTGTGATATTTTATATGTCCATAGAATGTGTTTGGAGTAAAAACGAACACGTCTGCTTGCTGCGTTGACACAACACACAACTGATAATTCCGGGAGAACATGAACGCCTGACTAAAAACAGTTGGATAACATTGTGATCGTGTGAGTGTGAGCTGAGCTCCACAGTATGATGTTAATGCAGACATAGTGCTAATATAATGACACAACACTTCTACATGATAGAATGCAATATTCAATAGTCATATACAGGTAAATACTAGTATATGTTTATGCAGGCTGACTTCAAAGTGGTAACAATGATAAAATGCTAACTATACTAAATTGTTAGTAGGCATATGCAATACTCAATAATCATAATTGTACATGTACATTTCAGTTTAGTTTGTTTATGCAGTGGGTAAAAATACTACACATGGTAAATATACCGTAAAACACTGCATACTAATGATGTAACATATTAGGGATAAGTACTGATTTTCACATAAGATTGAGTGTTGGAAACTTGTGAAAATGGCACGCCTGGTCTAGCTCTCTGGTAACTGCTACACAATTATGAAAATTAAGACACTACTCATTCTGAATTTAAGGCGTTCACAATGGAAGGTGTCTTGTACTTTGTGGACAAATTGCCTTGACAATACAGATTTTGATAACATCTCGTGATTGATTTAGTGGTCTACGTTTCAGATGAAATAAGAAATTAAGTTTTCAAACATAATCCAATGATGATGTACAATGATGCTACCAACTGTCATTCATTCTACTCTCACAACACTTCATTCCAAGGGCATTAATGAAAACTGGGCTTGAACAGTGCAGTGTGTGTCACTACTGCTTAATGAAACAATACAAACCGAGATGAGCAGCTGGGTTCTAGCTCACCTTTTTGCATCGGTTTTAACTCCAGAGGATTAAGACTACGTTCTGGCTAGTGCATTGCATTTCAGTGTTTTCCAGGCCAGTACAGAGATGGCATAAGCGACTCATTCTCCTGTGGTCAGAACATTTAGGAAAATATTGTTGCGCAGACAGTCAATGGTTTGCTCCAGAGTTCTGTCCTCTGTGGTCTTTTGAAGAGATGATATTGCAACTAATTGACTGCCCTCCGATAATATATAATGACCATTAAAGCCATACTGAATAGTTTGCAGTGGTGAGTAATTCACGATTAAGAGCTCAGCTCAGCCCAAATACAAAGACATCATTGAAAATTTGCGGCATACGAGAACCGACACTTGACACATACGTGTGTGTGTTTGTGTGTGTCAGTGGTACCCAAGTTGCAGATTAAAGTTACGGTATGAGCCCCCTGGTGATGAGATAGTCGTGACTCACCCGCTCCCGCCCATTCCCGTGTCTGTGTGCCATGGTTGCCAGTCAGACCCTGGTCTTTCAGGTTAGTTTCCGTCTCCCTGTGGCTGTGTCCTCTGTGTGATGGTGCTAGGTGTCCCTGATGTTATTATCCCACAACCCTCCCAGGCAGAGGTGGGGGGAGGTTCCCAACTATTATCATCATTTCTAATGGAGAGAGAGAGAGAGAGAGAGAGGGAAGGCCGAGATAGTAGGGGCGTCCAACCCAGCCCGCCCGCCCTCTCTCTCTCTCTCTCTCTCTCTCTCTCTCTCTCTCTCGACCCTTGACAACTAGCTGCTAAAATCAGTGGGTTATAGTCTATGGCCAAGCTGTTAATGTGCGTGCACACACACACACACACACACACACACACACACACACACACACACACACACACACACACACACCCTCACAACACTAACAGCAGCTTAGAGTACTTATTAGTACTAGCCATACTAATAAGAGGGGATAGACACAGGAATTATACTCTCTGTTTCCATTAGCCTTCTGTAGCATCTACAGGTCACCGACCCAGTAGCATCTTAAATCTAAGTACACTTTCTGTCTTACTCTTAGAAACATTTTTTGGCATGTTGTGAATTGCCGGTATAATGACAAAATGCAGGTTGGGCACTGACCCAACACCACAAATATATTATAGTGATAGTCTGATTGAAAAGACAAATGACAACCCACCTCATCTAACCTAACCATAACTGCAAGCACGGGAGCAGACACTAGTCCGACATGCGGATGAATGTCGGACTAATGCCCTGTCTGAAAAGCGTCCACCTCCCAATTTAATAAAAGGACAGTCAGACCCTGACTAAAGACAACTAACAGCTGTTAACCAAGAACTTGTCCCCAGTCAAGTTAGAGATGGAACACTCTTGAAATTTGGCTTCAAGTATGAATCATCTTAAGTTATACAGTACAGTATAAACAGAACAGAACATCTAACAACACTTACAATGACAAATCCACACTGCAAAATGACCACGCCTTCATTGGCCTCTCACAGCCTGAGACTGTACTGTTGCCATGTCATTTAGATCAACACAGACGTGACGGATTATACAGTGTTATGAAAAAACATACATGTTGCTGGTAATCTTTTCCGTTTAAACTATGACCTTTATTTGATAGACATTATGGTGGAAATCAGGATGGACACCCACAGAATTACAAATGACCATGAATTTTATAATCTGTTTGTTTTTCCCATGTGTATTGTTGTAGGAAAGCTTTGACATTACAGACAGCCACGGTACAAATAATTTGAATGTCAAGGTAGAAATTGCACAGACAGAAATTTTCTGGTTAAGCAGCGATCCAAAACACTAAATGTCAATGGCACACAGGGAAAATGATTTAGACTAGACCAGTCCATATGGATGTGTAATATTTCTCATCTTAAAGCGACTTTTCTCCTGTTGTTAACATAGCTTGGGAAGTGGTGGTCAACACTGAGCATGAAACATTTGGTGTCCAAAAATAACAGAGGGAACCCATTTTGCAAATAGTTTCAGAGACTAGTTTGACCTTGTGCACAACGTTTTAAGTGGTAAATGTGTTTGAGTCTGTTTCTGTGCTGCTTCTTTCTGGAGAATTAGGGAGGAGATGGGCTCTTTGCTCATATGTCATCCTTTGTCACTCAAATAGTGCAAATATTTACCATGATACCAAAACATCTGCTTGATCTCAAGTGTCGCTGTGTTGCGACCTGTTGCACCGCCACCATGAGGCCGATTTGAAAACCTTAGGGCTGCAGCTCTTCCTTAACCTAGTGGGAATGTACGTGCTATGTTTCAAGGCCATTGAACGCTGCGTTTAGTGCAAAACGGGCCACGGCCGGCAAACTTTGGAAGCCAATCGTAGCCCATCGTTATGGAATCTGAAACATCTATCTGACAAATAAGTATGTGTAGTTTGTGTGAGGTTTGGACAAGATCTGTAGGAGTAGTAGCAAAAAGTCTGTTTCGCAAAAATCGGCCAGACTCACAGGAGTGAATCCCTCACCATTAAGTAAGAATAATCATTATGGGTTATGTAAAATTGCTTACAATTGATGTGAAAGATTATGCATGAATACATTTACAGTGAGTGCCTCCATCTCCCAGGGGGTGTATTGTGTAATATTGTGTAACTGATGTATTAGTACTAGGGTTGTTTGTTCCACTCATCCACACTTCCACACTAATGCGTGGACTGGAGATACACACACACACACACACACACACACACACACACACACACACACACGCACACATGCTGACACACACACACACACACACACACACACACACACACACACACACACACACACACACACACACACACACACACACACACACACACACACACAAGCACAGAGTGGAATCTATTTTCTTGCAGTACCTGCATGGTTGATAATGTTAAACTCCAGAGTGCACTATATACTATATTGTTCACACTTGAACAGCATCGTCTTAACTGTTTTCATACCTGATGCTGATACATTTTGCTTTATTTTCCCTGTTCTATCATTTTCAATATCTCTTGGGCCCATCGCTGTCATTTGTTTAACACAAACAGGTGGCACAGCTTGACCAGAGGCAGTCACAGGGCTCTCACATTTATTCATAACACTCAGAGCTACCTTGTTTCATAAGAACCGTCCACATTCCTGCCATCCAATATGTTTTACTTCAGACTCCCTGGGGCTGGTCCTACTCCTCATATTATTGCACTTTCAGGCAGGGGGTCACAATAATAAGCCCTGGGCCCCTGCTGCACAGGACCATTTTTTTACTTTACATTGTGATTGAGAGACGATTTACCGTTGGGTTGAAATAATAATGAAGTTGTTATTATAAGCATTTACTAGTATTAAGTCGGCAAATGCAGATGTTTATTAGTCAGACGGTCATGGGATCTCCTCTCCACATCCGTTTTTTGAGGAAGGAGGAACAATAAAGGAACTTAGAAGGACACAAAGCCTATACAAAATACTTTTTGATCAAAGTAGTTATTAAAGTGTATATGTAGATTGCTATGTTTTATGTAGCCTACTGTAGCCTACAAGCTACAATTTCTGATCAAGAGCAGATAAAGTAGTTAATTTGACGAGGCAATGCCATCAAAATACTGGACACAAAATTTGTAAATCAATAGCTTCGCGTTTTCCATATCTTTATAGTTTTCCGACATCCTGTACGGGATAGAGTGATTCTGGCTCTTTTGGGACTGCGGCTGCGGTATTCCATCTATTCTAGCGCATACGTGAATACTGTTAATGACCACAGTGGGTGCACTGTGCCCAGTGCCCACTTAAAGGTACACTGGCTACAGTAGTGTGTTTTATAATTTACAGTACTGCAGTGGCAGTGCTAATGCGCATCAACACGAATTTATCACCTTCGCACTTCCGTCCGTTATACAACACGCACACGCACGCACACACGCACACACACACACACACACACACACACACACACACACACACACACACACACACACACACACAGTCAATGATGATGAAGACTGAGCATCATACCTTCTTGACAGACTTGAGCGTGGGGACCGCGGTGAACGCTGCGGAAGGCAGCTCCCCCACGTTCATGTTCATATCGCTGTTCTTGCTGCTCACAGTCATGTTCATATCGCTGTTCTTGCTCACAGTCATTGCTGAGTATTTCTCTGCAACGTTCTCAGTCTCTTTGACATATTTCGTAGCTTGTTTAACCTCCGACTTGCCGTCAACTGCCGAGTCAGTCATCATGGCATGCAGGTGATATTTGACCAGTGATAATGGTTGGTTGTCCTCTTCACAGTGTGCAGCCTGGACCACTAGTCTAGTCGTCTTCTTCCTCTTCTTCCTTCCTCCTCGTGTTGCTCTGTTTCTTGTGTCCCGATAGAACGCAAGCAGTTTACAAGATATGCTCTAGTCTAGACCCTTACTTACACACTGCAATTAAACTGAATGAGCGGATCTACACTTTGACGCCATTACTTTAGAATAAGCATGAATAGAAACACATCCTACTCGTCCCGGTCAGCTGCCTGCCATCCATTCCACAGACAGACAGTAGCATCTAGAGAGGCGGGCGGTGTGTTGAGGCTGCCTGTCACGGTGTCACCTGAACAAGTGGGCAGTGTGTGTGTGGGCGGCGTTTGTCCAATGAACGTCGGAGGAGAGAAGGACCCCGTGGTCAAGGCGCCACAGTACAATGTAAATCGTTCTGCTCGCTGCAATCCTGTGAATGCAACGCATATTCACAGCACACTATTTGTTCTCTTTGCCTTTAGTCTTAACTGTGCAGCTAAAATTAGATAATTGACCCAACTCTGTCAGTTCTTTCACTTTGAGTGTGAAATCAACTTTATTCGTTGTCAGTTCTTTCACTGTGAAATATGACCTTCTCCCTCATGTGGACGTTTCACATGAGGGAGGTCAGACAGACCCTTTTGTTACATTTTATAAACAACACTATTGCATTGTTTGGTCATTCATAACTACTTTAAATCTCATCTGATTCTTGGGAAAAAAAAGTAATGATAAAAACTGCAGTACTGCTATGTACAAATCATTACTGTACCTGAACAATGAAAAATAATAAACATTAAAGGTATATTCAGTGATTTCACCCAAAAAACCTTAGGTTTCGTTTTTGGCTGTGGGACCCAGCCTTTCGTCCAATCAGGATAGAGAGTCAAAAACGAAACCTAAGGTTTGTTGACCCCCAGGGGTTAACTGGGGACAGGGAGGAACTCCTTATATGGCCAGCACACTCTATAGTAGGGAGGATTATCACAACAAAACAAAAAAAGAAGTGATATTTGAATTAAGTGAAATCACTGAATATACCTTTAAACAAAACCATTTTAAATACACTTCTTTCAGTCAATAGAAACAATGGGGGTATACCAGATTCATAATATAGTAACAGCCCAATTATCTTTTTTTAAATTTATTATTGGCATGTGTTAACTTATTACTGCTAAAATTATGCCATGGTCACGTTTTATATATGTACGTAGTGTTTAATTTGACGATTCAATTCTGTTTCATACACAGCTTGGTAGAAGTTAAGGAACGAACGACCATCAACTCAAGTCACTTTCATAAAAGTTTATGAATGCATGTTAACAGTTTACTTTGAAACCTTTCTTTAAAAATAAAGAAAAAGAAATAATGGGCGACTGCATCAGAAGTAAAAAATAATAATCTATTTCATATCATTTAAATAAAAACATCCCTAGGCTCGAGAGGCGATGAATAAGTAACTATGAGTACAACATGATGCAACATCTATTTTTCTCTATAAACACATCATGAAAAAGATCATAGAAAATATGCCCCCTGTATAGAGCATTGGGCACATCATTAAGTACAACTTTACACATTGGGGCACAAAGAATCATACAATGTCATTTTTTTCACATTTCAGTCCAAGGCAGTACCTATACATAATTTTTCGTTTTCATGAGAACTGAAACATTCAAAGAAATCTCAACATATAATACATCACATAAAATATAAAGGGTACAGGCAGGTGTACCACAACTTACACATTCACATGTAAAAGGTGTCAACTATGTTTAGTCAGTACAGCTTTTATCCTGTACCAATTGCCCAAAATAGTTAAAGCAATGAACATCCACTGGTGAAAAAATCCAGTTTAAGCATTGACCAGAGTCTGAAAGAAAATGGCTTCATATAGCGGTCGCATGAAATGTTGCCAGTGCTGGCTCCATGTGTCTTCATATTTCACTGCTGTCCAAATAATATGACAGGAGAAGCCGTTTTATAAGTGCTGAGCAATGAGGCACCCCTCCCCATTTCATGGGCGAGAAAGTCCAAATAATTCTACGGCAAGGTGGGCAGCTTTTCTGGAAGACTGATGATGGCGGAACAAATTACGGTAGAAACCAGCGAGTGTGTTTCTGGTTTGTTGTTGGAGGTGAGTTAATGGTGGGCTGATGGATTAGCTGCAGGGTGGTATTTTATGATGGTGGTGCTACGACACCCGGATCATCTGCGCCACCGTCTCGTCGGCTGCTGCCTGGGCTGCTTCCTGCTGTTGCTGAGCAAGAGATATTGGTATTATTAATATTTACCACTTGAACTCTAGCACACCCTATGCTGGGGTGGGGGGGGCACACCAAGTACAGGTCTGTTTTACTATGTATCTTTGAAATAATTCTGAAAAAAATACTTACAGAGAGAGCACAGTGAATCACAGTTACTTTTTGAATACAGTAGATAAATCCATCTTAAATTCCCCCATCAAATGCTATTCAAACATGTATGTACTATTGTACTGTATATCATCAACCAAGTTTACCTGTGCCAGGGCCAAAGCCATTTCTTCCTTCTCCTTTGGTGAAAAGAAACGTCCGCCGTCTCCCCGCTTGCGCTGCATGGCATGGCGGTGGCGGGACTCATGTAGATATTTCTGGCAGACCAAGAAATGGTCAAAGAGAGACCACAGCAAATTTACTGTTGTGAACACATTGAGCGTGCTCAAGTGAACCACGGTCTCCCAACATCTGCCAACGTTGGTTGGATAATCCCTACAATACACTGGGGGCTTCATCATGAGTCAATACAACAATTAAGTTAAACCAACAACAATCCTATTCAATTTGAGATCTGGAATGAAGTGAAACATTCCCAGTATTCACGAGAAAAAGTGCCCCTACCCTCCTCTCCTTGGGAATTTTGCCCTCTGCCTCCAGCTTGGCCCGGGCCTGTCTTCGTTTAAGGATGCGGTGGTACTGCTTGGCATTGACGTACAGAGGCTCTTCCTCCAGCATTTCAGCCCCTGGCAGGGGGATACGCTGCATGGCTGGCACAGTGCCACCTCCAGGCACCATCTGATGGTGAAACACATATACAGTATATGTAAAGAATCTGCTTAGAATCTATGGCGGGGAAAAAGTAGTGTAAATAATACTAGTATGTGTGCAGGTACTCTACTGTATGTGTCAAACACATACAGTAGAGTACTGTACCACTATGACTTGGAATACTATGAATAATAATAATTCAACTTTCAGAGGCAA
This sequence comes from Protomyctophum parallelum, assembly GCF_964188405.1. Classification (NCBI taxonomy): domain Eukaryota; kingdom Metazoa; phylum Chordata; class Actinopteri; order Myctophiformes; family Myctophidae; genus Protomyctophum; species Protomyctophum parallelum. The sequence continues at coordinate 19,488,230 of NC_139705.1, read as the reverse complement.
GGAAGCAACCAGGTGCTCAACGGAGACGTGCAGGTATACGAAATATAAAAATAGTAAAAAGGTGCTCCTGGGATCAATCGGGAAAAAAGATAATCTATAGAAAAAAGCAGAGATCCAGGCACACTTAATAGTTAAAAAGGAGGAAAACTTTATTAAACCAACATGTTTCGACCTATACCGGTCTTCATCAGGGCATAATTCAACTTTGTTGGAGGAGGGTTGGGTTATGTAATTACAGTAGTAGTTACTGTATCTTACCGTGATGTAACTCCAAATGTTGATCTATTGTAGCTCTGTAGATGAATTGATAATACAAAAATAAAATAGAAATGGACTCATATTGCTCAGTGAAGTCAGAATTTTAGCACACCAACAAATGTGAACAAATCTAATTCTGCCAATGTATACAATTACAAAAACCCAGTTAAGCAATTTTGAGGAAATAAAAATGTGATTTGACTATTTTAAGGCAGATGCTCCACATTATTGTACAAGTAAGAAAGAACAATATTGTCATTGTAAATAGACAACAAAACACTGAAATGAGTCTAATACATATGCTTTGTGAGACCTATTTCACCGTGAAATGTATGTTTTTTTTTATCTATGGATGGAGCAACTATTGAAGCTCCAAACTCTACCAAAGTGTAATTGTGCTTTAAGGTAACACAAAAACATGTTTGAAATGCTCTGCTTCCAGGTGCGCACATTTAAGAACTTATCAAAGATAATAAGGCCAGTCAATGTGTTCTAACAAAATGATCCAGACACACAGTGACTACAAAATGTTGTATTTAGCCTTCAAATTTGCAGGCCGGTACGGTGCTCATTAGAAATATGATTTCTTTGCAAGCTGGAAAAATAGGTGACACCGATTATTAGTGAAAGGAAATGTAACTATTAATATGAATTAATTTTCCTCCACCACACAGCACAACCCGTGTGAAGGTACTGTCGATAGAATGCTGGGTACCTCTGCAGTGGGTCTTACCATGACCATTCCGCCTGTATTGACCATGTTGCCAGAGACTGGCAGGGTTACGGTCACAGTGCCTTGGCCACTGTTGGTGGTGTTGGTGTTGTTGCCAGCCTGTACAATCTGGGCACCGGCCAAGCTGGATGCAGGGATGGTGATCATTCCTGTAGTAGAGGGGTTCATCAGCAATATCACGATATACCACCCATCACTTAACATAGACAGTTAAAAAAATTAGGACACAATGGGGAAATGGTGCATATTAATGGAGCAGTGTTCCGAGTTTGGTGTACAGTGGTTTGGTTGCACTGCTGTGTGACTTTACCCTGCTGGAGGACAGTGCCGTCTGCATTGACGGGCTGGTAGACGATGGTCTGTCCGTCCGCTGTCTGGGCCAACTGCTGGCCCTGCACACTGATCTGCTGGCCCTGTACGATGAACAGTAGAGGAGGAACTCAGTTTGGATGCAAATAATACTACTTAATTTACTGTCTCATTCATGCATTTTGTTATTGGTGCCGTATTCTCCCCCCCCCCCCCCCCTTCTCATCAGCATTTTCCCCTCTTTTCTCCATTTTGTCATAGTTTCCATGTGTAATTAAATTAAACTAATCCTAAAACCAGTCACAGCTGCTACATTAAGCCCTTTGTTAAGCCCCTTTGCCCCCTTTCCCCATTATTATCTCACCTATACAAAGCACTTATTTGTTTATCCGTCTTTTTAACAATTCTGAAAGCTTTTACTTGGATAGTATAATTATTGTACCAATACACTATGAGAAACTAAAGGGAACACCTGAACCATCTTAAACCTGAGTTGTCAGAGCGATGACTAATTTATACTTAGTTGCACGGGGTGCAGTACTTAGTTTAGACAGTTTTTTAGTTTAGACAGTTTTTGGTTAGACCAGTCATTAGTCCTACAACTACAACCTATCTCAAACCCTCACCCTAAACCTAACCTCCCACGGGGCAGCACACCTAAACCTAACCTTAATTCATGTCTAACCAATGACTAGTCTAAACTAAGTATGCACCCCAGTTGCACGACCTCGTCGCGCAGAAAATTCTGTCAAAAGAAAGACAACAAAAAAACTTTTTTCATTTGAAAAGGATGAATGTCACATATCGAAGGCATATCAATATGTCACTGTCGTGCGACTAAATATAAACGAAGGCTGAGTGACCTGTTGATTGAGTAGAGTGACCTGGTTCTGTCCCGCAGTGATGGCTGTCTGGGGTTGCTGGATAATTATCTGCTGGGGCTGCCCCTGTTGGCCCTGGAGCTGCAGGGTCTGACCGCCCTGCAATTGGATCTGTCCTGGCTGCACCAGCTGGATCTATGCAGGCATAAAATACATAAAACAACAATCAATAATTGATGCCTCATGCCAGACAGAAAAATGTACCACCACCCTGTGGCGTTTCAAGCATAAGTGTGTGAACTTTACAAAAACAAAAGGATTTACTCATTCATTCACGCGGCCTCTAGCATTTTGTCAGTTTTCCTCCGGGAGGTTTAGGCAAGTGCAAGAATCCCAGCCAGTCATTCAGAATAGAAACTCTCCGGCTACCCACTTTAATACTTTGCAACAATATAAGATTGGAAAAACAATGCTAAATCTGATGTATACGCTGTAAACCCTCAGAACAGCCCATTCGGCATTACCAACAATGCCACGGTCACTTAAATCATCCTTTTACCCCCTTCTGCCTGGCACTTATGCATGATGACAGTGCATCTTGTCCACTGGTTTTACTTTGTTTAGCTAAGCTAAAGAATGTTGCTGTGGAGTTAACATACATATTATGTAAGAGTCACAAGACTGAGTCACTTGACTCACCTGTTGAAGTCCCTGGGTTCCAGACATAGGGACTTGCATAATTGTCTGGCCCTGCCCCCCTGACATGGCTTGCACCATGATCGGTTGTCCAGATGATGTGATAAGCTGGCCTCCACTCACTTGGACCATCAGTGGTTGCCCCTGGACCTATAGGCAAGGATTGAAACAGTTATTGTATTTGTAACCTATTAGGCGCTAGTTAACTTAATAGTTAATACCATAGGTATGGCTAAATCTAAACGAGCAAAAGATGCAATTTGAGAATCCAGACCGACCCCGAACCCACGTCTTGGGTAATGGGCAGCATTTGATGACTTCCCAGCGTTGTTTTTTTTTAATAGGAAATAAACACAACAACATGCCAAGGGGAGTGATCCCACAGTCATTTTGTAAATAAGAGGCATGGGATGAGTTCTAAATGACAGCAGACAGCCCACAATGACTATGTCATACAAGTGAATCCTATGTGCAGTAACTATGCAGTAATTACTTGCCAAAACATTCACTGTCCAAGTTGAACACAACAAGACACATTGCTGTGTCCTCGTCTGAGTGAGTTCTTACCGACTCACGTTTCAAGAACCAAAAGATTATATAGAGGGACAAAAATATGAACAACTCTGGCATACAGTCGTCTATCAACAGCCATGAGTGAGGAGGCAAGAGACCTGAGACAACATGACACATTGAGTCACTTAACATGCAGCTCAGGCAGATACAGGGCATGCTAGGATAGAGGCTGCTGCATCAAACAGCTCTGAAATGGATCATGATGAACCACAGTGACTTCATGACATGCACACTCGGACTGTCTGTGAGATGCTGTATGTGACACAGTGGTCACACCACTACCTGGAGAGTCTGCACCTGCTGGCCAGAGGCCGTCACCACCGGAGCCTCGGTTTGCAGCTGCACAGCCGTCACTGTGCCTTGCGTCTGCAGACAAGGCAGGACACAGCTACAGTGTCTTGGCTATGGACTACTACACACAGACATCTCAGTACTATACCACCAGCAAAGTGTATTTGTTGAGGGGCACTAGCCCCTCCTATACACAGGTTTAATGTTTGTCTTGTATAGACAAACATTGAAAATGCCATTGACAATGGACAGAGTTTAATGTTTGTTTTGTTTTGTCTCCAACACAAACATTAAATGCCATTAACAATGAACAGAGTTTAATGTTTGTTTTGTCTGTCACTGAGCAAATCTGCATTGCATTTCAGAGGAAAACCACAAGGGACCGCGATTCTTATAAACTGCTATTTTGTGATGTTAAATTGATGTCATATCTATGTCATATGTGATGTTGGTAAAGTGCCCCTCACTTCACACGGGTGTGATTTTTATAGACCAGCTACTAGCGCGATATTATCCTCTGTATGTAATAAGCCATACCAGTGTTGTGCTCTGCTTACGCATTCGTCAGTGTCAACTGTAATTTAACGCTCACGTCACATGCTGTAGTAGCTTTTGCAACCTTGTTATGCTCACCTGCTGCTGGATCTGTCCATTGGAAGTCTGCACAACGATCTGCTCCCCAGTCGTGGTTGTTGCAGTGGTGTACTGCTCCATATCTAGGTAGTTTATGTCACACAATCCTCTATTTGAAAGCAAAGACAGAAAACAGACAGTCAGTTAAAACCTTTACATTTGACATTGTATTTAATTACAAAAAATAAAAAATAAAATGAAAAGGGTTGGCTTGTGTGCTGAATGCAGCTATTAATCGAACGTGACAAAAATGTCAATGTAGTATTAAATGTCAGTGCAACTCTGAACATCAGCAATGCATGCCTTATTGCTGCCTTTGTTTTCAATGGAGGGCTTGGATGCACCACATGGGACATAATGTTTGTTGTTGTTGTCCCTTAAATAAATAACTGTCAAGTTGTTTTCTTAGGGGGGGGGGGGGGCACCAGGCTAACATTAGCATACTAGCCAAATGTAGCTGAAGCTGGATGTTTAATTTAGGTCAGGAACGGAAACACATAACTGGTGAGTTGACGTTAATCCACCCACCAAATCAGATATAGGTTGTTGTTAGTGTGGAAAGATTGACAGCTCGCTTTAATGCAAGACAATCAATCGCCCCTTCTTTGTTTGAGACTCGACACATTTAGCCAGCTAGCTAACGCTCGTCCGTCTCACATACACACACACACACACCGATCATGTTTCCACGCAACAGAGCCTATGTGGAAAAACAAAACAGCAACGTGTGTGTTATTTAGCCGAGGTCGTGACAGTTGGAATCAACAAACTGCCGTTCGATTTTTGCATTTTGTAGGGTTAGTAATTTGGTTGGTCCGTGACAAACCAATCCGTGCTGACAACTACCAACCAATGCCTTCAATCGGCTCTGCCTTACCGTCTCTCCGCTGTCCGGTTCCCCTCTGATTGGCTCTAGTACAGCTTTCTAAAGTCCAATCACCAAAGTGAGCGGACAAAATGGCGCAAATGAAACAACAGCGACAGGGAGGAGGCGCACGCACGACGCGCATGCATGAAGACCAACATGAAGCATCGCCTGCAAGGCTATTGACTGGCCAGGAGATGTCGCAATTTCCCCCTTTCTAAGCAGTCGTTTTCCACGGTGAGCTCATAACAAACTCTAGCCTATAGCCATATCTGTTACGACGAGGATAAAAGCAGAAAAAGCAAAAGACTTGTTTACATCAGGGAGAGTCCTCCATTTCCCCCCAATATATGATGATTTCCTTTTTTCGTGTTCTGGTGAATTGAAAATGGAGGTCAGGGAGGCTCCTGAGGTCCTCCATTTTCAATTCATCAGAACGCGTACAAATATACAAGTAAACAACAAGTCTTAATGTTTTTCTGGTTTCATATTAGTGATTGTGAATCATTTTTTAAATCAATCAATCAATCAATTAATCAATCATACATACATAAACAAACAAAACAAGAAACGGGGAACATGTGTACATTTTTACAGGGGCCAGTTTCGAATTGCAGCTCTTTGAGAGCGGATTATCGCCACAAATGTATTGTTGCAAAACGTTATACGAGGGCTTTTTGTATGTTATCGGGTCAAGTGTGAAAATAGCCTCTAGTCTTGCGCCTCCAGCCCAGTAGGTGTCAGCAGCACAGCAAACAGACACAAGTAGGACTAGGAAGTTTCGTGCGGAGCTCTTTTTTACATTTACATCATGATGTCATCAGTCATGATACAGAATTAGATACAGATCTTTTTACAGTCTATGATACAGATACAGCATTATGTCAGCGTCCAACGCGGGTTTACTTTAGCACATGCTTATGAGTGTTTTGTTCTGTGACGAAGAGTGACGTATATTTTATAGTTTAGCTATTTACTTGGATTGTAGTTGGACAAGACTGATTTTTTGCGGGTATTAGGGGTAAACATTTCCTTCTTCGACAACATGGCCCTGACTGTCCGGATGCTGTCTCTGGTATCAAGGCTCGGTGTTCCATCAGCGTTAAATACATGGAGCTGTCGTTTTAAAAGCCGGGATGCTAGTGCTACAGTCTGGGCGGACCACCAGAGCCATACACACAGCAGGGCTTCGGACAGAAGACCAAGACGGCAACAAGAAATGTTTGAAGAAGACGCTGATATGGAAGATGTAGAAGATAAGCTGCAGGAAATAATTGAGTGAGTGATGATGTATTGATTGATTTTTTTTTTTTTTTTTTTAAGATTTTTTTTTTGCGGCTTACGGCTTTTTATTGATTTTTGAAGGGACAGACAGTAGGCTGACAGGAAACGGGAGAGAGATGGGGGATGACATGCAGTAAAGGCCGTGTCGGGCTCGGGAGTCGAACCCGCGGCACACTGCGACTGGATTACCAGTCCGGTGCCCAGACCGTTACGCCACGGCCTGGGCTATTGATTGATTTTTGATTGGATACTTTATTAACAGTTTACAATACATCATTATACATGGACAAGCAAGCACAGGGAAGTACAGTGTCAGTACAGTACAGTACAAACAAGTCTGCTAAAAGGATGAATCTAAGAAAGGCTTGTTTCCATTGGGGTCCTCATTAATTTTAATTATATATTATTATTATTTAATAACCACTCATCATTTTTGCACATCATCATCTACAGGTCTACCTGCAGACTGCACAGCCTTTGTGATCTTCTGGTAGATCCCGATCTACCTTTTGGGCACCCCTGATTTAGGCCCTATGCAATCAAGTTAAAAAAACGAAACAAAAAGGTTCAGGACAGACTTCAGACACGCCTCCTGCAGGAGACTTGGCTCTCTGATCGGAACACATTTGATGATTATTTATGTACATTATATATTTGATTAAATTACTATAATTCTTGTTCAGTATCTTGCTCATGATGTGACATGGTCTATTCTTTCAATTGTTTCAGTGAGGAGAGGAAGCGGCAGAAGACTGTGAAGTACCATAACATTATGAGACAAATGACTCCCTCTGGAGCCCCAGAGAGGAAGCTGAGCTGGGTTTCTATGGAACAAATAAGGTAAATAGTTAGGTAAAGTTAGCTTAAGTTGTGGCAAATCTGCAAAAAAAAAACTACAACATGACGTAACCATATCATCCGCTCCTACTCGGATCATATACCGAAATGAAATGGTGCCTAGGCTAGTCTACTATCACAGAAAAAAATTGCTCCAACCCAACTCCCTTGGGAAACTTTGTTGTGACAGAATTCCAAATTTCATTATACTTTAAGTAATGAATTGCATTTTTATAGCGCTTTTACAAGTGCTCAAAGTGCTTTACAATGGTTCATTCATTCATACATTGGGAGGTGAAGCGGCGAACAGTCGACGCCAGCGTCCTCACTTCACACATTCACACACCAATGGTGGCAAGCTCACACCGACCGACTCATTGGAGGCAATGTAAGGTTCAGTGTCTTGCCCAAGGACACTTCGACATGTGGACAGGAGGAGCTGGGATTCGAACCGCCGACCCACGGATCATTGGACGACCTGCTCTACCTCCTGAGCCACAGCCGCCCAAGCATGAGTTTTGCACGAAAATGGCACGAAAATACTCCTTGGGCTAAATTCGGCCATAGCCAAATGTGCTGACCTCAGCCCAAATGTGCTGATCACAATTTTGTGATGACGCCTATGTCATGTTTTTTGTGCAAAACTAATGCTTGCAATGGATTCAGAATCTTGAAAACCCCCTAGTTTGACATGTCACATGCTACTTAAAGTATAATGAAATTTGGATTTTTTTGCCTTATATTGGTTGATAATGGTACCCCAACTTTCAGCAACTTTCAGCAGCTGTCACAAAGTTTCCCAAGGGAGTTGGTTTGGAACAAATTTTTCTGTGATAGTAGACACCATTATGTAACTTGAGAAAGCCCGGAGGGGCGAAACGTTGTATTTATAGGTTGAAATAAAAAAGACGGGGAGCAGAATTATATCGTGTGCGGACATTCCACTTTTTCCTTCATTTAGACACATTTATGAACACATCTGTGAAGAAAGCTAGTGGTAAGCATTTTTTTTGCAGATTTGCCACAACTTAAACTAACTTTACCTAACTAAAAGAACCACTGTGACAGTAAACCAAGCTTCTATTCCACCCAGTGTCTCGCTTAAGAACTCAACATGTATTTGTTTGTATTAACCCATTTAGACCTGACACCAGATTCTACAAAATGTGTTCTAAATCATGACAGTTTTCTGAAAACCATTCAGTGGTTCTCAAACTATTTCATGTCAAGGACCCCAAAACTATATGTAATAGAGGTTATGCGCGTGACATCATCGTACCTGGAAGTTATGCGGGAACGCCCACTGAGTGGCAAAAAACTACTTTCTGGCCTTGACAGCCCATTTATCCAAACAGAAAAGTCCTGTCTGATTGCATTAAACAATGTTAAACTCGCCAACATTGCAGCTGTACGAAAAGCTTGAATTATCCTATTTCTATCTGCAAAGTTTTTGTTTCATAAAAATCCACCATAGAAACGTTATGAGCTACTTTCTGTCAAGAAATGCCCTGCATTTGATTATTTTTCTAAGTGTCAGAGTTTGGAAGTGCTTGTTTTCAATAACACAACATTTTGCTGCCTCCTGCATTATGTGACATTTAGAAGAACGGTTGAGTGATTTCCAACGAGCGCTTCCAAACTCTAACACTCCATGCTGCTCAATGTTTTTGTCTAGATGAGGGGGGCGTGTCCTGATGGAAAAATCATGCCTGTGCATACTCTATTGCCTGCTGACCCCCATCTGAAAATATGTTGTTCCAGGGACCCCCCAGAAGCAAAGATATGAGTTAAAAACGTTTGCTGTGAAAGAATATATATTCAAAGATTTGCGCCACATTTTCAATTTTTCAAAATTAGCAGATCTACAAGCTCGTAGTACCGCACCATGAGCTTGTAGATCTGCTATTTTCCAATATGTAAAGTATAACATAATGCTTAAAACACCAAAAGGGGTTCCTGAATGGGTTAATGCTCTTCATCCCTCAGATATCTCAAGCAAGAGCAACCAGAGGAGTGGACAGTGGAGCGTCTGGCTGAGGGCTTTTCTGTCACCCCTGATGTCATCCTGAGGGTTCTCAAAAGCAAGTTTAACCCTGTACCTGAAAGAAAAGCCAAGCAGGATTCAAAAGTGATGGCAAGACTCAGTCAGCAGGCCCTGCCTCCAGGGAGAGGACAAGGACAGGACAGACCACAGCTGCCTAGTCACAGCACGGCAGCTCTGCTGCCTGCAGAGAGTTCTGCAAGCGCGTTGGTAACTCTGACATCCAGACAAGGCGGCTTGGTAACTCTGACATCCAGACAAGGCTCAAGAGCTCTAGCTGCCAGCCCAGGTGGTCCTCCTGACTCCCTTGCCACGCTGCCCACTCACATCTCAGCGTCACTAACCGTTCCCAGCCAACCTGCCCCAGTGACGTCAAGCTCAAATGTGAAAGACATTGATGATGATGAAGAGGAGGGCTGGGATGGGGAGGTGTTTTTAGAGGAAGAAATTGAAGAACTTATGCTAACAGCAAAGCATTCTCCTGTGGTGCGAGTTGGAAATGAGTTCTTTGACAACGGCAATTTTCTGTATAGAATTTGAGAATGTCTGCATATACTGTACAATTACAGTTGGCTTTTTCACTGTTATTTTTGGTAATGTGTGTACAAATGAAAGAAAGTTGCACGCATTAATGCAGTTACATGTTTTATATAGTAACTTTCTCAAATAAATATTTAAACTCATTCACCATCAGGTGGTTTACTTATTGGGCTTCAATATTGTGAAACAAGGCAGTGTAATGGACATGAATTAGGTCCACTGTATTTTGGTTTTTGCTGTATTTCAATGTTTTAAGATGAGTAATACTCAGTTGAGATGCAGACCAGAGACCTCTACAAACTACTGTTGTCGAGCATTTTCGTTTTACACTTTTTTAAATGTCATACACACCACAAATCAAGAGACAAGTTCAGAAAGGGAACTTCCAGAACTACAGGAACAAGTTAATTTATTGGTCATGGTCACCCAAAGCAAATAGTTTCAAATATACAGAAGAAACGTTGCAGATACAAAGATGTGACATCGTATATTTACAGAACCATCACAACAACTTAATTTATACAGCATTTCAAACTGCAAGAAAAGTGTGTCATCACCACTTTACCAGCAAACCTTCATTAAATAACAGTTTTATAGGCATCCACTCAGTCAGTGGTTAGCAGCTACATATCCCTGTATACGCTCTTGCCAGTTAAGGTCAAGTTTACTCTCAATTCAGACTAAAACATACAAGTCAGATTCAGTCAGTCATTCTTATTTGAGACATGGAACATTGTGTAGAGAATTATTGGATTATAGCCATATTTTCTTTCTCAAGTTTTATGGATCAGATCAAATGAGTTGAATCAATGTGTGATCAAACATCCTGATCAATTATAACTGGAGTGTGTAGGAAATTAGACCTTCTATTTCTGAAAGATTTATCAACTTTGGCAACAATTTTAACTTGAGTGTTATTGACTTACTGGATGTAACAGTGGTTACACAATAGCCGACACACAATTATTGAATACCTATTTCCACACGAGGTGAGGGCACACATCATATTCTAGTACCAGGCACTTGTATAACCACATCCCAACTATATCACATTTACTGCACTCTGAACCTGCTCATCATAAATAAATATAACCTGAATGAAAACTAATGCATTGAACACAAGAAAAAAATAAGTTCAACAAATGTTGAAAGAAGCACATATGTTGGCGTTCATTTGATGCCATGGACAAAACATAATTGAAATCATTGGTCAATGCAATGAATCCAATTTAAAGTCCAGGAAGATAAAGTTTACAGTAGTTTGTTAAAAGACAACTTCACCCATTTTCCATCTTCATGTAATTGGTCCTCACTAATTAAGGCTCATAAGATGATACATTTTGTCTACATCGTCCGGCTGTGGACAGTTCAGAAACCTGTCTACCAGTGACATCATTGATTGGGAATGCAAGCTAATAGAAACAGCAGGATTTATATTCCTAGTGGAAAGTTGACATGCTAAAATGGAAGCCATTGTAAAAAAAAAAGAAAAGAATCACATCACTGGTAGGTGGGTTTCTGAAGAGTCCACAGACCTATGAGACAGACAGTAGAACTTATATGAAGATAGGTTGAAAATAGGTGAAGTCATCCTTTAAGCAAATGGCATACCCCAGTTAGAAACAAAATGTCCCTGTGGTTCTGGAGAAATAGTTAAACATACAACGATCTAGTATCAGGTTATATAGCCAGTCATGTTGGTTAGTTAATTCATGTCTGCCAATTTGCTAGCATCAGTCAATCATACTAGCCTGCAACAGTGCATTTACATAATCACTTTTTGTCTAGCTTCCATGTTCCTGCCTTATAGTTAAATTGGTGCATTGCAGTGTTTCATATATGAAAAAATAGCTGTCAATATATTTACTACCAAACTAGATATTTATTCAGTCATCTAATGATGCAATGTTTCAAACCAAAATGATTATTATTCACATTATGTAGATTAAGTTTGACATGTACTATATGCAACCAAACTCAAAAACAGTGACTTTTCATTAATTGAATTCAATATGTAGGAAACCTGCTATAAAAACAAATTTCTCCTACAAAGGACCTTGTGCTTTTGGCAGTCAATACTGCTGTCATTAGTTTTGAATAAAATGACATCATGAATGACACGTTAACCTCTCCCCTTCCATAGATTTAATTAGCATACAGACTATTTGGAGCTTCTACAGATATTGCCGCAATTAAAGTGTTACAGTGAATGTGCCCACACAACATATCTTAACATGTTATTGCTATCAAACTAAATGCAAATGGCAGTTGCCACTTGCATTTTATTACTTGTTACCACTATTTAAGTGAAGGTTAGGAAACGGATGAAATGAGTAGCTTCGGAGTTATGACCCAAGCCAGAGTGATCGACAGCAGCCATATGACCACATTACCAAAAATAAATTGCATCACTAATGGAAAAAGAAAATGTCTATGTACAAGCGTACGAGGATGAGGGAAGGACACACACATTTGATACAAGTAGATAATATTGCAAAGAACACTCCCACATCATGGGAGAGGCAGAACCCATAATGCAACATTGGAATGCGACTAAAATTAAGTGGCTTTAAAGCAGCACTCTCTTACTCTGGTTCTGTCATCAATCCAAATTCACTGCATCATTCCACTGTTCCCAAAAGAAACAACTTGGAAATTAGAAATTCAGCCGACAGGATCAATAATCAACGTGCAACACTACCAAGTCCCTTCAGTTTTCCTTAACTGTGACATTAGTCCAAGGGAAGCCTCTGTACATTCACTGGATACCTCATGTATGGCAGCAGTGACGTAGGCTCTTCGCACAGCAGTGGTGGCCAAAGGTCACACTAGAAGGTGAAGGAGGAAGTAACAGTGGCCAGCCGCCAAGTTTGACTGGAAACCTCCCACTCTATTGCAGCTTGACAGGTTGTGCCTGCTATTCAAGGAGGTCCTGTGTACAGAGAAAGAAACAACATAGGAATGAAGCCAAGGTCAGCCCCAAGAGGAAGATATCGTTCTTGTTAATCCCACCTCCAAAAAAATTACATCCATGTACGGTAGTTCTCTTTATGATGTGTTTATCTTCCTTCAGTTATGAACTTGGGGCTCCATCCATTTTTGTCACCGCTAAAGCCCTTATCCCTAAACGTCTTTGCCAGTTTTTACTATTTTGGTAAACATTTTTGAATAGTTAAAATGGCCAGTCTACAAGCTCACAACGTGTCAATGTAGATTGGCTAGTTGAACTATTCAAAAATGTTTTTCAAAATAGTAAAAAGAGGCAAAGAAGTTTATACATTCATTTTGCTGTTGGAATCCTAATGCTTATACTAGATGTAGTTGTAGATTGGCTATTTTTATGGTTACGAGAATCAGATTAATATCAGTACCTCATCAGAGTCGTCGTGGAACTCCCTCTTGCCGTTCTGGGTGTGGTTGGTCTCCAGTGGCTCGTCCACCCCTTCAATACCATTGGCTTCAACATGCTGCTGCAGCACAGAGTACCTGTGCACCAGGAACCTGTAGGACAGAGTCAAATGTTAAACGTTAACAATTCCCTTGATCACAAATAGCTTTTAATATGTGATCCTACGCTCCTAGCACACATTTTATTTAAAAAGACAATTAATGTTTATATATCTAAAGTCATGATTTTTTTAAATAGCCGAACTACAGGATGAATGCATTGCGATACAATGTGTACTTGTAGATAGGCTATTTCCGGTGCACGACACCAGTGCGCAAATAGGTATAAGGTATAAGCCAGGCTTAAGCAAAGAGCTCCCACTGACCTTCCACCACAGACGTATTTCTTGATGAAGAGAACCCCAGCTACCGTGCTGAGCAGCATAATGATGACCACTGTCACCACTATGGGAACAGATTTGGAGGATGACAGCTCCATCTGCACAACAAAACAATAAACAAAAGCAGAACATTGAACAAGGGAAAGTATCACTAATACACACACAACTTCTGACAAAATAAGGCATAAGCGTAATTTGAAGATCAGTTCTTGCGGCCATTCTGCACCATACTATCGTTCGATGGAGTATAAATTAAGCTTTACTCACCGTTGGCGTGTCCACCAGGTCACTGACACACTTCTTGCTGAGGTCTATCTCTTTTCGCAAAGGCTTCTTTCCCCCTTCACATTTATCTCCAGGGATTTTCCTATAGCTTTATACCAGAGGACATTGATCATTTAATGCTTATTGAAAATGTGTTTTTTGATAATCAGTTATTTTCATCTAGCTCATGCAATTAAGTAAGAATTAGGTCAGCGCAAGGAGGCACAAAACACACCTCATTGTGTGATGAATATGTTATATTGAATGAACAACAAGGTAAACATATCTTACCCACTAGTCTGCAGCTGCTCCTCCCTGCCATGCAAGCAGAACTCAAGAACCTGTCCTATCAGATCAGGCTGCTCCACACACTCAGAGCTGTTCTCCTTACGGTAGTAGCCAAAGTCACTGTGGAAGGGATGGGGGGGGGGGGGAGAAAATGACAGGTTAGTGTGGAAACGGGGGTTGATTGGATTGTAAATGGTAAATGGTGCATTGATATAGCGCCTTTATCCAAGGCGCTTTACAGAGATTGTGCATTACATTCACCCATTCACACACACGCATTCATACACCAATGGCAGCGGAAACCATGCAAGGCACCAACTAGCACATCGGGAGCAATTAGGGGTTCAGTGTCTTGCTCAAGGACACTTCGACAGTAACTCTGGGGGAGCCCGGGTTCGAACTGGCAACCTTACGGTTACCATCCAGGCACTCTACCCCTGAGCCACCGCCGCCCGTGTGACCACATCATTTACAATGTATCGACACCACATATCTGGAATAAACTACCAGAAAACTGCAGGTCTGATACAACTCATTTATTTTAAATCACAGCTAAAAACCTTTCTGTTGCCGCTGCCTTTTATTGCAACCTATTATTCTGCACTGTAATTTCACTTAAGGTCCTTGAAACCTTACCATAGGAAGTCATCCAGGGTGCACTCGCAGGGGGTGGGCGTTGTAAGGACCTGGTAACCTCTTCCGTTCAAGCAAACAGAGGCCTTCCTCAAACGCCGGAACTTCTCTTTGTAGCCCAGCATGCAGCCATCTGTGGGGTCACTGATGTCATCGGAGTGCGCTAACCAATTCACGTAGTCATCGTCGATACCTGGTGAAATAATTATACAGGGCTTTTTCATTAGTGGAATTGAAAAGCAACATTTCATTTTTTTTTTCAAAAAGAAAAAGAAAATAAATCTTCATGATTGATTTAGTGAATATTTCTTATAATGGATTAAATCGATTACCGGTAGTTCGATTAACCCATTAAAACCAGGAAAACCTGTGTTATTTTAGATTTTTGCGTTGGCTATTCAAAAATAACAGATATACAAGCTCACTTCGTGCCACTGCGAGCTTGTACATCCGCCATTTTGTTTTTTACATTTTAGAAAAATCTTGAAAGTGTAAGAACTACTGATTTAGAAGGCATTTGTAGAATCAGGTCTTAATGGGTCAAATGTGTCACCCGTACAAGTCCGACCATGCTACTCACAGTCTCTAGTGAGGATCTCTCTGAAGTCAATGGTGACTGAGACCCAGTACTGGCTGATGAGTGAATCTCGGTAGCCCCAGATACTGACGTTCATTGAACGAGCGCCCGGCTCTGATGCAAGTCCTGTGAAGTGGATGGGATCGTTGGTGAAGTTGTATACACCCCAGCACTGGCCTTCATCAGTGGAAAACCTAACAGAAGAGCAAAGGATAATCGTGTTTACAAAATATTTTGCACATCCATTTTAGCACGGGTGGACAAAACAACAAAAAAAAGAGTAAATGTGCAACATCTAGTGATGTACAGTAGACATTAGCAGGGGCAGTAACATTCCCATGGTAACGCAAGCCCTACCAATTAAGAGACATTGCTGCAACATTTATCCATGACATCACAAATAAAACTAGATTGATTATCGGATACCAAGCATATAGCATCGCTTTGCAAGCACGTGGCAAAGTCTATATTCGATTGTTATGATAGCTCATAATAAAAGTTCTATATGCATAAAAATGTTTAGTTCTATTAGAGATGCTAGGGTGAAAGTATACAAGTATTTATACATTGTATTTAACTATTTATACAACATTTTCATTAAAAGTGAAACAAGTAAAAAAAGACAAACACGTAAGCGAATAAATAAAAAGACAAGAAACGAAGTCCAAGTTGCAACACAAAAGCAGTGGTTAGCGGCGATTAGCATCATTGATCCGGCCCAGGCCTCTACATTCCTTTTAACGGTGACTCACTTGATCTGGTGGATGGGTTGGGTGGTGCTGTGCTCCACAGCCACTATCAGGCCTCCAGAGTCCAGGATGGCATAGTGATGAGGGCCCTCGAGGGCCTTTAGCCAGGAGTAACCACCATCGTCAGATACGTAGACATCAGCTTTCATCACAGAGATGGCATCGCCAACACTTCCTGAAGATGCATAAGGTCAGAGAGGATAAGCGACCTCTACACCACATCATGTCATACTTTTGCCTAAACATTTCAAGGTGGCTGTTAAATTCGTGGAGTTTCCGGTAGGAGACTCAAATGGCTCTATTTTCGTCCATGCTAAATAAAACCCCTGTACTGATCCCTAAACTACTTTTTTTTTTACTATTTTGAAAAACATTTTTGAATAGTTAAAATAGCCAATCTACAAGCTCACGTGTCGATGTAGATCAGCTAGTCGAACTATTCAAAATAAGATTATTTTCAAAATAGTAAATAAAGGCAAAGTAGTTTAGGGATAAGGGGTTTAGCATGGACGAAAATAGAGCCCAGAGTCTCCATAGAGTCTCTGCCAGTCATCAAATGTGTAATTGATAGAAAGAACTACCTAAACTACTCCTTTAAAGGTTTTATGACATTCATTTTCATTTATTTTTCTTTTTTCTTTTAGGTTTTATGACCTCAATTACACCCAAAAAACCTGAACTTTGAAGTTTTCTTTGGGGTTTTTTGGGCCTTTTGAGCTACAATGAAAACAGGCAACACAGTGAAACAGTGACATCTGCTGGCAAATCCCATTGACATATATGGGATTTGCAGTAAGTGATGTCACTTACTGCCGGCAAATCAGAGCACCTGTTTTAGCCAGAAAACCCCAGATCACAGAAAATCTACTGAATGTTAAAAGTTCATGTTTTTTGGGTGCATTGAGATTAGAAAACCTAAAAAAAAACAAGAACAATTCCAAAACCTTTTTTTTAATGTCACAATCCCTTTAAGCCCTAAAATAGCCAATCTACTGTGAGATGGATCTTTTCTTCCCACCTCTCTAATGACATGCCCAAAATAGGCTGAAAGTGGTTAAAGTACTGTACTTGAATTCTGCTGCCTGCAGCTAATATGTTTGTTTCATCATAATGGTTCCAGGAGGCTTTTTTCCCTTTCTTTTTACTGAAGGTACGCATGTATCATTCTTCTTCACTGAATTAAAAGTCGATTTAAATTCGGTTTTGCTTCGTATTGAAAAATTGTGACACCCTTAATCTTCTTTTACATTAGTACTGTCGCATAAAAACAAAAATATTTGCGTAGGCTGTAACTGAGCAGCGGATGCAGATGGCGGTCTGGTCTGTGGGGACATTACCGTGAGCTATAATGAGGCCTACAGCGTTGGGCTCAGACAGGGGGAGCATGGGGACGTTCAGTCTCACAGCAGTACTGTAGGCAGCATGTATGTGGAGACTGCACTGTAGAGACACAGACAACCAACACGTTTGAAACTCCACTGGCAGTCATATTTAGTCTGTATTTATTGCAAATAACTACAAATTTAAAACACATTGACAATATATATACATCGATTGTACCACTATTCATACATTGCAATAATCTAATCTAATTCAAATAGAGTCTTTTGAGTTCAAGTTTCTAAAGTATCTATCAGGTAACTATCAGGTTTCTGTCCAGGCACCAGGCACACCTAGTACCAGTATTTACCTTGTCTGGGTCTCTTGCCGTCGCATCACACTTGCTGTTGGCAGGTTGTCGCAGTGGCACCCACTCCCCGCCCTGGTCAAAGGACACCACAGACTGCACTGAGCCATCTGGAACAACAAGACAATGACTTAATCAGCAGCCAGCTCGTCATCTCACACAAAACAGCTAATGAAATATTTACTTATGGGGCAGTTCAAAAATGAGAAGTCTGACACACAAGAAAGGCACATGTGCCTGTGTGTATACGAGGTGCATGTGTGTGTGTGTGTGTGTGTGTATGGTTGCACATTATTTTTCCTTTCCTTGTTAATTCCCCCCAAATACCTTTGAGTGTGGTCGAATATGCTTGAGTGCTAGCATGCATTCTCGTGTGTGTGTGCCATTTGATACGGTAAGGTTGAACGAAGCATGCGTGTGCAGGACAGTGACAGTTTCACCGGTGTCATTCGCCAAAGAGAGTGACGCCGTAGTGTCATAGCTACCTTCTGCTAGCACACTAGTGATGAAGACTCCCCGGAGAGAGGTGACATTAGTGAAGTCAGTGTCGCCTCCAGTGGTGGTGTAGAGGTGGCGCTCCAGGGATTCGGAGTACACAGTGCCGCGGTCGTCTGATACATAAATGGTGCCAAATCCTGTATCTGCAGGCATAAATAAATACTTTCAGCAAAGAAACAAATGTATTTCTATAACACATGTAATGGACGGGCTCTACACTGCTTAGTATGTTCAACAGCACACCAAAACAATAGAATTAATTGACAATTAACCATATAGTTTCCTAGCTGACGGAAAGTTTTGAATAGTCTGATTTAAGGACTAAGGCAGATTCTAAAAATGCCTTCTAAATACTGACCTAAGTTTTCTGAAAGATTTCAAATACCTAATTCTAAAATGTCAAAAATGTTATGTTGCTACAGTATATACTAGTATACTATAGCAACAAGAATCCCAAAAGGGGTAAAACACAAAATAGGTTTCCCGTCCTTTAATGGGTTAATTCTTGGGATTAATTATTTTGAATATATCAGCAGGTCTGTGTTAATAATGATCAATCTAAATCCTCTCGATGGCCTTTTTTGTTTGTTTGTTTTGTTCGTAAATTGCGACACCAAGGTTTTAAGTGGTTCACTGACCTCCAGGTTCATCTACATGCATGAAAACCATATCATCGTTGGCTGCTAGAATGGAGTAGAACTGTTCATGTCCAACAGGGGGCAGCTGGGCCATGTTCCACGTCTCACCCTGATCCACTGACACATGGATCATCCTCAGAGTAAACTACACAGACACATGACAGGAAGGAGATGCTTTTTAAACAAGAATAAAGAACACCTTCAAAGCAACTTCCGCACCCATAAGAATGTCTACAGAGCATTGGAATGGAGCTCAGTGTAAAAATAGAACACGCAAACCTATGCAAATACCTGAACACAGCCTGACAAGCAAGAGGTCAGGCTGTCAGAGAGCCACAATTGTAACAATTGTACTAAACCTGCTCTAATCTAGAATGACACACTTAACCAATTTCACGTTCTCTTGAAACGTTTTCAAAAAAAGTTAATCTACAAGCTCACAACATGGTGTGATGTGACACATGAGCATTTGGCTACTTTTTGTCTTGAATTAAGTAGTGCGTTCATTTACAGAAAAAGCTATATTTAGATACACGGTTTGTGTATTTCTGTATTGATGTGAGCTCATACCAACCTTGCCTGTCATTACAGAGGCGAAGATGAAACGTCCACCAAGCCCAAAGGAGAAGAGCTTAGTGGCCACGGTCTTGATAGTTTTCCCATAGTCTGTTGTCCTAAGCAATTCCAGCATACCTCGGTCAGCTGAAACATAAGGAATCATTATAACAGAGGTCTTATTGTGCAGATGGAAATACAGTATTCCAAATTACATGGTGTTTGGTAATGTCAATATTTGGGGAAATGGGGAAATTGCAAATTAGCATTTTATTATTGAATCTCAGTACTTCAAACAGTTAAAAAATAATAATACTATCCTTAAATTTAGATGTGTTGTATTTGGAAGTGAATAATGTTTGTGGCATTGGTAGTTGGTAAAGAATAAAACATGGAAAACATGACGAAGATTTGACTGACAACGTTTAAAAAAAGAGATCGGTTTTCATGGGGCTTAATGATGTTTTGAAATGTCATTTTGCTTCACAGTTTGAGGTACTAGACACTCACAGCAAGATCCGTTGTTGATTGTGCTGAAGAAGATGGTGTTTTTCATCCCCCTACAAACAGAGGAAACAGGTATGTCAGATAAGCACTCTCCCCCACATATCGGCTCAGAGTCAAGGCTATATAAACAGAAGACATGCGGTTAATGAGTAAGTCAAGTTAACCTACTGAGGAACCTTTGATGAAAATATTTACGACTTAAGCCTTATATATACACTCTGTTGAAAGTAGCAGATCTA
This sequence comes from Protomyctophum parallelum, assembly GCF_964188405.1. Taxonomy (NCBI): domain Eukaryota; kingdom Metazoa; phylum Chordata; class Actinopteri; order Myctophiformes; family Myctophidae; genus Protomyctophum; species Protomyctophum parallelum. Next base: position 19,467,926 of record NC_139705.1, on the reverse strand, counting down.
CAAGCTCAATTAGCTCATCATGGTGCAAGAAAGCTTGTAGATGTGTGATTTTGAACATGGTTAATGTGGTTAATATTTCACTTTTGCCATCATATTAAGAAACTCTCCATTTTCCAGTAGTCTTGGCTGTATTAAGAATGTGAGATCATGCATGATAGACAACGAAAATGGCTCTCGTTTTCTTCATGGTGTCCAGTCAAATGTTACATAGACACTGGATGAGCAAGTATAAACAAATCTCACTCGACTGGCACTTCCAACAGCCTTGTGCCTGATTTATACTTGGTTGCGCATCATCTAAAAGCTCACGCGTTGCTTCTGCAGTGCGCTGTGAGCTACTGTCAGTGCACGACAATGGTGGCACACAACATAAACAAGAATATATCAGGACTGACTAGTGTCGTCGTGTAAAAAAAAGAAAAAACATATCACCGTAGCTTGTTATATTTCATTGATTGTGTGGCGTCACATCACATGCTATTGCTTATCAAATAAAACCTTGCCCTTCCTAAATATGTACTTTGCGCCAAGTGTTTTGACTTCAGAAAACTCCTGCCCCAGTTGAGAATGACCCATTTTGCCATGGACTGTTCATATCAAGGTTAGGCCTCATGAGAGAATACTGAAGGCTGTGTCATAGACAAGACGGAACAGTGTGTACAGCTCTCTCAAGCTCAGCACTCTTGGCATTACAGACTTAAAAAACAAAAGTCAACAAACATATTCCAAGGATACCAAATGACACCCAATGATGCATACGAGGAAGAACCAGGAGGAAAATAGTACTGTTGGTGCTGGCTACAGCTTGGAAACAATAACCAACCTTGTTACAATCCTGTCTAGGGAAGGATGATACGCTGGAGTTTTGCCTATTTTACAAATATGTAGCAATAAAACAAGCTTACATATGTTACGCCTAGTTCACAGCACACTAACAACAACAGCAGTGCTTTTTCACTGAATGACTGTGCTCAAAATGAAACGGAAACATCCTCGTTACCATCACTTTTTGCTGAATCCACCCCCTTTCACAGTGAATTCTCTACTTGCCAAAGACCCTTTAGCTGAGAGAGATGCTAGGACCCCCACTACACCCATGGAGAACCAGTCAAGCATGTCTATTTCAAAACATGAGCACATAAACACATTTCTTGCCTTGATCAACAATCTCTCAAAAGGAGAAATGAGCATATCTTCCCCATAGCCATGACTGTAATGGGAGAAGTGGTTAAACTGATATGAAACACTTCCTGAAATCTTGCCACACAGATAAGAACTGGGTTCTACTTCTACATTTTATGACCGTTATTTCTCTGAGCGGTAAAAATGATAATAATAATAAACTTCATTTATATAAATATTATAATCATCACAACAACACTATCAGGTTATAAAGGTGTCAGGTTCTGGTCCAATTATTATTACAAAAACATATTTAACCCTGCACACTGACTACATAAACACACCATGTTTAGCTTCTTCTTACTCGAGTACTGGGCATTGATACAGTCAATTAGTGTGTGTAAAGATATCATGCAAATAGTATTCATCTTTTGCCGTCTCTTACCATTTGACCAGGCACACCATGTCATGGATCTTTCTCCAGGTTCCACCAAAGCACTCGGACAGCCACAGTTCATTCTGAGGGCATAAAATAAAAGGTCTGATACAAAGTAAACATGCAATTGTTTGCCACAATGCCATATAATAATAATGCAACTATAGTTGCATTATATTATATATATATACATACCGGTATGTATATATATATATATATATATATTTTTTTTTTTATGCATCATTATGCAATAATGCATGATGCTATGATACATAACAACTCAACTGCCTCAGCAACTATTAGGAATGTTTACATTACTAAAGTTGTTTAGGAATAAAGAATGCTCCTTCCAGAGCTCCAGAGAACTAAATCATGGTGCATGACAGCACCCACTCATGACATGATGATGTCAGTCTTGCCCAAAAATGGAGGGACGGTAGATCTGAGATACAGTAATGAATTCACAAAATGTGAAAAATATTCACACACACACACACACACACACACACACACACACACACACACACACACACACGTGACTCAAGGGTAGAGTGGCCGGATGGTAACCGCAAGGTTACCAGTTCGAACTCGGGCTCCCCCAGAGTTAGTATCGAAGTGTCCTTGAGCAAGACACTGAACCCCTAATTGCTCCTGATGTGCTGGTTGGTGCCTTGCATGATTGCCCCCGCCATCGGTGTATGAATGTGTGTGTGAATGTGTGAATGTAATGCACAATCTATGTAAAGTACCTTGGATAAAGGCGCTATATAAATTTACCACATGCGCACACACAATTTTTTATTTACTTCCATGGCATCTAAGCCACAGTAAGAAAGGAAGAGAACATTCCCATCTCCATCTACACCGGCGTAGCAGTGGAGAGAATCAGTTCCACGGCATCCTCAAAAACCTTGAGAGTCCATGGAGTGTCCCAAGGAGCTGCATCAATGTATGCTATCGGGAAGGGAACTGCACTGCCCTCAATGGTAGAGCGCTACTGAGGGTGGTGTTGACGAGCCTTGTGTTAACATTCACCTAGTCCTAATGTACGGTACGAGCCCCATTTCCAAATGTCACCAGTTACATGCACGTCATTACTGATTGGATAGTGCTCAACACAGTAGGAAGAAAAGTGACTTGAATTTTACATTGAATGCTCTGGTCCCGCCCCCCCGACAGATCAATCAGAATCCTTGGCTCCCAGGCACCCCTTTCACAGAGTCACTCTGGACTCAAAAACAAAACAAAACCACTGAGCGGAGCGACTGGATTCCAGGCTACCTATAAGGGTCCACTTGGTTCCATTTTTACATTCTCAAGAGTTACAGACCTATAAGTGTCCATTTGGTTCCCAACTATCAAATGTTTAGCTGAGGACCCCCTGGAACCCCCTCAAGGACCTCTGGTGGTCCCCAAACCCCAGGTTGAGAACCAGTGACTTACAGCATTGCTGATGACCATCAGGACATTGGCATCACTTGGGTTGTATACGATCTGCATCCGAGGGATGAAGGGCAAGTCATGGTGGTTGAAACTCATCCCAAAGTCCTCCGAAACGAAGATCCGAGATGCAAGGCTTCCAGACATTTCACCTGTGAGGATCACCTTGGAGACAAAATAGAAAATTCACGCTAATGAATGATTTCCATAACTGCGACAGCAGATATCATAGTACGGTATACTGATTCACTACATTGATTTTTGTGCCCTATGTCTAGTAAAATAGAAGGAAACAACACTGAACTGTTTAAGTCTAGCTTGATGTTGCATCCTTGTCATCTAGCTTTATAATTAAGGGACTGGTCAGACACGAGACACCAGGTGAGTGCAATAACTATATGGTAAGAGAGAAAACCAGTGGTAGCTGTCACTGGGGAATGACATGACACCACTGGTCTAAAATAGATAATTGATTCTCAATCTTTTTCAATTCAAGGACTCCCAGTTTGAAATGCATTAGGCCACGACCCTGATTTGATACAATTTATAATCTTACCCAAAAGAGAAAATGTAAAATAGCAGATCTGGTTCAAGCTCACAATGCGTCACTTCGCGCCACGTTATGAGCTTGTAGATCGGCTATCTTCACTACATTTGTTTTCTAATTTAAGTTTTGAAATAATAATAATAATCATCAAATCATGACTCACTTTCCCAGAGTTCTCTGGACCGATAGCAATGCCATATTCTGTTCTGATGAAGGTGTTGTTGATCAGGTTGGTCACATCCACAAATGTCTTCCCATAATCCCCACTGGAAGATGAGATGTCACAGTCCAACTTAGATACAAATCAGATATAGTTCTTTCTAATAGATGTGATGATAATAAATAAGTGTTAAATAATTATATCGGCTAGTATAATGTATAATGTGGGGAGACATACCTTCGATAGAGTTTGGACTGGCCAAATTTTAACATGAAAAAGGGCACCTGAAAAGTTGTCAAAGCCAGGATCACCTGACAAGAAAGAGAAAGGGTTCAACATCAGAAAACTATGTACAAGACCTCAATGAAGCATACACATCCCATCACTTATAAGGGGTGGCTCTCTGCTCCCTGCATTCAGTGTGACATTGACACTTCATCACTTTTATGATAGATCTGCTAAGTAATCCTACTGTATATCTAATTACACTCCCATCAGTAGCGAGGCAATGCAGTAAATATTTGTTTAGTGCAAACTACTCACCCCTGAGCCATCGCCCACCCAGGCCAGCGATACTGATCCACTCAGGTCATTGAAGGAATACTAAAGAAACAAACAGTGGAAAAACATTTAAATTTCCGGTTTGTCAATATTATAAACATTATGTGGTAGTAATTCATGTTACAAAAGTAATAATAATAATATAATTGGATAATGGCATGCAAGTTTGAAAATGTCCAAAATGCTTAAAAAGACAGGAGCCTAAATAATTTTGTTGTAGCCCTGCAGTCAATGGACAAAAAATGGGAAGGAAAGAGTTCCATTGTGCATCATGTATCCACACATGCATGGTAAACCTAATCATTGTAGACAGTATGTTTGCTTTTGTCTGTTATGTTGTTGTGTGTTTTAAGTGCAAAGTGATCTACCACTTAGTATCAGACAGAATAGAAATTCACTTTAATGTGCAGCACTAAAGCTTAATTTATACTCCATCGCACATTTTCAAGCTATGGACTCTGGAGTGAGGTATAATTAGGCTTTAGGCTAGACTCAGACAATGTCAATGGCAATCCAGACAAAACAAAACGGATACTAATAAATAGAACAACACTCTGACAGGAGCTTGGAGTGCATCAAGACAATTAGGCAGTCCGGGCTATTACCATAGAAATCGATAAAACTATTATGAGGCAACTATTATGTGCCTACAGGTTATTGATCAGAAGCACTTTTGTGTCCACAGACCTACACTTAAATCCTTTATCCCAGGCATCAAGTGGCTCTTGACTACTTTCACTATGGGTATATATGTTGACTGTATGGGAGCAGACCATGTGTGAGTGTGGGCAAAACATTGGGAGCTTGTACTAAAATAGAATTTCAACCACTCTTTTACACCTGTAAACTGGTGATGTAACTTGACAATAAACCTTGAGTGATGATGCCATTAATTTATAGAAAAATGATAAATTAACACTGAGGATTGAATGTGGAAAAATAAGGCGTATTAGTATTGTGGCTTCCGCTTTAAGCCCAAACAGCAGCAATGATTTGCCATGCAGCTCCTTGCAACATGCAACTACTTGGAAGTACAACTTGCAACAGTTCTGTTAACCTTGCAAGGTTAACAGAATTAGTTGCATTGGTGTGGTTGACCTTAAAACAGTTTTGTTGCAAGGACTTACATTGCGAATCATTGGTGTGGTTTGGGCTTTCGACTGCAGCCGGCAATTGTTCTATGCAAGCTTGCATGGCGAATTATAGTAGGCAAATGAGCAATGCAAAACCCAGGATGATCTGCATGCATCTTGCATTTAATTTTGCTGTGGGGAAAGCAGTAGCCTGCCCTACAGTATGTTTAACTGGGTTTATTGCTTGCTTTTTCATCTGCAATTTTACATGAAATACTTTTTTTAGACAGCTTCTTACTAAAACACAACATGAACGAATGCTAATTAGTAATGACTTGGCATTTTGTTTGTCATCTGGTTCTACATGAATGCAGTAGCCAAGTGAACATCAGTCTGCTTTATCCTGTGCCAACACACAAATCCTTAGCACATCTGGCGGTACCACACTCTCCACTCAAGGATTTTTACGTATCTCAACACAAAGACCCCCAGTCACTGTTTTTAACACAGACAGCTTACAAATTGTTACAAAGATTTAACTACTGTGCTGCCAGTCACAAGGTTTCACCATAGGCCTGCCTGCTAGGGGAAGAAAAAAGGTCCACATTGATTCAGAATCATGGAGACAGAAAAAGCTGGATTCCACAACACAGAATATCACTGCATCCTTTCCATTCAACAAAATATAGGTCATAGCCTTGACTGGGGCATTCCGTGGGTAGTTAAACCTAGAAGCCCTTGGACTCTTAGTAGAACTTAACCTTATATGCAATTCATTAAAGGGCTGGGATATCAGACTTAACCTGGTGTAGCAATGTAAACAGGCCATTAGGTTCAATCTTTTTAGCATTGCATTTGTATTAAACTGATCACTTCTGAGCCGTTATTTAGTTTGAACTCTAACACCCACTATGGGAATCTAGACTTAACAAATCTATCCAGGCCAGGGAAAAGGAGCCTATCAAGCTTCTAAATAGCCTATATGAATAGCTGATTTAATAGGCCTATATACGTGTAAACCTGATCACCACCTGCGCACCGCCTTTCCAGTATAAGATATCATAATTACCTGTGGGGAAGCCAGGTAACAAGACCGGTAATATTAACTTACGCTGTGGGTGTTGTTAGCCAACTTGGTTTCATATCCTTGAAGGGCTTCACAGGTGTCCTCTTCGGCGCTCCTTTTGTTTACCGTATGCTTCGCTGGGACCAGCCATTCTGGGAGAGATCTCTTTGCGATCTTCACTTGTCGGTTTCCCTGTCTTTTATAATTCTTAGCGAAAAATGTAGGTGATTGCTGGTGCAGAGATTCCAAACAAACGGTTAGACTGAAAAATGAAAACAGAATGCAGTGCACTAGGCGTCCCATTCTCATCCTGAACCACTGGGAGGAAAACAATAATAACCGGTTGTATGTTTATGCTAATCTTTCCCAGTTGCGAGCGGTCGGTGTAGCTTTGCCGCCGATGACATCAACAAAACACAGTCGTCCTGACAGCGAGGCAAGCTTTGTATTCAGGGCTCATAGACGGTGTGCTCTACGCGCCTTCTCGTCCAAGTTCAACGGAGAAAAAAAGCATCGCAATTGTAGGAAGCATCTATAAATGTGATAACACGTACATCCCCATTAATTCGCGGTGCAGTTGCAGTCGCTTTAGTCCAAGAGATACAACTGTAGTGTAACGATAGCCGAAACTGTGTGTGGTTACATACACCGCCCGGCCCACCACAGAAAGATTACACTCACACTGAGATTGGTCAACCCGTTTGACCTGCCCACACAGACCGTTCTGATTGGCTTCAACCTGAGCGCATGAAATGGAGCGACTCACTCAGCTGTCAAAACCTTTTTAAGGTAGGTTGTGCGGAAGAATAAATAGTTCAAGACAAGTCCACTCAGTTAATGGTGTGGTGATTGTAGTGTGTGTGTGAGCCACAATTAAGGCCTACAACCTGTGAAGCTAATCAATAATAATGTGTAATGCGTAGTGATCCTCTAACTAACCAAAGTTTCACTTGAAAATGGTTTCAGCTCAAAAACAATAAAGAACCAATTAGAAATTTTGAAATAGTCTATAGGCCTATGGCTATTTGAATTGATTGATTGATTGATTGAAATATTTATTAACAGTTTGCAGAATTACAGTACATTTCAAGCACAAACTCAATACAAAGACTGTTAACTGTGAGTGGACGACCCAATTAAGCATTACACTTGTTGAGGGTCCACCTTGTTCAATTCATCAAAACATTTAGAGACGTACAAATAGACACTTCTATATAGTCAAAGAACAGAACAGGAATTCATCATAAAGGAGGTAAAAAGGGAAAAGAAACATATACAGTTAGGGGGAAAGGGGTGGGGGGATTTAGATTAAACGGAGGCCAGTTTCTAATTGCAGCCGTCCGTAGGTGCCCTTTGAGAGTGGTTTTGAAGGAGTCAAGGGATTTGCATGTCTTAATGACTGTTGGTAGGGCGTTCCGCATTTTGGTGGCATAGGAGCGGGAAAAAAGGAAGTATCTAGACAGGTACATGGGTATCTTGGTGGTGTATCGAATCTTGTGAACCAGACCCATTGCAAGATGCTGTACTCTGTCGTCGACCCTAAGCCATTCCAGCCTGTCAAAGTGGGCAGGTGTGAGGTGGGTTCGGGGGGTGAGGCCAAGTAGGAGCCTGACCAGTTTGTTTTGGGAAGTCTGGGAAGGCTGGGGGGTTGGCAGTGTTCCATTCACCTCCACCATCTGTTCTCTCCCCTCCAGGTAGGATTGCATCCAGCTCACTGATGTTTTATCAAAACCAATTGCTTTTAGCTTGTTAACCAGTATGGAGTGGTTCACAGTGTCAAAAGCCTTTTGGAGGTCCATCTTGACCATACCGCAGTATTTACCAGCATCCACCTCATGTTTAATGTGGTCGCTCAAATAGAGAAGGCATGTGTCAGTGGAGTGGGATGTTCTAAAGCCAGATTGGAACTCGTACATTAATTGAATGCCCATCACTGTGTTTATTTTATTGCATCTCGTAGTATATATCTGTGCTGTTTTAAGTTGTCTGTTTTGATTGATGTTTATTTATTTGTTTATATATTGTTTTGTAAAGCACTTTGTTACACTGTGCTGTAGGCTTAGCTATAACTCTGAAAAGCGCTATACAATATAAAATTAGCATCATCCTCACAGGGTATATCACATGCACGCGCGCACACGGACACACAGCTGGAAAAACCAGTTTCCAACATCAGCTTGGTATGAGCTAGTCAAACTGGTTGAGCTGGACAGCTAGAATAATAGATGTGATGTTGTTTGTTTGTTATCTATCTATCTATCTATCTATCTATCTATCTATCTATCTATCTATCTATCTATCTATCTATCTATCTATCTATCTATCTATCTATCTATCTATCTATCTATTTATTGCGTCCTTTCTATTTTCTAGTTTGTCTCCTGTGGTCAGCACCTCCCCACTATTGGTGTGCGCTCCTCCTACCTTTGCTTTGAATACATAAAATACATCAAAATAATCATCATGAATCATACGTAAGCTAAGAACCTAACAGTGGAATATCTATATAATGAAACTATGCGTATGTACTATAAAGTGCTGTCTACATAAATCTAAGTTACATAAGTTGAGCCTATGCATATGCCTGTAAGGTCCTCTTGTTTGCATGAATTCAGTAACTTATTTAACTTCCCCCTGGGCATGTGTGGATGAGGGTGGGACTGGGTGGATATTTGTAAGAGTTTGTTTTGGTGTTCGCCTGTACGCCTGTAACATATGCTTTATATATATATATATATATATATATATATATGCCTCATAATACATTTAATGCCAACTCCTAAGTGCTTTTCATGGTGGGGGGGGTCCCCAGTTCAATTGTGACTGACCACACAAGGCAAGCTTGCAGCTTGACCAGCAATCCTGCCCATGCCCGTGTCCAAAACCTTCCTAAACCAACAAACCAGCCCATTAGATCAACAACACAGGTCAGGGTTGATGAACAGCTTTGAAGCTGTTTTCTATTTTTTTGCAGGGTGCAAATTATGTGAGGGTATCATTCATCCTTTGCTTGTGTTCTGACAATCAAATGTCAAATCAAATAGAATCAGGACATTACTTCATACTGGCCTCAGTCCTGCATGTATTTATTGAAAATATCCACACACATGATGCTGCTGTAGTGCTGCTGGTGTGTGTGTGTGTGTGTGTGTGTGTGTGTGTGTGTGTGTGTGTGTGTGTGTGTGTGTGTGTGTGTGTGTGTGTGTGTGTGCGTGCGTGCGTGCGTGCGTGCGTGTGTGTGTGTGTGTGTGTGTGTGTGCGCGCGTAAAAGAAATGCAGTGAGTCTCAAAATTAAATTGATCCATTTTGCAGATCATTGCAGCCATGTTCTGTACTTGATTACAGTTGTGCTTGTGATGGGATGAAGACTTGGAGAGTCCCAGACAGTGCCAAAGGAACCCATGACTACCGGTCATGTGGGTATGTGGCGCAGGAAAAAAGGCACCTACTGTAACAACCTACAATATATAGCCTAGATCTAGGAGGCCAATGAGAACCATTTACTTCTGTTTGACTCTCTTGTGGATTGCTGCTGAGTCATACTATAGACAGTTCTGGAATAGACCTGCATGGCCTCCTAGAGGTACGTAATGTGGGAAAAGGTGGGAGTCACTGGGAGAGAGTCACACGTTCACACTAGCCAGATAATTGATAGCACCACACTGGTGGTATCTAAAGGAATGATATGGAACTCTGATTGTCATGTCTTAGCCTTTGGGGTGGTACCACCGGTCGGACAAGTTTGCAGTGATGACATACCCACTCTACAGAAAAGGTTGCTGAACAAGTTTAGCCTATTTCTATAAACCACGTATTGGTCTCACAACAATCACTTATTTAAATGTTATAACAAATGACTTGGATGTACCTTATATCTATCCCTTATGCCTCAATCCTTACTGCCATCCACTCTAGCAGTATAATCTGCACTACAGCATTCCTCTGCAAGCTGGGGACAATGCAGTGCAAACCCCTCCCCCAGGGCAGCCCAGTCAACTATTAAAAGGTGGAGAACAAAGGCACTCTTATTCCTTCGAGATGTGCTCTGTGATACAAGGGAAGACTGGTTTTCTACAAGTGCTCAACTGTTCCTGCTCTGACCACTTGTTGTGTTTCAGAAGGCCCTGCATTATATGATGGGATCATGGATGGAAGCCCATTGGAAGCAAGTGTTGCTTAACTTGCTCAGCGAGCCCCGAAAAAGAGGAAGGGCTAATGCCATTGTAATTGTGTCAGAGAGGCCATCTACTACATTCACTGCCTGTGTGAATGGGATCAGATTACCCTAATAGAGGGCACTACGGGAGTCATGGGATGAAGATGAACAGCATGTATGCACTTGCGCTGGGTGAAAAAGGCCAATTTGATGAGATGTACTCCCATTATGAGGAAATTGTGCCCTCTCGTGGTGGTATTTGCCAAGTAGCCAAGCCCAACGTTATTATCAACTATCAACCTAGCCTCGCGTAGCCAGCTTTCATCTGCCTTTGCAATGCTTATTTATTATTTCCCCAGGCAGATTTCTCACTCACCCGCAGAAATTGAAATGCACTTGCAGTATCTGATAAGAATGTTAATTATTTTGATGTCACGAATCACGATGATACACAAATTAGTCGTTATAGCGTCACATGAATGAACACCCTTATATTCTGACCTTATATTTATTATTTATTTATAATATGGTAACTCAAATGATCTAACAAATATTCATATATTCAAGGCCTAGAACTTAACTAGCAGGCAGGCATCCTCATAAAACTAAAATATCATTAGTGAGTCGAAACAGTCGACAATCATTGGATCAAGATCCATTATCAAAATCGATAATACATAATCTATGATAGTCTTGATATAGGCTAAATTGACAATAACATTTAGCACATTTCTGTCAAAAGGCACTTAAATAAATTATTTAAAAAAGGCCCACTGTATTGCACTATAATCACCAATCAGACCTTCACTTTCACTGGTGACCCTCTTTAGCAGCGCCCCCCGTGTGTGTCACTTTAAGAACGCCACTGGTCACGTGTAGACCACTATGAAACGCTTGCTGCAGAAGTTGGAAAAAAGTTTGACAATCCCTAAAGAAGTACAACCAGAGAACCGTTAAAGAAATCTCATCTTCACATCAACGGTTTTTGTCAGCAGAAATGGAAAGCGTCGCTCAGGTAATGACATGAATTTGTGGCGCAAAATTTGTGCGCTTTTTTTGACAAACACATTTTGTGTAAGACTATAGCTGTAACATTATACCCATGACTGCCTTGACATTGTGTATTTTCATCATCAGAAAATTATGATGACCGGGTTCTCTCTCGACCTGGGCCCGCTGAAAGAACCATTGGCATTTATCAGAGTGCTGGAGTGGGTAAGTTTAGTTTCTTTATCTCATAGGCCATGCATAGTCTAGATGCAGAATGTCCATCCCACACAGTTGAATACTTTCCAAATTGATTATCATGTTGAGTCTCGTGACGTAAAGCTCGGACAGAGAGACTATTCTTTTTTTTTTCTTCTTTTTTTTTATCCGTGCTGGCAGCTGGTATACATGAGAATTCATGTATATGTTTTCATGAAGTTTAAGTTAAACTATCTAGGTAAAATAAAACGGACTTCTAGAAATTACTACATGGGGCTAACTGGCATTATGCTCCAGAATGATGAAACAAATCAGCTAGTTTAGCAAGAAAATTGTAGGCTATACACTATTGCCATATATTTTTTATTTTTTTATCTATGTAAGTACATTACAAGAGCGCCCAATGGCCTACTTGGAAGATGCAAGTTGGAAATGCATCTTCCTGGATTACAGACGTGCATATACACGTACAGAGACTTGGTGCATTTATAGATACTAGAGCTGTGCCCGTTGGGCACTGGCCTACTTGGAATGATGCAAGGCATCGGTTATGAACAGTTTAATATATAAAAGTAATGGCATATCCGTATAACCACACACATCCACATGACGATGACATCCTAGGTGGTTTGGTGGATTTCCTGTCTGAAGCTCAGTGGTGTGTGTGGTTTACAACATTCTGTACCCCTTCTTAAATAAAGCTCCTTTGAATTGAATTGTGTGGTAGAACGACAACCTCTGTGTCCATTAAGCTATACTGTACCAACAACAAGCCTTATTTACTAATACTATACTGTATGTCTTGTTCCAGGTATTTTCTATTTTTGCTTTCGCCACCACTAGCGGCTATACTGGCAGCACAACCTTCTCTGTGCTGTGTAAAGGAGAAAGCAGCAGTAATAAATTGCATACAATCACTGCAGTCTTCAGCTACCCATTCAGGTGTGTGCAAACATAAATGTAAATGTGATGGTATGTGTTTCAATTGTATTTGAAATGACACTTCAGACAAATATTTAAGTCGTCTGAAGTGAGTTAAGGGTGATTATTATTATTATTTATTTTTTTGTCTTCACAGGTTGTTGGCAAATCCATATAAAGTCCCTGACTGTGTGATCAATAGCACTGTCACCACTGATAACTACCTGATAGGAGATCACTCGTCTTCAGCTGAGTTCTATGTCTCTATTGGAGTGTTCGCCTTTCTCTATAGCACAGTCACACTGGTCGTCTACCTGGGCTACCAACACATATACAGGGAGTCTAGTCGTGGCCCCATCGTGGTAAGTTTGCCCTCAATTATTCTTGTTTTGATTGTGTTTGGTTAGCATATAGTGAAATGAGTTAGAAAGCCATAACTTAACTTTTCAAGCAAGCATAAACGTGTGAGCTTGTGCAAATTTAGCTAAGGCAGTGAGTGTAATTTTATACAAGTTGGCTTTCCCTTCTCAGACATTAGTCACAAATAGTGTTATTTGGATTATATGCATGAAATGTTAGTTTTCTTGATGTTGATGTTGATGTATGCTTCTGCTTATTGTTCTATGCTGTGCTTCATACAGGCTAGAACCAGCAGAAGGTCATAGAAGGGGATTTAGCAGTAATGTGTAAATGAAACACTAGAGAGGGTGTATCCTCTGAACTCCAATAGTCAGCCTTCACAGTAGACTGAAACTGTCACAGACTAATTTCTGTATTTAATTGATTTGTACCGAGCTCTTTATCCTCTTCTTTGCCAAAAGGATTTGTTGGCCACTGCAACCCTGGCCTTTCTGTGGTTGGTGTCATCCTCTGCCTGGGGCAAAGGACTGACTGATGTGAAGTGGGCCACCAGTCCTTCAATCATAATTCCTAACTTAAATGTCTGCAAGGAAATTGGAAACACTTGCACCGCAGGTGCTGTACCTCATATGGGTCGACTCAACGCCTCTGTGGTAAGCTATGTGCAACTCGGTCTATGCTAAGAATAAAGACACCAAGGTTTTGTCAATCATATCACAACTAAGTGTCATCTAGCAGAAGTACTTCAGATTCTTCGAGTCCTTGAACTGTAAAAAACGCTTGGTTCCTGTTTCTGTGTGTAGCCTCAGCCTGTAGTTTGTAATAATGCCAGAGCCCCATGAATCCACAGGCTACATTTTGGATTGTGATAACACTTGGTCTAATCATTCTAGGTCTATGATAAAAAAATTATTCTTAAAGTGTGCAAAATGGCTTCAGATGTTGGAATTCATCTGTCTTCTTTTTTAACCCCCTTTTGGCAGATTTTTGGTTTTCTCAACCTCATATTGTGGGGTAGCAACTGCTGGTTTATTTACAAGGAGACGCCCTTCCACAAGTCTACTAGCCAGCCTGAAGATGCAGATGCAGAGGGAGGAGTCAGGCCATCATAACTTGATAGCTTCCTCATCTCATATGTCACTTGCATAGTGGCACTGAATGAATCATTTGGTACTATCTCTTCTTAGGAAAATGTCCTATATTATAAGGTATGCATTTCCATTTCTCCTTGGAAGTGCTGCATTTTTGTATTCAGGTCATTGTTGTTGGGTTTTTTTTAACGTATACGTTTCGGAAGGTATTGAAACTCAGCTTGGACTTAAATTAAAGTAGGAAAATGTATTAATTCAAAAGGCAGCCAACAAAGTTGTAATTGTAATGCAACCCTGAAAATATCAGGGTTTAAACACAAGTCATGGAAGTGTTACATTTAGTGTTAGCTTAATAGTGACATAACATGGCAATGTCAAGTGAATCCAATTATTTGCATACAGTGTGTAGCAAATGTATTATTTGCACTTTCTGTCAGATGTGTGGTCTATTAGTGTGTTATAATTTAAAATAAATAAAAACAAAATATGTATAAAGATGTTAAAATGTTGTAGACACTAAATCAGTAGTGTCGTAAAACAACAATTTTAAGTTGGAATTTGGAATGGCATGAGGAACTTAAGTGTAGTTAGTTACAGTTAACTTAAATGTGCCACAAACTTTTTGGGGTAAATAAAATGTATGGAAGAGTATGTTAATACAATAACACTGGTTGTAATTTGGTCTCCCTGCTCTTCTGTTGAAAAATGTAGATCCTGTGGTAGGGTCTGGTTCAGAAGTGGTACTGCCTGAAGAAGGTCAAATTTCAATGTATCCAGCCAGTAAGTAGGTGTGCTCTAATAATCGGTGGTAAAAATGTGAGCACTTGCATGGTGTTGGAATCTTGCGTAGGACTGTCATGAAAGTTACGGAGTGCCAGCTTTAATTTAATTTTGTATTTTGCTTTTAGTTATTGCATTTTGATCCATCTGGATTCGTGATGCTAGAATGCAGTCTAGCCAACTCCTGAATCGCTGCCCTTACTGTCTAGCATGAGGTCTTGAGCTCTGCTAGCCGCAATTTGCAACACTAGATTATTTTATAATGGGTTGAATCTAGAGTTGCAATACCCTCCATTGACAACCCATTGATCAAATTGAAATTTCCGATCTGCTTGTATTAAATAACATTAAACTCGCCAACATTGCAGCTGTAGGGCAACCTTGAATTATCCTATTTCTTCTTTTCTTTTAAAGAAATGGGTCTTTTTTCCCACAATGATACAAAAAACAAAGACAGGACAAAAAACAAAACAATGTACAATACATTACTAGAGTGGTGCCTGTTAGACACTGGCCTACTTGGAACATGAATGCCCCACCCAGTTATTATGTCTGTGTCCCTTTTATGCCCATATATGGAGTTCCATGTCATGCATGCCCAAATATGGAGTCTATGCAGATGTCAGAACAACATTGTGATATTAGAACAGGCCAGCTCCATATATGGAGATATAGGGCACTCAAGGCCGGGCACTGAACTCCCTGTTGTGGAGTGGAACGCGCGTGTCTCCCAAAATCCAGATCCTAGGATCAGGTACTGTCACACTACTACTTCTGAAGTTGTTCTATGTAAATTATTTCCAGAACTCCTCCAAGCAAGGACAGCTCCACAGCATATGAAGTAAATCTCCATCAGAGATCTCTGGGGGAATCATTATTGAATATTCTGTGTGAATTATCCTATTTCAATCTGCAAAGCGTTTGTTTCATAAAAATCCACATGTTATGAGCAACTTTCTGTAGAGAAATTCTGTGCAGGTGATTATATCAAGTGTTGGAGTTTGGAAGTGCTCGTCTAAGATGGTAACTAAACGGCTCATACCACCTGTTTCGAATGTGCACATACTGCAGGAAGCAGCACCGCGACCCGTTGGTAAAAACGAGTGCTTCCAAACTCCAACAATTAAAAAATATCACGGCATGGAATTTCTTAGCAGAAAGTAGTTCATAACATGTCTATGGTGGATTCTTATGAAACAAACACCTTGGGTTGGCTCCCACAGTGTCAGTTTGCTTGCCACTAGTGCCAGATGGTTGCCTGACGCAGTGCCCTTCTAGCATCATCCTTCATTTGGATTTGCAATATGAGATTATGTCCTTGAACGTAAACAGGATTATTTTTTGCATTATCTCAGTGTTGGAATAACTCATACTTAGTTAAATTAAAATACATTTTTAAATATTTTTTAAATAACTATATATTCTGAATATAATTCAGTAATCATTGCTATGGAGTCTTTGTTCAGTAACATCTGTCTCTCTGGCTCCAGCTCTTAACACTTTCAGCGCCCCCTGGTGTTCATTTTAAATTACCGCAGGCAGCCAGCTATTATCCCCTAGGCCAGAGGTTTTCAAATGGTGGTCCGTGGACCAGTGGTCCGTGAAGGTATTGCATGTGGTCCCTGACCATGCATTTAGTAGTTGGGAAACAGTGCACTTGATGACCTGGTGATGTATGATGTCAGTTAGAAAAGGGAGTACGAAGGGAAAGTGTACCGGATTGACTGGTTTGGTCACCGTTATTATGAGATGAGATGAGATATACTTTTTTAATCCCAGAGGGGAAATTTAAGCATTACAACAGCATAATGTGACACATAAAAAGCTAAAACAACTGGACAGACAGAAGAACACAAAACAGACACAAAAGGACATAACCACACAAGACCAGGACCACCAAGGACCATATGCCATTTGGGGGGAGGCAGTTCTTATGCATTCGCATTGTATAGTCTGATAGCAGTTGGCATGAAAGAGTCCGTGTGCATCCTCAGGGGGAGTGTGAGCCTACGGCTGAAAGTGCTCATCCTATCCTGCAGCACACCATAGAAGGCCTACTAGCTAGGAAATGTACCCATATTATCATGCAATCGCATGTGTCTGCTCACTCATGCATAAGTTGCAATGAATCAGACGTGAGTTTAATATGGAAGGTTAAGAGAACAGAATAACTGTATGGGAAAGGAATAGATTAGTGGTTCTCAATCTTTTGTTTAGCTCAGTCTGGACCACTATGTTAGTGAAATAATGGGTTAAGGGCTTAATTTAATTTGTTAATTTAAGGTGAATTAAATCAAGCCCTTAACAGTCAATATTTCATTTCAAGCTTTTCATTTCATGCCAACAACAGTGGTCCACTGGTTGATTCTTAGCCAGGGTGGTGGTCCCTCGTTCATAATCAGTTGAAAACCCCTGCCCTAGGCCAAATTCAAGCATGGCAGTGTTACAGTGAAATTGATGAGCTGCCGAAATATGTGAACATCTTGTGGACTTCACAGAACTTACAAGGAGTTCTTTAAATATGTGGCCTAAATTTGAACTCTGCTAATCAACAAACCACAATAATTCACATCCGGAAACTGACATTATGTGATGTCTACACGATTGTCGCATATATCATCAGGTCCCCAATTTCACCATAACACATCCATGCTGGAGTGATTGAGTTTGAGTGAGCGAGTGGCTGGGATTTAGGCACCATTCCATTTCCACCAACACAGCCCAATACAACAAGAGCAGGGGCAAAAGCTTTTTCGAGCAGCAGCCGACATGTGTTAAATTTCACAACAAGCGGTAACATGGCTGGCGCGATGCACTCAGAAATCACTATTTACATCTGAACGTCGGAACTTCAACAACTTTGGAGTATTTTCCGGAGAAAACAAAGAAACAACAGGCCCAGGCGCTGTCTAGCAGCCTGGGCAGCACGGAAGGTTAGTGTTGGGCTTTGGCTGCTTGGTATTGATATAAACCTTACAACTCGCCATCTGACGGGTTCGGCGACCTCCAGGGTTAAATCTGAACCCGAAGCGTTTTGGCGTCCATCGTGTTAAAGAGCTGGAGAAATGGCGAGGGTGCTGTTATTGAACAAACATGCACTATAGTAAGAATATCAGAATATAGTGCTTTAACCGTTTTAACAAAAAACTTACCCTACCTTAACTATTTTGCCATTGAGATTCAATTTAAAATACATTAAGTTGATTGATGAATAACAGTTTTCGCTTTGTCTTTGTCTCACTATTGACTTTTTTATTTGTTTAATTTTTGCATACATCTAAAAACTTTTCAAATTTTATCATGGTTCTGATTATTCAAAATAAATGTAGTGCACAAAAACCTGCACACGTCTGCACTTGCAATATGAACTATGGCCCTCATTTATCAATGGAGTGTAAAATCTGCCTCAAATTCGATTGTCATTTTTGGAGTACACGTCGGCACGGCATTTATGAAATGATCGCAAGCAGCTGATCCTTCCTTAATTTCGTTCCGAGCGTTAATAAATGTGAATCAATCTGGCACGCCCTATGAAATCAAGCCTCGCCCTCGTTTTTGCGACATGATCAACTGCAATACGACCAAACAACCTATGAAAACCATAGTTACATGATGGAAAAAGCCAATAAAAAGGTTTCCCCCGCTCGCCTCGCAATGAAACTATTCCAGCACAGGCAGCGCAAATCCTCGCATGTATAGGCCTATGCGCTCATGCAAAACACTTTAAGCATCTAACTTGCAACATTGTTTTTAATTTTTAATTTCATAGGACATTCCTTTACACATATGTATTAGTTTTATATACATTTTAGAAGTGAAAACATATGTTTAGATGCCTGTCAGCTGGTCAGAAAATGCCGCTCTGCTTTTCTACGACAGAAAAACAGGTGAGGACAAAGCCTACGACAGCTCCCGACCTGATGTGATATTTGGGCGGCGCACGTTCAAGTTCATGCTGGAATGATAAATGCCGAGAATTGCGGTAATTCCAGCGTGCACCCATATTTGGGCATACGCTGCGTTGATAAATGAGGGCCTAAATGCATTTATTTTTAATACTTTGAGCCCTGCCTACGCACCCGTCTCTGAGCCTACAATCTATGAAAACATTCTGTGACATTATTAAAGGGAAGAGCTGTATTTGTTATTTAAATGTGTGGTTTCTGTCAAATGCTGGCCATTAACATGCCTCCATATTTTAGTTTATTATGGTGGTGCACTGGCGTACAATTTCAATTCAAAGGAGCTTTATTGGCATGAGAAAACATACGTTTACGAAAACATACGTTTACAAGTATCAAAATACAATAAAAACTGTTGAAAATGGAGAAAGTATATACAGTTGGAGGGGGTACAGCATTTTGTAAACGGCTATGTCACATACATTGCATCGTATATGCTGTATACAGGGTATAAAGCTTTTTTGAAACAAATAGCATACCATCTTAACAGTGAAGCGAATTGGGAACTTGTGGTATGATATCTGTAATCTGTTGACAACTAGTGCCTGGAGTTCCAGCAAGCCCCATAAGTTACTGCTCACCTGGATAGGCAACCGTCCTACAAACAACACCAGGAAGAAGTGGGGGCCAAACCTCGCTTGCATCACTTGGGGTGTCTCTTGGGGTGCCACTACCAATCTCCATGCCCCAGCCTGAAGTAGAAGCCTCAAGCAAGCCATTAACAATGCCCTACCTGTCAGTCCTAGCTGCAATTATATATACTAGAGCGGTGCCTGTGGGGCACTGGCCTACTTGGAACGATGCAAGTTGGAAATGCATGAATGCCCCACCCAGTTATTATGTATATGTCCCTTACTCACTTTATGCCCATATATGGAGTTATTTTTCAGGCATGCCCAAATATGGAGTCTATGCAGTGACGTCAGAAGTGATGTCAGCTGTGTCCCCCTTTATGCCCATATGTGGAGTTCTTTGTCAGGACTGCCCAAATATGGAGTCTGGCCCGGGCAGAGGCCATTTGTGACTCACTACACTCCCTCTGGGGGTGTGGAACGTGTGTGTCGGTGTGGCGAGTTACGTGGATTACAGACAGTACAGAGACTTGGTGCATTTATACTAGACCGGTGCCCGGCTGCAGAGCACAGAGTCGGTATCAATGGAAGTTGGAGATCCATACCCCCACAGGCCCACATACCCCACCTACCAACAGTCATTAAGACATGCGAATCCCTTGACTCCTTCAAAACCGCTCTCAAAGGGCACCTACGGACGGCTGCAATTCGAAACTGGCCCACGTAAAATCTGAACCCACCGCCCACCCTTTTTTTCCCTCACTGTATATGTTTCTTTTCCCTTTTTACCTCCTTTATGATGAATTCGTTCTGTTCTTTGACTACCGGTATATAGAAGTGTCTATTTGTACGTCTCCAAATGTTTTGATGAATTGAACAAGGTGGACCCTCTTGTAAACAAGTGTAATGCTTAATTGGGTCGTCCACTCACAGTTAACAGTCTTTGTATGGAGTTTGTGCTTGAAATGTACTGTAATTCTGCAAACTGTTAATAAATATTTCAATCAATCAATCAAACCTGGCTCTGTCTGTGTCCTTTTTATGCCCATATATGGATATTTCTGTATCTGTCTCTCTGTGTCCCTTTATTCCTGTATGGAGTTCTGTGTCAGGCATGCCCAAGTGTGTGTGTGTGTGTGCGTGTCCTGTCCATTTCTTCATTCATTGTTTCACCAATATTCTTGAGCTGCCTCTTCCTGTGCACGAACTTCATGACGCGTTTATGATGCGCGTGCCGTCCGTGCGTGAACTGATGGTGTCAACTCGTCGTGAACGCGCAAGAAGAGCAGCAATGGCCGCTTTGGATCGGCGAAATCCCAACCTCGACGATTTTGTTGGATTAAACTGGAGTTCATGGGCAGATCATGTGGCTAATATTTTATCATCGGAAGGTGAGCCATACCCGCATCTCCACGGTGTCTTTTTGTCACACATTATGATGTCGTTGCACTGTGATTTCTTTAATTTCTGCAGCGAAGCACTGTCCCAACATTAAAAAGCGCAACCCAAACAAAAGACCCACACTGGGTCCTAGCGCTGGAGGAGTTGGCCGATCTGTTGTAGTCTAGTACTGCGTACCCTGTCAGCCAACAATCAAGACAACCAACGACATGTTACAGTAACTCAGTAAAAAAAAGAAAAGGAGAAAAATCAACTCGATAGATATACGTGTGAGGTGAGGCGCCAGAACCAGACGCAGCCTAAGTGCAGCCGTGCAGGTGTAACTGGCTAGCCAATCACCGTCACATACACCAGCAACAACAACAACAACAACACAACTCACAACACTACTTAAGGGATTTGGCCAGCTAAACTGCCAGTGTCAGCCAGGGCTCGGCTAAGCTAGATAACAAAATGTTCATATAATTAAGTGTTTTTCCAATTTTGAGTGTGCCCCGTATTAGTGGGCTAGTTCATTTTGGCATAAGGGGTTCCATGGGGTCCCCAGCAAAGGGGGAGGGGAGGGGGGGATGAGAATATGTTTCAACACCTAAAGCCTTTACTATATTCGACTATTTAAAATTAACCAGGCGCTGTGACTTGTGAGGTGGAGACCGGCTATTATGAAAAGATATTGTCAAAACCTCTTTATGGCACAAGGTCCTCTCAAATGTGTGACAATGTTTGAGAACCACTGGCATATAATGACATACTACCAGGCAACCATTAACACTGAATGTTTTTGCATCAAGCAGGCTTGAATGTGGAAGAATGCAGCAAGTATGGGAAGAAACGCGCAGAGACCATGACCCTTGGGAAAGAGGGTGAGGGTAACTTCTGCTGTTGAAAATCTTTCAATAACTTGGTCAGTACATCACTGGGAGTAGTATAGGACCACTCCTAGTGGTGTATAGTCAGTCCTCTGACAAGTATTTAACTTCTGTACCTTTTATTTTCTTGCATAGATATGCCCATATATGGCCATAGCCCAACTGATGATGACTTCTACTTGGTGGTGTGCAGTCACTGTGGTCAGGTGGTCAAACCGCAGGCCTTTGAAATGCACTGTGAGAGGCGACATGGGCCCGTCACTAAGCTCTGCAAACAGTACACCACCTCAGCCCCTGAGCAGCGACCTAGGACTGGCCGGTCCTCCTCAATTCTTTCTAGCTCTGCACAAGATAGGGAAAAGGATGGCAAATACCAAGGGACTGGAGCCCCCTTGGCAGCACTAGTTGTCCCCCGAGACAGACCCACTAAAGTCCAAAAGGAGGAGGTCGGGTAAGTTGACATTCTGCATTATTGGCGGTTATTTATAGACCTATTTTGTCACTTTTTACACTTTTCACATGTCTGTAGTAGTAGTTTGATCCGAACAGAATATTAGCTCCAGACAGTCAACATAATTTTACATATCCTGTGTGTGGACGGTTTGTTGTTTACAGCAAAAGGCAAGAAATCTTGCTGTTTCCAAGCAACAGCTAGCTGGCTTGAGAGCCAATGTTCTCAGTGGATTTAAGTACTGCAGGTACATTGTGTAAAAGGCAAATTGTATATAGGTTTGAAATCACCAAACATATCAGTATCACTTAAGTGCTCAATGTTAAGTAGGACTATTAGTAACAACAGAGCTTATTCCATCATGTTCATTCTTATGTTATTCCTCTGTTTGGGTGATTGGATAACTGGTGTGGGCTGGATATGGGAGAGTATTAACCATTTAGACCTGAGGACGATTCTACAAATGCCTTCTAAATCATGGCAGTTTTCTGAAAATCCTATGTTTCTATAACAGTGGTTTTCAAACTATTTCATGTCAAGGACACCAAAAATTATTATGTATTTGGCCGCCGACCCCATCTGAAAATATGTTGTTCCAGCGACCTCCCAGAAGCAAAGATTTTAGTTAAAAATGCTCTGAAAGAATATATATTGAAAGATTTACGATTTTTCAAAAATAGTAAATATAAACCAAGTGCTGCGCTATGAACTTGTAGAATAGCTATTTTTCAATAGCTAAAGTATAACATAATGCTTAAAACACCAAACGGGTTCCCGTCCTGACTGGGTTAATGATGTTTAGGACACAAGAAACACTTACCTGGGTTTTTATGTGTTTTTAGATATTTTGTCATGACGCCATGTTCATGACCAACATTTGTCATGAAAATGTGGTCTCACTTCCTTCCTGGACTACAAGTTACACTTCCATGGAGCCTCCCCCTCTCCACACGGAGGGGCAGTGCACCAAAGCATTATGGTCATTGTAGGAATTCCGCAATCCAGTCAAACACACAGACTTCATCTTTTTTCCGGCCATAGGGTGCACATTTCAAATTGTGCTACTGTTATCTACTACAAATACTATTAACATTGAGTGACGTAGTTTCTTCCAGAGGAGAAATGTCCCTTTTAGTAGACCCATGAACTCTTCAGTCTTTTGTGTATCATGGCACTTTAGAGTGTGACAATATTGAAACATATCCAACATTATTAACATGATCCACTCATACCACTTACTGTAGTTCTAATATAATTAAACCTGCATTTTATGTGTTTTTCCATTTCCATCTACAGTGTACCATCAGTGGACAAGTTCCCTCAGGAGAGCTCTCCATCACCTACATATTCCTGTGCTACTTGTCCCAGAGTCCCTCCCTGCCACACAGAACCTCTACTACTTGGAGCACTGTCCTCCTCCTCAGAGAAACCCACAGAACCTCTACTACCTGGAGCACTGTCCTCCTCAGAGAAACCCACAGAACCTCTACTACCTGGAGCACTGTCCTCCTCCTCAGAGAAACCCACACAGCAGAAGCCTGTGACTAGGCCATCAGATGAGAAGCCTGTGACTAGGCCATCAGATGAGAAGCCTGTGACTAGGACATCAGATGAGAAGCCTGTGACTAGGCCATCAGATGAGAAGCCTGTGACTAGGCCATCAGATGAGAAGCCTGTGACTAGGCCATCAGATGAGAAGCCTGTGACTAGGCCATCAGATGAGAAGCCTGTGACTAGGCCATCAGATGAGAAGCCTGTGACTAGGACATCAGATGAGAAGCCTGTGACTAGGCCATCAGATGAGAAGCCTGTGACTAGGCCATCAGATGAGAAGCCTGTGACTAGGCCATCAGATGAGAAGCCTGTGACTAGGACATCAGATGAGAAGCCTGTGACTAGGCCATCGGATGAGAGGCCTGTGACTAGGCCATCGGATGAGAGGCCTGTGACTAGGCCATCGGATGAGAGGCCTGTGACTAGGCCATCGGATGTTCAACACAATCCTCTGCCCATCCCGAGGACTTACAGCCGCACTTACAAGAAAGTTTGCAGTAAGTTAACTGACACACAAACTTCTGTCTGTCTGTCTTTCGTAGATAGTTTTAAATGAATAAATATGCCCCATATGTTTAACCTGCTACACCTTTTACCTGATTTGCAAAATAAACTTCAAAAACAGCAGATGCAGACGCAGATGCGACTGATATGTCTGAAGTACACTGAGTCCAGCCTGCCCTTGAGCCCCAGTCAGACAACTGTATCAGACATACGCGTTGACGCATAGTTAACGCTTCTGAAACGCAAGCTGATCCGTCAGATTCATTATTTTCCCATGTTATCCTGTGGCGGGACTGTAGTCAGTGCTGGCACTAAGAGGGCTAGTTTTCCTGTGTGTAATTAGTCTTGCATTGTAATCTTGACTGCAGCATGCTTCTGTCCTATTGGTTGGCGTGAGGTCAAGGTTCATCAATATTGAAACCGCTACTTCACACACTTAGCACTGACAACATGCCGCAATGAGAAACTGTGCCCTCTTTTTTTCCCCCATATAAACCCCCGGTCACACAACTGTGCCGTAGTCAACGCATCTGAAACACACCCAGATGCGTCAGACACATCCATTTTCCATGATGTCTTGTGGGGCTTTGGGCTGTGCTGTCAGGAGTGCTGGTTTTCTTGTGTGTAGTGTGATTGACTTGCATGGGAGTGTTGGCTGACTGAAAGAAAACTACAAGTGAAATGGCTGCTAAGTGTGCTCTCTGCTTGCGCTTTATGCTACAGTACTTTGCTTGCTTCCTGCTCAAAGGCTTGCCCCCTAGTATATTCAACTAAACTGCAATACTCAATACTGCTGACAAAACTGCAAAGCTGTCTTGAGAGATTAAGTGCCTGTTGGACACATTCTCACGCCTAAACTAAATCCAGAAAAAAGTGAACATGCTGAGCTGACATTCTTTTCCACAAATGGAACGATGATTTGATTTGAAACAACCGAGAAGGTCCCGCTCCTGACAATGTTTGGCACGTCTCACTCTTTAAGCCACAAGGCTAGCACTACTGTTTGATGACATGAAACTGCCACAGTGTAAAAGTATTGAAAGACCAGACTCTCACAATGTTTTTTTTTGTCCTCTAATTTTTTGTTTTTTTGCATTCACTCTTCTTTCCTTGCAGTACATAAAGCCTCATTTGATCATTATTGGGATAATATCATGAATCACAATTATTTTGGCCAGGATAATAAAATGTCAGAATGTCCCATGCCTCAGAGGCCCAATCCAGCCATAATAGAACATCTGACTGTCTGTGATGTCTTGTTGGTTCTGCATGCTGACTAGCTACTGTGTTTGTTTTCTTTCCCCAGAGAAAGAATGTGACCTGGACAAACACTGCAGCGTGTTGGATCCAGAAAGGAAGAGGCTGTGCACCCGCCAGCTTATGTGCAATGTAAAAACACTCAGTGCCTTCTCACTTTCCCTTTGGCCTTTTTAACCACATAAACCTTAGCGCCCCTATTCTGGGCTTTTCATTCAAGGCAAGTCGGCGAAAAGAATCAATGTACAAGCTCACATGTGGTCAAAGAGATTTGTTGTGGAGGGGGGGGGGGGGGGGGGGGGGGGGGCATGTACAGTTTGTACACACCCCTGGAGGACCTTGGTCCACAAGTTTATAGGGTCTTTGTGGCTAAATTCAAAAGTACGGTATGTCTATCGCAAAAAAATAATAGACAGTTGAAAGCACAGAGATTTGGTGTAAAGGGAAAACGGGGGGGGGGGCATGTATAGACCCCTGGGGGACACTGGTCAATAAAGAATATAGGGTTTAAAGGGATAGTTCACAAAAAAAACAATTTTCTATCGATTACTCACCCCATTGAGACTTTAATTAATGGATTTAGTTTTTGTGGCATTCCTAAGCCAATCATTTGATGATTGTGATGATGGTCAAAGAGTTTACTTTGTGTCTCCATAGTGAGTATAGGGAGCTGGACATCGAATTATTGGCTTAGGACAAAAACCAAAGATATCTATGGGGGAAGTAATCGATCGAAAAAAGTTATTTACACACGTACCATTAATTATTGCAAAAATAACAGATGTGACCGGACCCCCCATGCACACACACTCACATAATGACTGGCATATCCTGATTTCTTCCACTCTCTAGATACATTCCATCCACCAGCGGCGTAAAGTGGTGGGCAGGAGTAAGACTTTTGACCAGCTGGTAATGGAACAACGGGCAGGGTCTAAAGGCCAGGACTCCCAGGCACTGATAGACTCTCCATCACATTCGGAGGCCCCCGAAGAAGAGCCATCACCACCCCAACTCGACAAACGCAACCTCGGCAGCTGCTTCCCCATCCTCAGGTACGAGAGCTAGACACATGGTAATGGTGTCAAGGGACTTTCAAACGGGAAGCGATATAACGCCCCTATAGTTCATTTTCAATGACACCTGCATTTTTGCGCGGAGCATTTGGGAGCAGTCGCGGTGCAACAACGCAAGCGTATTTATGTGAGCGTGAATTTGTTGTGCTCGTTTTGTGCACATGCCCGCGACTCTTTTGGGCACTTATGGACGAAAATAGCAGATCTACAAGCTCACAACGCGCTGCGATGCGTTGAGAGCTTGTAGATCAGCTAGTTTTGGGGCGCAACCCGGCACTCTAGCTAGTGGAGATGCAGTGTACGACATGGATTTCTAAATTTCATCAAGTCAATCAAGTTCAGGAGACTTCGGAAAAAAAGCAATTCTCTTGAATGGTGCTTCCGGTATGGCATGGAAAGGAGAGGAGGGACATTTGCATTTCTTCCACCATGTAGTAAATTCACCATGTAGTAAATTCTGCATTCGTGGTCGTGAAAGGGTAAATGGGCATGGGCTGAAAGCCCCCTTTGATGTCTTATGTGTGCACGAAGAAATTCCATAAATTAGAAAACAAATGTAGTAGTGAAACTAGCTGATCTACTAGCTCACAAGGTGGTGCGAATGTGAGCTGGGACTCGTTCAACTTGGTGTTATTGAAAACCAGCTGTACTAAGAGGTAGGAGTTGGGAACCACTAAACTAAAGTTCTCTGATTCACTTGTTGGTCAGTATCTCCTGAACGATATTGTGCTTAATGCTGAATAATATGCTATAATACCTATACCTTATATTAGTTTGCTTTGAGCTTTGCTTTCACCTCGTTGAGGTCAACAATGTTGTCGGGATGAATGATTTGTAGAATTGCATGCCGGTGTTTTTCCAAATCAGCCCGCCCTGGCTTGCCTTGCATGGTACGCATGCGCATTGCGTTCTCTCTTGCGCTGCTGATCCTAAACCAGCATAATCATCACACAAGTAAATAAGTAATGCAGCCATTCATGTCGCTGCTACACTAACCTGATCCCAGGTCAGCCTAAACTATCACACAAGTTTTTTTCTTTTTTTAATACTGTTTTTATTAGGCATTTATTGTATATGACAACTTCAGAATATCCTTGACGATGATAATGAGTTATTCAGTTATATAAAATGAAAGATAATGACAGGTAATGTAAATTCCACATACAATACATAATAAAAAAGATATATAAATGTGATAAACATGAAAAAACTAAAAACAGTTAAACAATGACAAATGTGAACAGACAAACAAAACAAAGACAACAGGACAGACACTCTTGCTCTCAAACTTTCCCAACATGTTGTTGTAAATTAACTGAATTACAGACATTTCTTTTTAAATGAGAAAAAAGTAAATAAAGAAAAAATACTCAAAAAAAATACTTCAAATTTCCAATTTTCAAATATGTTATCTATTGTGTAGGAGGGGTTAGCGTGCACCTATTGAAATGGTCAATGAAGGGTTGCCATGTCTGGTAAAATCTATCTTCACTCCCTCTCAATTCAAACTTTATCTTTTCCAATTGCAAGTAGTGCATAACATCTTTCATAAGTGTAGTGTGAGTGGGAACCTGTGCTTGTTTCCAATTCAACAGTATCAGTCTGCGAGCCAGTAGAGTCACATATTTTACCATGTTATATTGGAAAGTAGACAGTTTGACCCCGGGCCCCCTGACCCCCAGAACTGCTAACTATCACACAAGTTAAACAGCACTTGTTTCGTTGCGTCTTTCCCTCCCTGGTCAGTTGTTTGGTGTCATTTTAAAATTACACAAAAAAGCTATTTAAAGACTGCCATTTGAAAGAAAATTCTGACATGGTCTGACAAATCTGTCATTTATTTCCATAAATGCAATCTAAAAATACAAATGTCTGAAGGGATAACAGGATCCGGGGTGCCTTGCTAGCACATTGTCCTACTGAAACCGGCCTCTTTATCCTGTGAAACTACACTGTTATATTGTACCAGTCCTATTCCCTCATTGACTCCCTACGGCTTACCAGCAGGCATTCCCCCAGCAGGGAGTCACTGGAGAGTAATCCAGATGAGGAGGAGGAGGAGGAGGAGGAAGTGGACATACAGCCTCCATACCCCTTCAACCAGAGCCTCCTGTTGAGTGAGGAGAGCGATGGAGAGGAGCAGGAGGAGGCCAGGGACCTTCCCGCCACACCCTGGCACCCCAAACCTCTCGGGGTGGGTACTGGAAATCGCTCTGGATTAACCCATTTAGGCCTGACGTCGAAATAAAAAAAACGTTCGCTCTGAAAGAATATATATTCAAAGATTTGAAAAATAGCAGACCTACAAGGCTTGTAGATCTGCTATTTTTCAATAGCTAAAGTATTACATAATGCTTAGTTAAAACACCAAAAGGGGTTCCCGCCCAGCGTCTGCAAAATGCCTGAATTGTAAATTGTACCAGAACCGGCAAGAACATTTTAATACTTTATAATAAATGTTTGGTATAATAGTGATTTACAACTACTAGGCCATTCGTTTAGCTTCACATCCTGGCTCACCTAAATGACCAGACATAAGAGCCATAGTGCCATGGCATTGTTGTACTGTACAACCTGTTCACAACTGAACTGACATCAGCAGACGGCAGCACTTGAATGCAGTGACTGAAGCGATCTCACCGTCTCGGATGCCGAGGTGAACAGGCCAGCATGGATAAACTTAAACGTCCTCTGTCATATTGGAAATGTTTTCCGCTGCCGTGTGCTTTTCTAGATGAGAGCAAAGCCGTTTTGTTTATTTTAAAAGAGAAAGAAATTCTACCTACCGCATTATGTATAATCCAAAAGCGATCATTCTCCTTAACATAACCACTGGTTTTGACCTACTGTAATATTACATCCCATTAGCTTTGCACTTTTGGAAGCCACACCTTGGGTTGTAGCATCTTCACCTTTGACCGCCGGTTGCATCGCCTTCGGTTTGCCCTCAGTGCCATGGTGGAGCGCCACATCAGCGCTCACTTGTGGAAGTAAGTGTCGTCCCTCACATCTGTTCATGAGAATGGTTTCCAAATGTCAAGTGGATTCAATTATTTAAACCTTTGTCACATACAGCTTATTTATTTTATTTATTTCACTACTGTTATTTTTAACAGTCCTTTAATGATCCTCCCCATTTGTGTGGCTTTGTGAGAGGGAATCTATGGCATTGGCATTATAGTCTAATATTCTCCGTCAATTTCAGCAACCAAGATTTGTCTTATGCTTTGTGGGAATGTGTTCTCTTTTCCTATTACTGTACTACAGCATTAAAACATGTCTATTTGGCAGGTTACATGAAAACTTTTGTCGAGTAATGCAAATTGTCAATGTAGCATTTGCCCTGGGCGGCTACAGCCATTGCACAAAGCTCTTTTTGAAATAAGAAAATAAACAATTTTTTTGTTGTTGCTTTCGCATACAGGAAAATACCTCAATTGTCGACAGGTCTCAGGAGACACAATACTACATCCAGCAGTGCTGCTCGATCCTCTGTCAGGACAGGAGTCAGAGCTTCCCCTCTCACTGGCTCCTCACTCAGGTGTTCTCCCGCCTCCCACCTCCACAGAGCTGCAGGCAAGGTCAGCTGCTCCTCCACCTCCTCAGGGCAGTCGGAGACTAAGAGCTGTCTGAACAACCATCCTGCTAACACCAAACCACCCTCCTCCACCCTTCTCGGTCGCCAGCGCAATCCCATCGGGCGTCCCAGCAAAGCTCGGCTGAGGGAGCTCGGACTACTACGAGCTGGTGGCACAGTGGAGAAAGCTGCTAAACCTTCACACAGCTGCGCCGAGGACCAGTCTTCCAAACACATCAGGGAGCAGGACCTCCATGAGAAGTGCCAACCGCCCTCTTCTCAAGGACCAATCAACGGCACTGTCTCACCAAGAAAGAAGCCATGCCCCTCTCAGCCACCACACTTATCAGACCGACACTCAAGCGCGCCAGGGGTGGCCAGTCGTTCCCCTTTCCCCACACCCTTCCACCCACCCCACCCCTCACCACGCCGAAGGGGGAGACCGCCAGGGGTTTATGGCCGACTGTTGGGTTTTGACCACAGGCAGCTGGCCAAGAGGCGGAAGACCAGTGACGGATCACCACCACCTAAAGCTTCCCTGAGCAGAACCTCCAGCCTGTTCTCATGGAAGGGGGAGAACAGGGCTGATGTGCTGTCTCAGGGCTTGGAGAAGACTATAGATCCACAAAGAGTGAGTGGACATACTAATTGGCCAATTTACCTGTATGCTATTAACTAAACAGAATACTTTAAAAACAAATATATTCATTATGAAATATAAACTGTTAAGTTATAATGGCCTTGTTTATATAATAGTGACTTTGTTGAAAATGTAAATATCGCCATTTTGACGGTACATTCCTCTTACAAAAATGTTGCCTGGCCTACACAGTGACAGTAGCCTACTACATTGTGTTTGGATCGAAACCCTTCACTTTTAGTTGCAGCATTCTTTCTGCCTAAGCTCATCAAGAGAACTTGTACGTTTTGGATCTACCTTGAAGTATTGGTAGATGATAACTGTTGTTCTCTCTCTGTTTTGGCAGACAAAACTTCATTAAGGGAGCCTGCCTTAAAGGAGAAGAAGCCTATACTGCAGGCTAAAACTACTGCCAGTGAGTGAGTGTGCGAGCGCATGTCTGTGTATATGCATGTGTGTGTCTGTGCATTCATGTCTGTGTCATATGTACACAAACATGTGTGCACATGTTCTGGTCTTTAAGCACAATTCATCAGGAGCAAGTGTGTGTGTGTGTGTGTACACTGTATGTGTATTATTACAATTGTTCTCTTTTTGTACATGGCTGAATGGTTCTGTTGATTACTGATTATGTATGGCAATAGAAATACCTCGACCTATCCATTATGCTGCTAAATTGAAATGTCAGTATGGTAAATCTATTAAATTCATTGTATCCCTAAAACCGCTCTGGTGTGGTAATTCAGGTTTTACAGTTGTCATTTTAATGTAGGGCGCCTGTCAGGATCAAGGGTTCTGATCACTTAATTTTATCTGAATTTTAAAGTTTCCAAAAGGTCACTATCCTTTGAAAATTCAGGAGTTTTCATTAGTCAAGAAATATCTGGAGTTGTGGGAATGTGAAACTTTTGAATGTTATAATTATGTGTCACTTACCGGTACTTCTTTTGTAATTTTGGGGCAATGTTGGAATAGTTGCCAGGTGTGTCTTCGGACTCCACCTTAACCCCTAGCACTTGCCGTAGTACTTGCCCTAGCCTCGACAAATTATGTAGAGTATCTAGACACAACATTCTATAGTGTATATACTTTTATACCGGTAGTTATATTGTACAGATATTCTACTGTTCTTAGCTTATGATCCTTGATGACTATTTCTATGTAATGTGATGTAGGCTATTACCATGTGGTGTTCTTGCTTACTGTAAATCACCTTGCAACCACTAGATGTCACCAACCCTTCAGTTTTCATTCAGGAATGGCAGTATAAAAGGATATTATCCAGTATACTGTGTGTCATCATCATCAAGCTGTTTCCAACCTAGACATTATCACTTTGCCTTTAATTTGCCAATAGAAACTTTTATTGATGCGTTTCGGTCAGTCGGTCCTTCATCAGGCATCTAAATGAAACAAGACAATTTGCCAATCACAGAAATGGAAAATACATTTTATTTTCCCAATGAAAATGCAATACGTTTTGTGTGTGCGTGCGTGTGTCACACTCACACACAAGGTATGCACATGAGTATAACACAATGTTCTTGATACATTAGGTACATGACTGTTGGTTTAATATTGTAATGTAATGTTTAACATGCATTGAGCACTGAATATGTTTTTATATGAAACTGAATTTAACTATGATTAATTATTATTTAACTAATAGATTAATTTAACTATGAATTTAATTTAAGCTTTAAGATACACCAAAACTGATTGTTGCCTTGTGTTATTTTGTAAATGGTTAAAATGTATTTTGGTATATGTTTACAAATTCCATAAGTGTTATGTAGGCCTACAGAATGCTGGTAGCAGTAACTACAGGCTGAGAAAACCGCAGAACTGGTAAGACCACACATGGATGTAAAACACTTTTAATATTTTTATTATTAAATCAAAGTATATATATTTATTATATTCTGTACACAGTATTGACTATTATGTTACACCTATTCCTGCAGTCAGAGAAGCTCTTTAGTGTACCATGCAAAGCCATTCAACTTGAATTACCACTGTTAAGATTCTATAGCAGCCAGCTCACACTAGTCTAACCCAATCGTTACATACTACTACATGCTACTACTGGGAGTGCTTTCTTTCCCTAATTCTTTGCACTGTCCAAAAGGGTAAGCATTGCGCAGTTTATGGAGAAAATGCTGTAATCCTGTTGTGTAGTTACAGTTAAAACATTTGTTTGCACTTAACTGTTGACCAACTTGAACAATAATAGTTGAAGTTGCCAGACACACGTTCAACATCACATGAATAGGCCATTGGTCGGTAATTATCCATATCCATAGCTACCAATGTGATGTCCAACTGTGCACTTCTGAATAACTTGAGAAAACATTTACTTTACAGTAGTGTATTAGCCTAAGAAGTGATAACCTGGAAACATTGCAAGCACACAGTAAACATTAATTTACGTCAAATAACATTGAAAGTAACAATACAGTGTATAAAGTGAAAGTATAGTCAAAATGGATTGGGAATACCCATGTAAGTACAATAAAGTTTAAGTACGTTAACTTAAATAAATTTACATTACATTGTGTACGCGAGAGTAAGGCCATTATAAAGGCAGGTGTTACCTCAATGACTTTTCAAATATAGTCTACAGCAGTGCAGTCGAATGTCGAGTAAAATGCAACCTTCAATATAAAACCAACCCCTAATTAGAAAAACACGCTGATATCAAGACTGGGGGAGTTAACACTGAAATAACAGTTGGACGGTAACACAATCACAGACAAAATGACCAACAACATTGGATTATACAAGAATACACTGGCAGAACATGGCAGTACACAACCCATCAATTCTGAACACGGACAATTAAGGATTATTACATTATGTACACATCAGGAAGGCAGATTTGCTTTGGAGATTACAAAACCCATTTCTTCTTCGCAATTCTACAGTACAGCGATTTGTTTACATTTGTATAGGGTTCTAATCTAATCTCTCAAGGGTTACTAATGGATAAATGAACACTGAGAATTTTACTGTGTAGGAACTAGGAACCCTCACAATACTACACTTTACAAACGGACTTAGTTTGTTGTTCAGGGTGAGGTGTCCACTGTCCAACCATCAGAGCATGACGTACCTTTTGAATATATTTGAACCAAAGCAGATTCTAGCCTGACTTTGTGTTACCAAAGGACGCACAGGCTATATATCTTTCAATCTTTAGAGGCACGCTGAAATAAAATCCATTAAGTACTCGGCCAAAGATGGGTATTTTCTTTTATTACAAGTCATTATCTATGTCAGGTCGTGTGACATTGCCTTTCACAACCTGGCCTTGAACCCTCAGGTAAATTTCATTATTACATTGCATTGCTAAGCAGCTCATAATTATGTTCCCTCTGCAGCACAGCAGGGGATAAAATACATATTTGACAAAGCTTAATTTAAGGAGCAAAAATAGGATCTTAAATTAGACCTAATGGTCTAATCTTTACATATTACCATCATTAATATGTGATGGAAAGAGAATTTATTTATTTATAGCGTGTACTGTGTTAATTCAGGTCCTCTTTCTCACTTTACAGTACCTGATATCCCCATGTGTTTGTGTGTGAGAGGATATGATTCACATCACATACAACACCCCTCTGACAAGTGTGACTTCCTATTTTAACCCACACAGGAAAAAGCCCCATTTAATAACACCAGTGATGGTATACATTCCACCCTTATAAAACACGTGTTTACACTAAAACCTGTAGTATTACAATAGCAGAACAGATAGTATTCAGTATGATCATACTGAACTGTATCTAGGGCTCTAAGGTGAATGCAGTAAATGGCAGGGTTCAAATGGGTATGATTTTTTTGTTATGACCGGGAATCTCAAATTTAGAAGAGTGGTATTGCAACTGGAATGCTGTAATATGAAAAGATCTCATTACACGCTCCAATAAGATGACTATATGAAAATAAATGTTATTTGGATGCACCAGGCATTTCCCTCATTTTCCTTAAACAAATTACAAAGTACTTTAAGGGCATCACATTCATTAACTGGCGGAATGATTTCTCTCGAATTTAAGCAAGGGTATCATCGTAATTGTATACAAGACAATGCAAACAAATCCAGAGTGAATTGGGGTAGTCACAATACAGACGTGCAGAGATAAAGGCTTTGCTGTGATTCCTTTTAACAGTTGCTAGCCAGCTAGAGGAAAGCAAGCCCCATCCCATCAGAAGATTCAATTACCCTTTAATCATGGGTCTCAAAATCTGAACCTCATAGTACAATATCTGTTTGTTTTTGTTGTTGTTTGTGCAGAGATAGACTAGGTTAATTTGGTATGCTTAGTATTCATGTAGATCCAATAAAGATCCCATTGGCGGTGCCAAGTATGTCCTTTTCTCAAAGACAACTGTCACTGTTAACCTTTGGTATCATGAATTACAAACCATGCAATAGAAACGCCTACTTGTTATGCATGACATTGGAGATTCTGGCATACATTTGCAAGGCAAACTCATCTTGTCTAACAGAATGCAATGGCAGAGGGGATGGGGGGTCCTAATTTTGAATGCAGCTCTCCCCGTTGCTACTATGGTACACAGGACTTTCCTGCTGACGCCTAAGATCTCAACTCTGCTGTCAGTTTAATATCCAGCACAACCTCATACATAATTGAGTATCAGCCTCTGGTTATGTAATATGACAGCCAGTATATGACATTTATGTACCTGCTATACAGTCTTCATCAGTGTTTCTCAAACTTTTTCATGTCAAGGACCCCCAAATTCATTATGCTCAAAATAGGACCCACTTACAAGATTTATACATTGTTAAATGTTTCAAAAATAAGATAAAATAAATAAATAGCAGATGACATTTTAAATAGCCAATTGTGTTTAGGGTTAAAGTGGTCAAACTGGCATTCAATGCTATATTAACTCATTCAGCCTACCAGCACAGGACAGTTAGGTTGGTTTGCTGTGTTTTGATTTGAGAAGAAGGAAGAAAAAACACTTTAATCTACAACATAGCATATGATTTATGAATATGAATACACAAGTTGTATGACCTTTTGAAAACTACACCTGAAAACCATGCACATTTTTAATACAGGAAGAGAAACGGATAAGTTTGCAGTTATAGCTTCTTGATTTCGTCCTGTGTTACCTGTGTTGACCGAGACCGCAGGAATGTCATCCTGCAGTGAACAGCACCTTGTGGATTTGTATGTTAAACATAAACCAAGCACTGAGTGGAGCACGGCACCTGACCTGTATATAGAACTATCACAACTTACTGATGGGTCTGTCAAAACAAAATACTTTCCGGTGTCTAATGGACACACTAGATTTCTTATTGAAAGTAAGGCTTCGTGCAGTGTCTGGGCTATGTGCTCGTGCAATAAGCAAAGCACATCAATATATAAAACAATGAACTGCCTTGCATTAGCTAGCTTTTTGATATCATCATTCTATGTATTATGATGATGAAGTGATAAGACAGTATGAATACAAGAAAATGCAATGAACTACTAACTAATTGAGTTGAACTCTGGATTGGCATCAGCTGGTGAATGAAAACTGACCTGCTATGGTCTTGTCATTTTGGTGTTTGTGCTACAGCTATGTTGTTATAAATCATTGAATAACTGACAAGAGAGAGGTCCATGTTTCTGCTATCTCATTCATACAGTCCTACTTTGTTGGGGAGTAATATTTGTTTGTTTAGGATATGGCTCATGGATTATGATGTCTATTCATAACCTGGATATAAGGGTCTGTCTATAGCCATCTGTTGCTCTGTCTGTCCATGTGTCGTCGTGGGAAGGTAAATATACTTCAAGTCTAAAGTACACATACAACTCTATCTAGTCCTTAGAATAAATATGATTTATTCAATTAATGTGCATGAATTGAATACACGTTCCTTTTTTATGTTGTGCATCTTGTCCTATTTTGTCCAACTTCCTGAGTGAGTATTGGTATCCAACAAGATTGCCTCTATTACATTTACGAGACTAACTTTCACTTACACTGCCAGGCTTTCACAGTATGAATATTTAAGTGCTACACATTTGAAATGCTGGAAAGGTCCTATTTATTGTCCTTGCAAAACGACGAGGCAGTTCATTTAGTGCTCCCATACCTCCAAGCATAAAGAACTGTAGATCCACCTTCCTACACATGTCCTCTAACCCAACTATACTTAGCTGCGAAATGGCGTTGCACACTGAAAATATCCCGTCTACAAGCTCAGAACGCGACACAGCTGCAATTTCCGGTGTGTGACACCACGCACAAAGTATATCAAGCCCTTCACACAACCATCATGGGGGTATCTGAGAAAACTGAACTGATGGACTCTACTGATTTCTTTCTCTTCCCTTTGCCAGCCTCATCCCGGTCATCCCCGTTGGGGTTGAGCTTGCCATTCTGGCCCTGCAGTTCCTTGGTGTCTATGAAGGCCACATGCCTGTTGAGCTCCGCCTTGAGCACTGGATCACCATGGGTGGGTGTCACACTGAGCATGGAGGAGTGGATGCTGTCCTCGCCCCCAGACTTGCCCTTGTTGGGGCAGCAAAAGCAGTTGCAGGGTGTGAGGTACAGATAGATGAGAACCAGGACTACGCTGGCCAGGCAACCCACTAACGTTGTGTAAGCCGTGTTCATGTTGTCGCCACCCCCATTCATGGTGAAGTTGTGAACCTTCAAAACAATGTAGAGGGTCTCGTTTAGGGCCTCACTGGCCGCGATGCACGTGTAGGTCCCACCGTCCTCTGGCGTCACTGTACTCATCTGGAGGCTCCCGTCTGATAAGACCCTGGCCGTCTGGTTACGTCCTGGTGCTACCATCACATTTCCCGGTAGGAACCAGGTCTTTGTCACATCCCTGAGCTTGGTGTCGCAGCCAAGGGTAAGTGTCTGCTCCAGAAATGCCTCCTCGTCTGCCTCTGTGAAGGTGCTGCAATTCATGTAGACGTCGTTGAGGTCAAACACGCCCACTTGAGTCTTCTGGGGCCCTGGCAGGACACATTTGAAGTCATCCTTGAAGTCCACGGCAGAGTTGAGCCTCCGAATATGCCAGTGTGCCAGGAGGCTATAGAGTTCGCAGTGGCAGAGCAGAGGGTTGTTGTGGAAGTAGAGGCCATTTTTTATCCAGGCGGGTAGCAGCTGGAGCTCACCAATGGGAAGGACCTTGATCTTATTAGAAGAAACATCCAGGAGGCTGAGCTTCTCCAGGCGTGTTCGATCCTTCACCAGCTCCAGGGGGAAGCGGGAGACCTGGTTCTGGCTCAGGTACAGCTTCTGAAGGTTGCTCATGCCCACAAAGGCCAAGCGGTCGACCTGCGTGATTTGGTTGTTGTAAAGCAGGAGCACTTCTAGGTTGACCAGAGGCTCAAACATGTACTCGTCCAGATGCCTCAGGTTGTTGGAGGACAGGTCCAAATAGCGCAGGTACTTGACATATACAAACGCTTCCACAGAGAGGAAAGACATGCTGTTGTGACTGAGCAGGAGGTTGTGAAGCTTTGGCAGTTTCACAGGGCTCCACTCTGCAGGCAGTCGTGTGATGTCGTTGTAGCTGAGGTCCAGTACAGCAGCGTAGAGTGGAATCCCTGTGGGGGCAATAGTCAGATTCATTTTAGAGCAGCTCACGATGTTTGAAGCACAAATGCAGGTTTTATGGCAGTTGATTGTGTATCCTGTTGTAAGCGGCAGCTCAAGGACGGACACAAAGAGGTAGAGGATGAACACCCATCTAATGTGGTTCCTCAGACCGGGCGATGTTTCCAAAAGGCTGTTGCTTGCTCTGGTGGTTGGATGCATCATGCTAGCAGTGGGTTTAAAGCCAGAACAGGTCCTCTTATTATCCACTTCTCAGGAAGTAGCATGGAACCTCAGCTGGAGGAATCCCAGGCATCACTCATAGAAGGCTGTCAAGGAAGAGAAAACATGGGTGTTGGATAGAGCCGCACAGTATCATGTTTATGTCCATGGCATAACTGACATTCATACTTAAAACTGTATATAGTTTGCACAACGACACAAAGTTCACAAACACACACACACACACACACACACACACACACACACACACACACACTTCCATGTGAATTCTCAAGACAGGTTATCTCTGTCATTCTGTTTCTAATGTGGACACTTGCAGACACATGCAAAACTTTTTTTTAAATTGCATGTGTTTCAGAAATAAACACAAACTATAAACGGTCTTTGCAGCTGCACTTAGGAGAGTGGCATGTCCTGAATGCCCCCCACCCCACATACAATACAATATATCTAGTAGAATAAATGTATAAGAAAAATAGCCATAACATTTGAATGCATGCACAATCATTTAATATGTAAGCATGCTATAGTGAATAGTGATGCTATTCTGTGGGGTCTTTAATATCAATTTTCGAGGGTAATTCAAAAATGTTGCATTGCACCATTATTTGTTTAAATAATCGGTCACTTTTCAGTTAGTAACATTTATTACGCAAATAGAAATTGTGATGGACAGCAAGCCACCTACCTTTTGGTCAGGATGCGGCAATCGTTTTCATCAATAGAGCTACAGCGTGTTTACAGTTTTGCTGCGCACAGTAGACTGTGGGATGTATAGGACAACAACGGATGCAGCGAGGGAGGGAGGAGGACGCAACTGGAGAAAGCCTCGCCAAACAGTCCGACTCCTTTCCATCCAACAGCGCGTTGAAAAACGCAAAAAAGATTACACAAAGACAAACAACACAAGTGAGGCGTGTGAGCAGCCTAAATTGGATTTTGCGTTATACCGAACTATTTCAAAATGTCAATACTACTCTTCTCTGGTGTATTGCTCCAAGATTCACACGATTAGCCTACGTCTTCTGTTGTTGGGAAATTAGCGCT
The DNA here is from genome assembly GCF_964188405.1 of Protomyctophum parallelum. Taxonomy (NCBI): domain Eukaryota; kingdom Metazoa; phylum Chordata; class Actinopteri; order Myctophiformes; family Myctophidae; genus Protomyctophum; species Protomyctophum parallelum. The sequence continues at coordinate 19,428,264 of NC_139705.1, read as the reverse complement.
ATTTGAGCAGGTCCAGTCTCATCAGCATCCGCGGAGATAAATTAAGCATGCGCGGCCTCTAGCCAACAAGATTCCCCGTGTTTTTTCAGCTACTCCGGGCGGTCTTCGTGCAGCGCTGATGTTGCAGGCAGCAATCATTAATTTGTGCCGATAGAGATAGTGTTCAATGTGAATGTTAGGAGCTACTGCGCCTGGGTCAGGAGACGCTGCAGTCTTCTATTACTGAAAGACAAGTATACCGCACGAGAGAAGTGGTGCTGGTGGTGCGAAGATGTCCTCACGAGCCACGAGTGTGTCAGCAGAGCTTGTGTTGTGAATGAAATTGGCGCATGCAGCAGCAAAATTACGGTACAACATTGTACAAAATAAAGTAGGAATGCTATTTTGAGACGTAGCCTATGAGTTCGTATAGCAAATTTACCAAATGATAGCCTAAGCATGAACTCTAATAACTTTATAGGATGCAGTGCATCTCATGCACCTGTGGGGGGTTATTTCAAACAGTTATATTATTAGCCTATTATATTTTATAAATACATAAATAAATAAATATATAGGTATCCAACCAGCTTCCACAAATGCATTTAGTGGTTTAGGGCAGTGGTTCCCAAATCAACATTTATTAGGCCACGGACACCCCATTTGAAAACATATGCCAGTGACCCCGATAAGGGATGATTTCTACGGCTCTAGCAGTGATTCCGAAACATATTAATTTCATGGACCCCTAGTTTCACACGCATTATGCTATGGACCCCCGATTTAATGGCATTTCTATCTCTGGTACCCCAATTTATATTGTAAAACCACTGTTAATTTAACTCAGAGTGTACAAATGGAACCAAGTTACAGACACAAGGGTACATTTGTAACTATCTCTAATTGAGCTAGGTACCCCCTGGAACTCCCTCAAGTACCCCCAGGGGTCCCGGGACCCCACTTTGGGAACCCATGGTTTAGGGTTTAGGCTATAGTGGTGTTGTAATTTTAGAGAAAGTGATGTTGTTAGACTTAGAACAATGTCATATAGGTCCCATGTAGGTCTGGTCCATAGCCTAAATGCAACGGTAGTAAAGTGCATTAGGATAGGGACCAGAGCTAGGTCCCATGTAGACCCATTATAGGTTTGTTACCTGACCGTGGTAACCTTTGATGACAGTTAGAACTGTAAATCAAAGGCCATCCTTGTCACTTGGCTTCAGCTAGACTGACATCCATCACTATCCTGAAGCTCCAATTGAGTCATCAGCATTGACCCCTGATAGCAGGCATAGGGCCCTATTGGTAAATGGTGCATTTGCTTTACATAGATTGTGCATTGCATTCAGCTATTCACACACACATTCACACACCGATGCCGGGGGAAACCATGCAAGGCACCAACCTGCACATCGGGAGCAATTAGGGGTTCAGAGTCTTGCTCAAGGACACTTCTGTCCTCTGGCCCAGGTTCGAACTGGGAACCTTGCGGTTCCCATCCATCTTGTCACTCTACCCCTGAGCCACTGCCGCTCCATGGTAACGATGGGCAACACAGGTTTAATACTCGACATCCAACTCCACTCATCTGTTGTCCTTCAGCATGCATGGCAATGAACCTTTACAATGGGGACATGTCCCCCACCATTTAACCCAGAATACAGAAACTTTTTAGATACAGTAAACCCTTTGTTGAATGGAGTTCCCCCTCAGGGGTCTCAACTAGGCCCCCCTTTCCCCCTACACCAAATATCTTGGCTGAAAAGGGCTGATCTAAGCTCTGCTATTTTCGCAGAATGTTCACCCTATACCGTCGCGTTGCAATACTAATATTCCACCAGGCTGGCAATAGGGCAATATGCATTGCAAAGACCGATGGAGGCTGGCTGTACGAGGCTATGCTCACCCCAGGATAAGGAAGGACGTAGGCCGTAGGGGGTTCATTTTTTCCCTTTCAATGCAGTTGAGTTTAGCATAATATGCATAATGCCTTATCAATGTAATTGAATGCTAACAGTACTTGTAGGAGCCATGAATTGGATTATTGTAATATTTTGGTCAATTAAATGAATGGGCCGTCTTTCAAAGAAATGCAGTAGCTCCACTCCACTCTCCCTTTTTCTCCTTTTTTAATATTGACACAGATGGACTCGGCACAGGGGAGGCAGAGGAGAAATCCGCTGACAGGATGCGAGTGTAGGGTGCATGTGAGTGAGGCCAGAGACAAAACCTGTTTACTATGCAGATATTGTTTACTCGTTTGAAGGAATGTGTTTATGGATGGTTACATTTAAGAAGGGGGAAACCATGTAATTTTTTTACTGAAGTGAATCCGCCCACATGCCCCTTTGATGAGATTTTAGGATCATTTTCAACTGGCAGAGCCACAGCTTTGTCTTGTTAAATCCATGGGATTGTCAACAGGCAGATACTATGTTCACACTAAAGTATCCTCTCACTCAGAATAAGAGATGAAATAAATTGTCCATTGTGGTAATTATGCATCATTTTGTGGAAATGATCATGACTGCACTAGAGACATTATATGGACATGATATGATATGATATGATGATATGCACTGAAATGGATCTGAAATGGAGCTCGTCTTATTGGACAACATCTTATTCAACAACATTTGAATGGTTGTCCGTGGCTTAAATGCAGAATACATAATGGACCTTGACATGAAAAAGATTGAAAACCACTGCCCTAGAAAGTAGACACTCGAGCACCAATGATGGTTTAATTGAAAGTGATACAACCTGAATTTCACATCTACATTTCTATCTCTGAATTTATTTCAAGGTGTAGCCTAGTCCAGGCAAGTCCCCACAACTTCCTTCCTAAAATATATTATTTATCTGATATAAAACTAACATTACATATATAAGGTACGTACACCTATTATACTAAGCTGTGTTGTGACATGATATAATAGGCTATATGTGTTGTAACCGGAAGGATGCAGTGAGTTGTGAGTTGTAACGGGGTACAGTTCTCTTGGACAGGTACAGTTCTCTTGGGACAGTTCACTTTCTTTCTTTCTACCTTATACTCAAAGCTTATGGTGTCTCTCCCAACCTGCTCCACAGGTACACGAGCCAGAGTGATGACCCCAGACCCCACAAGCTCAGCTTCTTCTCATCCCGGAGTCCATTCTCCTGTGACATGCTGGACCCTAGAGCCTGCCCTAAATCTCTGACCACTGCACTACACCAGAATGCTATGTGCAGTACTAAACATCCAAGATGGCAGCCAGGAGAATGAATACTGGCCAGCTAGCCACATGTATGGAGGATGGAGATGACTGGAGATGCCGCTGGAGGGCTCATCATGAACTAGAGAGAGAGCTGGAGGCAGGCTCTATCACTATCCATGGGTTCCAAAGTTTGACCCTGGCATCAATTACACAACTGATGAAGTAGAAGACAGCTCAAGGTAGGAACTTTTGTTTTTTGCTTCTTTGCTGCTGCTGCTGCTGCTGCTGCTTGTGTTGTATGCTGTGTATACTAGTGTGTTTGAAGTTGGTGTTGGTGTACTGTCATTTTGGGACCCAACGACTGGGTGGAAACATGTTCAGTTACAGTAACTTCTTCTGGCTCTGGAATTGAATCCTGAAGGTTTGAGTTGTAACAGGAAACAGTATATGTGTACAGTATGGCGCTTGATAACTTCAATAATCCTACAAGTTAATTTGACATTTTCCATTGGTTTAAGCTAGAGGTCTTTGGCTTTATAACAGCCATCAATTCCAAATGTTCATTTTCAATTGAACACTGATAAACAGTAGGTTATGTGTGTTGTGCTATGGTGGCTGAGGTTTGTTGCAAGTTGTGACAGGGTGGCTGTATTGTTTCATGACTGGCATTGTGGCAAAGAATGTAGGCCCTAGTCAGCCCTTAGCTCTGGTCCATAGGCAATGTTTCTATGATTCTGCCCTTCATTGGCTATGCTACTTTCGCTTTTAAATCTCACATGGAACTCAGACCAGCCTCTCCTCTTTAGCGTATTTAAAAAGAACGTTTTTGCTACTCACCAAAACAAAGGCGGGTTGTGTCATTAGAAAGCCTACTTTCCTTAGTGGACACACTCTGAGTCCACTAAGGAAAGTAGGCTATCTAATGACACAACCTGCCTTTGTTTTGGTGAGTAGCAAAAACGTTATTTTTATTTATTTAAGAATTTAAGAGGAGAGGCTGGTCTGAGTTCCATGTGAAAGTTAAAAGCGAAAGCTTTTCCAATGCAGGGCAGAATCATAGAAGCATTGGCTATGGACCAGAGCTAGTCAGCCCTATAGTATGATATCCTTTGAGTTCAGTCATCATGTGAAGCAATGTTTGATAAACATATATGTTGGAGATTTGTTTTTATGATTCATAATTCTTATTTAGAAACACTAGACCTGTTCCCATCGGCCACCAGCCTACTTGGGAACGATGCAAGTTGGTTGACTGTGTTCCTATTGTGCCCATATAATGGAGATCTCTGTATCTGTCTGTCTGAAGAGTGCAAACTGACTGAAAAATGGACTGTAATCAAATGGCAGGTGTGGGGTTGCCGTGGCAATCAATTGGCTGAGGCAGAGGCTGGTAATTCTACAGGGGAGGGGACTAAGGGCCGATTCATACTCCTATTTTAGAGCCGAATAAAAGTCGGTTTGGCTCTGTAGAGCCTACAATTTGATGTCATTTGAGGTTCGGGGCGGGGGCGGGTACCGTCCTAAAGTCGGCTCTTCGGTGCTACGGAAATTTTCTGACGAGCCCAAATCATTTCGGCACTACAGCGCCGAAACAGCGGTAAAATAGAAGTATGAATCGGCCCTTAGGCTTATTAGGTCCACTGGCAGAGCCTGACCAGAGCCTTTTGTGGCGGTTCTGGACAACCGTGTATCTGTATCCAGCCGACTCAAGGCCAGGCACTGCACCCTGTGTGGTGGGGTGGAACGCATGTGTCAAATTTGAAGTCGTGGGACAAACGGTTCTTGAGTTAATAATAATACATTTTATTCATAAGGCACTTTTCAAGGCACTCAAGGTTGTCGTACAACAAGTTAAAAACAGTTAATACAGAAGACAATTCTATCAATCGAACGGCCGCGTTTTACAATTCTATCAGTCGAACGGCCACGTTTTTTTTTATTATGTTTTTATTTTGGTCATTGTAATTACATCATGTGGTTTACAATTTACATTTACTTCCCCTTGTGGTCTCCTTATAGATGTTCTTTCAGTTTGAAAAACCAGTGATTCTCATTTTTTATGAACAACCATAGTAATTAACACTGAGGATTTTACTAGGTAATCAATATTCAAGAAAGTCTGACAGAAATGATGATCATAGCAAATGGGATATTGTACAATAGGAAACAGAACCAGCAACCAGGAATCACTAGGAATGATTTGCTGCACCGATGCTCTATCGGTTGAATTGTCTGAAAACGTTCTAGAAATCCCGCTCTGAATCCAGCTTTGGTCTTTCTTGAACCTGATGCAATTGGTTGATTGGAAATGTAACACATACTGTATGTAGAAGAGACACTTGTCTAAATGTAACACATACTGTATGAAGAAGAGACACTTGTCTTGCATGGGTAGATTTGTTGAATTGTTGGTCCCTTGGATCTTCAAGAAAATTAACTAAACCAGAAAAAACATCACTATACATCCACCACCTTTGGAATTTTGATATTCTTATACCAGGCCTTACATGACTTGTAAGATATTGATTCAATAAGGGATACATTTGCATTAAGCTCTATCTTGTCTGACCAGAGCATTGTAGAAACACACGCACGCACACACACAGCTTAAAGTGATTCATGTTCTGTTCGACTCCGTTTCCTGCTGTGGTAGGGATTGCGTTGCCAGGCAACTGCCTGCCCTGCGTCCTTTGGTTGACTGTGTTGGCTCTATGGTGGCCTTGCCTTCACTTGCTCTACCTGCTCAAAAGGCGTTTCTAGTGTAGAAAACACTTGCTTATCTCATCTGAAGAATCACTGCCTCGTGAAACACAGAAATAACGATCACCATCCAAGGATGGTTTGATCCTTCCATAATACATTAGCATCCATTGAAAAACATAATCCATACTAATTGGATCCAATACCAACCTCATGGTCCCCGGGCCTTACGATTACGATCAGACTCTGTGACAATGTATTCACAGCAAAGACGAGGTTGACCTCTTTGGGTTGTATTTTGGATAACAAACCTTCAGGCGAGAAAAATGGCATTGAATGTGATCACGAAAAAACAAGATTTTGGGGGCAGGGATCTCAGACCTCCCAAAACAAGCTTGTGAGATCGAAATACCATTCTCTAAGCATTTGTGAGCAAGCAAAACTATATAACATACACATGTGAATGAAAACATCTGCAATACTGTAGTAGCATATCTTTAAAAAAAAGGCAACTGGACACCAGCACTTATTAATCATTCAGTAGCAACAGCATTATTCAGAGTCTATTTCAAGAGGGTCTGTCGTTGTTCTGCTGTATATTGTGACTACTGACTATGCATTTTTGTAGCCAACATTTGTCATTACATTTCCTCAGATGACCGGATCATATTTCACCCATGATGATAACCCTATAATTACAACAGCCTGAGCATATTCAAAGCCATTAACAATTTAGCTGCCATCGCATTCTAATGAGGGTTTCTGCATCATTGCTTCATGGACGAGAGCCTGATAGCACCAGTGTAAATGATCTGGTGTTGGTATAGGCTCGTTCTGTGCAGCCCCTATACCACCCCTAGCCTCTCCACAGTCACACAGTAAACATAACGTACTCTGGTCCCACATTCTGGCCGAGACATCAATACACGTCCAGGTGGATCCCTTCGTATAAAGTGAAATCAGTCCGGAGTCCGGAGCCAGTCAGGAATAAATTAACCACATGGATCCCATAAGGTTCCTATTCTGGGCATGTCATAATTGGAGAACATTCATAGAAAATAGGCAGACATTCAGTGAATAGTGCAGATACAATGCGTTGTTGTGAACTAGTATAGTATAGTATAGTATAAACAACATCCCCTGCCTCTATTAAATGTAATAGTTGTCTGCTACCATTGTATGTCTCATTGTCTCTTGTGACTTACTTTTGGAGTCCCAAACCCTGAGTTGTGAAACTGAAGGAGAGTTTTGTCTTCCATGGTGTGGTGGCTGGTTTGAGATTATAGATATGTTAATGAGCCTGAACAATTCTAAAAACGCCTTCTAAATCCTGATCAAAATCTTCAGAAAACCTTCAAATATGAATTAAAAAATGACAAATGTATGTTGCTACTGTATATATACTGTACAAATATCAACAACTACCCCAAAAGGGGTTCCGTCCTGAAAGGGGTTGCTGAGGCTTAATGGGCTGAGAAAGATGTTTAGATCTAGCCTACTAATGGAGATTGAACTAGAAAAAGTGCCCTTCTGGGCACAGGTCTCCACCAGGATTTCTTCCTCAGCCTAGTGGGAATATGCGTGCACAGTTTCATCGCAATCGGACGCTGCGTTGAGGAGTTGTGGCGATTTGTACAAAGCGGGCTACTCCTGAAAACTGTAGGAGCCAATCGTGGCCAATCAGGATGGAATATGAGAAATCAAACAAACCTGCCTTGATCACATGACTATGGAGATCATGTGTACCGATTTGCGTGAAATTTGGATAAAATCTGAAGGAGTAATAATAGAAAATGTGTTTTACATATGTCGGCCTCCTGGTGGCGCTATAAAGAGCAGATGTGAAAAATTCCAGGCAAAGGTTTTTCCTTGGCCTCTAGGGAGTTGGCATACAAAGTTATCCACAGATCCGTGCAGTTAGAGGTAAAAACACTTTTCGGCCAGTTATAGCGCCACCTTGAGGCTGAGTTGAAATTGTTGATGTGGCATTTTGTCCTCGGCCTAGTGGGAATGTGGGTGCACAATTTCACGGAAATCACGCAATGTGTTCATGATTTGCAGCATTTTGTTTGAAACTGAGCACTCCTGTGAACTTTGGAAGCCAATCTTAACCAATCAGGATGGAGTATGAGAAATCTGAAAGACCGGTTTCGTTGAATGGCTCTAGAGGTGTAATCTGTAGGTGTACTGTGCAAAAACTTGTTTTTGCACAGTACCTCCTGGTGGCGCTATAACAGGCCGTTCTGGAAAGTTTGGAGCAGAGCTTCATCGTTGGCATCCAGGGAGTGTGTGTGCAAAATTTGGCATCGACCGGGTTAACGGTGGCCGAGATTAGCTGCTCACGGACACACGGACGGACAGACGGACGGACGGACGGACACATGGACGGACGGAGTGCAAAACATACTCTCCCCACATGCCTTCGGCCTGGTGGAGACAATGAAGGCTGAATTAGGACTTTGTTAATACTTAGGCAAATGGTGATTAATACTGTTGAGTAATTTATAGAGAGCACTGAGGTAGGCAACATGAGCTAAGTGAAATGTTTAGCTCAGAGGTTAAGTTACTCTTCTTGGAGTATCAATTTCCTTGGCTTTGCACAAATCTGCAGGACACGCATTGCCACGTGCATCAGTCATCAGTGGCAACGAGAACCACCTTAAATCGACCCTTTCAATTTGACACTGAAGGGACACAACAGCAACGCAGTTCTACCTGGTCATGGCAAGCATTGAAGAATGGTGATTGATTGTCATCAATGCATGTGTTGCAATGGATTTAGCATCATTCAGCCAGGTCAGGCAAAGGGTTGTCACTAGATGGCCAACCCTAGAAAGGAGAGATGACCCACGTTAAGTTAAGACTAATTGGCTAATTGCTTAACATTAGGTGAGTTTAGGTACAGTTAGTATGGTTACGTCTAGGCGTGGGTTCAGTGTAGTTACGGTCAGTAGGCCTACAGTGGGTTTGTGTGATACTGTATGTCTTCTCTTACTTTACTAAACCCTTGTTTAATGCAGATGCTAAAGAGCTGGAGAAACGGATAGACCCTGTTACTGAACAAGCACTATAGCAATGATTACTATCAGAATATCTAAATTCTGAGCTAAGTTTTCTGAAATATGAATTCAAAAAGGACAAAAATGTTACGCTGTTAATATACTCTATACTGTTGCAACAAGAACCCGAAAGGGGTTCCCGTCCTGAAGGGGTAAAACATCAAAAGGGTTTCCCACCTAAAATTAACACGTGTACGCACCTCTCAGAGGTGCAAATGGATAAAGGACCACTGAGGAAGTTACTGTAATCAGGCAGCCTGGCACCAATTGTTTTTACACTCACTAATTATAATTATAATAATATATTATATTAATATTATAATTGTGGTAAATGCAATTACAAGCCTTTCTGTAATAAGGCTCAGTTGTCAGTTGGACTTGTCAAGCTGAAGCCACAGATCTTTTAAGGGCTCCACACACACACCAAGCCGATGTTGGGCTGTTGGTTTGTGGATAATCGTCTGGCAAAATGTTGGTTGTAGTACTAGCACTGTAGCAGGCTATGTTCTGCATATGTACACCATCTTCTGCGTACGTATACACTGCTGTCAGTGAGTAGTCCACCCAATCCTCAAGCTCAATCGCTTTTTCCGGTCAATAACGACCGGAAAAGGGGGGGGGGGGTGTTTATCGTTGTTCGACCCAAGCAAATCAGAGAGCGTGCGTGCGTGCGAGCGCATAATGTCACCAAAAGAGCGAGAGAAATCGCACACAACATCTGACCCGATCTGATTTCCAAACATTTTAGTCAGGACAACTCAGTTTGGTGTGGGGTCAATTAAGCTGTCTGTGTGGAATGACTAAATCCACTGAACTGTGGATGTAGACGAGCCAAATCTTGGAATTATGGCAAATCAATGAACTGGAGAGAGATCTAGTTAAGTACCAAGAGCTCATAATATAGGTTGTGTGGGAAATGAGGGTAGAGAGAGAGGGGGGGGGGCAGTGGGAGAGAGAGAAGACAGATGGAGAGAAAACTGTAGGCAGGATATTTCCCATCAGTATATCGCTAATACCTGTTTATCCTGCTGTCCTCGGACAGAATAAAGGAAGTGATTTATGCCGCCTTTGGCTCTCCCCCGCAGGGATTCAGAGGATTCTCTAATACTAATTACCTATGTGGAAAAACAATGATAATCCTCTGCCTTAGGGGATAAGAGTCAGTACGTATGCTGCCGATGAGACACGGTCAGAGATGCTCTCTAAATAACCAGTGACTCACACACTGCCTCCCCGGCTTTAGTTCCACAACTGCCATTCAGCGAGAGAAAGCCACCGAGGGACTCTTGTCTGTGGGACTTGTTGGACTCTCCCATTGTGAGTGTGCGTGTGCGCGCGCACACATTTGAACAAAGTTAGATGTGCTGTAATTAAGTAGTATGTATTTTCAGAATGGAAACAGCAGTGATGTGCACTGAGGAACTTGTTAAGAAACTGAGCTTACAATACTTACAACTCTTGTAAGTATTCTGTTTTCTCCGGCAGCAGTACACCCACCGCTACTGTGCATTCTTCCTTGTCTTTCAGTTTTCAATGCAGCTGTTCCTACATCTCTACGCAGTGCAGCCATGGTTGAATACTTTTGGGACTGTGTCAGAGAGTTGTCCAGCTGGCATACCCAGCCGGAGGCTCCCAGCCTCCCAGAACCACTGACGAATTGCATCCATTACAATGGGTCAGGAGGTATAACCAGAGGTTTCCCAGCATCCATTACAATGGGTCAGGAGGTATAACCAGAGGGTTCCCAGCATCCATTACAATGGTCAGGAGGTATAACCAGAGGGTTCCCAGCTGCATCCATTACAATGGGTCAGGAGGTATAACCAGAGGGTTCCCAGCTTCGCATCAAAGTGTCCTTGAGCAAGACACAGAACCCCTGCAGTTGCAGTATGTTTGCAGCATGTCTGGAGCATGTTAAGCCATGATGAAAATGCCTGATGGCTATCCAATGAAATACCACAGCTTGCATTCTCAAGGGAGACTTGCAATTAAATCTGCGATTTAGATGCTCTAATGAGGATGAGGGGAAAGGATGCAGGCCTTCTGTTAGTAAATAACTGTACTCTGTACACTGAAATCTGTTAATTTAATACTACAAGAATGATTGTTTTACATTTGGACTTAAAATAACATAGATAATTTAATTGTGTTCTATCCTACTATAAGTGTGAAATCTCTGTGCGTTTACAGGTAAGTATGTCTGTAGATGTATCTCGAGAACCGTCTGACTGATCGTCTTCAAACTGATCGGCAACCGCCTATCTGATCGACTTCACGCTGGGCACAACTCTCTCTCTCTCTCTCCCCTGCCAATACATGCGTCGAGTTTGAGGTCGATTGGTTGGACTGTTCTCGAGACACACAAAGGTCAGATATGAACACAGACACACATGCATGCAGAGATTTCAGACATTTATAGTAGGATATGAATCCCCACAGCAGCTATCACTAACAATTAACTACAGTACAAGAATACAACATACTACAGTAATAGAATATTGACAAAAAACACTTTACCGGTACTGTATAAATTATGTACCTTCTCCCTAGTGTACATCCCACATCAATTAAATCCAGCTCAGTGCTTGGACACTTGGTTCAAAGTGAGTAAGTGACTTAAAAAAGGAAGCATACTGTAATGGACTGGAAGCCATGTGATATCGGAGAATGTAATTGAGTAGATCAAAAAAAGTGTGGGAATGGATATAGCACCGGATTTATTATCCATAGCAGATTTAGAAGCTGAGTCTACATACGGTAAATCATCTGCAACCTAATACGTTGTACTGTGTCCAGTGATGATTAAATTTAATGGCCTTTCTTTCCAACCTATAAAGCAGCTAATACATCTAGTACAGACACTATAGGTCAGGATGGGAGGAGAGCAGAGGAAAGGAGAGGAGATGAGAGGGGACTATAGAGGAGAGGGAATTTGGTGGTGAAAGGGGAAAGAGAAGAGGAGGGAGATATGAAAATGAAGACGGGAGAGCAGCAGAATGAGAATCAGCTTCATTGTCACATCACAGGTCTACAGAAGTAAAGAAATGCAGGGTGTTTTTGTGCATTTTTCCCATCGTATAGTTATTTTCCATCGAAGGAAGGGAAGAAGAAGATATAAAAGGTGCATAGCAGCAGATATATTGCCTGCAGAGAGCTGTATGGTACTGTAGTGCTTTAAAAGAAAGAGAAAATAGAAGGGTGATGGATGTTGATAAAGGAGAGGTGTTCCAGATAGTGTCTCATTGCATCACTGGATCAGGGTATGGTGTTTACCATGTTACCTTTATTTATTCAGCCCTGCTGTGAATAATGGAGCATATACTGTAGGTGAGGAGGTTCCTTGTAAGGAAGTGACAAGCACACATAGATCAGTTCAGCTCAAAGTAAATCAATTTATGTGCATGCATGCGTGCGTGTATATGCGTGCATGCGCATGAGGAGTTCTCTCTAAAGCTTTGGACCAGAGCTAAATCACTTCACGTCACACTGTGACACAAGCTCACAACAAACTGTATTGCAACAAGTTGTGCACGTGTAGTTCAGCTATTTGTGAACCTTTCTGAAAAGGGCTTGAATTAAGTTTGAGTTGAATTTTGTATTTTATATTTACTTGCTTCGTTTGCTTGTTCTTTTTCAGGGCAATTTCGAAAGGTTGTGTGTGCTCGTGTGCATGTGATGCTCTTTTTGTGGATGTGTGCCGGGCGGCCACACTAATCGATTATGCGGCTTCTCAATTAATGGACACTCAAAATGACTGTTTTCTCATTCTCTAGCTAGCACATACTTTGGCCTTCATGGTGCCAGCCAAAGTAAAATCTACGACAACCCCAAACTGCATAATATAGGCTCATGCACTATCTTTCTAGGTTGTCCTCAGACGAGCCCGACATTGTCGCTTCCAGTCATCCCGGTTCTCCATATATCTGGCCAGTTCATTGGTGCTTGTTTGCACTCCTGCATCTTTCTTGAGTACATCCACATATGTGTGTTGGTTCCCACAGCACTAACTTTCTGGCTGGCAGGTCTTATATTGGCTGTGTCCTGCTTGTCTCATTCTCCTGGTACTGCACGCAGCATCCTAGTGTAGCACCCATCTAGAGACTTCTGCAGGGTTGGCTTCAGTTGACTCTACGTCTACCGTTGCACTGTGCATGAACATCCCAGAGGGACTTGGATAAAAAATAAGGAGGATTTGCGGGGGAGGAGTTTGCCAATTTTCCACTCCCCTACATTATCCTTTTCCTCAGCCTCCTGTTATAGGCTACCTCCCCCCAGAACACATGGGAGGAATCATAGATGTCTGGATGTCGGCCCCAAAAAGACAGGCCTGTAGTGACCATGGATTTCAACACACAGACTTAGCCTTGTCTTAGCAAGGACTGCAGCTGGCCTTTGCAGTCATTACATAACGGCTCCCCAGTACTGCTGCTGCCCATGGCACTATGTGATGATACAAATATATGTTATTGTCTCCACCAGGCCGAAGGCATGGGGAGAGAGTATGTTTTCTCCAGCACCGTTAACCCGGTCGGTGCCACATTTTGCACACACACACTCCCTGGATGCCAACGATGAACCTCTGCCCCAAATCTTCCAGAACGGCCTGTTATAGTGCCTTACTCCTCCAGATTCTGTCCAAACATCCCGCAAATCGTTACACACTATCTCTATAGTCATGTGTTCAAGGCGGATCTGTCCGATTTTTCATATTCCATCCTTGTTGGCTAACATTGGCTTTCAAAGTTTGCAGGATTGGCCCGTTTTGATTCAGGTCTGCATGGCCACCGTCAGGTGATGTCCCATGTTCAAGACCGGACTGGAAACTCACACTGCAGGTATATTGAGTATATAATGAGTTCACTTTGATGGCTTGTCTCTTTTATGTAACACCATTAATGCACACTAGTATCTACTGTATAGGGCTAGGGCTAGGCTATTGGATGTAAAATATTGCGCTGCATAGTGCATACCAGTTTGATGGCTGATGGATGTTTTATTTTATGTATTTATTTTATTTTTATTACACAATATAATATATCTCTAAAAAGCTGTCCCTTCTGTCATTTATTGTCGGCATCACAGATGAGGAAGCTGAATAAATCGTGTTCTCTATTAGAAACAATAGTAAAGAGTCACATGAACAAATGGGATTTTGCACTGGAATTCTGTGTAAAATATAGCTTCATCTCAGGGATGAAAACATCTGCAAACGAATGCTTTGCCCAAATTGCTGGTCTTTGGGGTCTATTCTCATTAATTAAGCAGATTGTGAACACTTGTGAGACTGGTATACACATTAACATTCAGTTCGAATCAAATTTAATATTATAGTGCCAAATCACAACAGGTTGTCTCAAGGCACTTCACATTGTAAACTTATTTCTTTGTAACTTATTTCAATGTGATTTCAATGGTCCTTTCATAATCACATTCACACATCATGGTTATATTATGTTTATAACGTAAGAACCTTGCGTACATCACCTTATGCATTAGTACAAACAAGGGTCAAACTCTTTTTGTTCATTGTCTCTGTAAGCCGTCAGGCCAAAGGCATGGCGAGAGGCTTAGTGAGGCGAGGAGAAGAGGTCATGCTGTCCAGATGACCAGAGGCAGAGGTTATATAAGACAGTGAAGTCTCTCAGCGGGCCATGGCATTAGAATTACAGGCTACGTTTACTCCTTGTGATCATGTCATCAGGCGAACACGCAAACAAGTACAAAGCCTTGATGACTGCAGGAGGGTGCAGGCCAAGTGTGCGCTTTAAGTATTAAACTCTCTTTTAGTACAAATGAGCCTGTAATGCCAGCGTCTTTTGTTTCAGCCTCGCCGGTTTTCATCTCACTAGAAGTGCAGATTTACGTCAGGTGACGGGTCTCAGAGGGATTGGATGACTGTTTCAGGATTGTAAAGAGGCTGCTGCAGTCCTTTCATGACAGAATTGCATGTCATGGCAGAACCTGACACAGTGGTCTGGTGCAAATCAAGCCCAATTCAAGCGAAAAGCCCTTGACTTGTGATCCACAACACTGTAAGATATTTAAAGACTTCTCTTCCTGCAAACCATATAGGGGATATTAGTATGATTAAGTCATTTTGCTCTCAACAATGTCACTGTCTATGACAAACATGCACGTTGTTCTTGTGGAGAAGATGTGGTTCCTGTAATCATTTTAGGTACGGTATATTTCTTTCCAATGTCCATTTTATAGATTTATAATAGCTACAGCAGCAGGGCCCTGAACGGCAATGTCCAGCTGTCTGTCCGTCCATCCGTCCAAAACCTTCGGTCCTATCTATGCACACTGACACTACATATCTCAAATATGAAATTATACTGTCTGTATCGCCATAGAATTTGCTGAGTGGATTTATGCTCCCTGAAGGATAAAACCTATTGATTTTGGTGACCCCATGGCCCTATAGCATCACCATTAAGACAATCCACTTGCATTCCAATATCCACTTGAATCTCAAAAGCTAATGGGCATATTTCTATGACACTTGCTGTGTGCAGTGGCTTCATTCTAATCCCCCTTGATGTTTCTTCTAGCACTACCCTCGAACCAAAATAACTACTTTGTTCACAAGTTATATTATAATATAATAGGCAGAATGCAGAATGAACCCTACTGACTTTGATTATTATCGTATTCTTTTTTTAAAGATTTGGTTTTGGGCTTTTATGCTCTTTATTTATAGGACAGACTGACTGAAATGGGGAGTGACAGCTGTGACACGCAGCAAAGCTCGTCTGGACCCTGCATGCCCTCATATCATCAAGACTTGACTATTGCAACTCACTCTACTCAGGAATTACCGCCTCATTTCTCTCCAGACTACAACTCGTCCAAAATTACGCAGCTAGACTCTTGACCGGCACCCGTAGACAAGAACACATCACCCCCGTCCTATAGCTTCCCTTCACTGGCTGCCTGTAAAATTCAGAATACATTTTAAGGTTTTAATGTTTGTTTTTAAAGCCCTTCATGGTCTGGCACCTCCCTATATATCTGCCCTCATCACTCCACTAGGGCACTCGGATCAGCAGACCAGATGGTCCTGAAGATCCCTCCCACTCACCTAAAATCAAAAGGCGACCGGGCGTCGCTGCACCCAGACTTTGGAACGTCCTGCCACTAGTTGTGAAAGCTGCGCCTTCTATGGACATTTTTAAATCTCATTTAAAAACACACATGTTCTCCCTGGCCTTTTAACACCATATGCCCCTCCCCCTTTTTAATCATGTGTTGCTGTGCTCTCCCATTCTATAGTTTTGTTCTTTTTATTTATTTTTTCTTGTGAAAAATGTTTCTACTGTATCTTCTTGTGCATTTTCTCTACTGTATATGTTTGTTTTTATGCTGTCCAGCACTTTGGTCAACCTTGGTTGTTGTGTTGTGCTCTAGAAATAAAATTGACTTGACTTGACTTGGATCAGCATTCCAATCCACGACATGCTGTCAGGCTGGTTTGCAGCCTAGGTGCGGCCCGGGCCTTGATATGAATTTATTCATGTTTTTATTTAAAAATATATATTGAAACGTCGCTATTAGCCCCATGAGCAAGGTCACAGCCAAGGCTGTAATGATGGCCATGTCGTTTGGTTCAAGCCAATTTTGTCGAGTTGGATGTAAGGAGGAGCACATTAACTATGCCTGGGCACTTATTACTTGAATCATAACACACTATATGCTTAGGAATAAAAATCGCCCATTGCATTACAATATATTGGTAAATCCCCTCTACCCACCTCCTATGTAACGCTGAGGCACACAAACACAGTATTTATTTTAGCCTCTCAAACTATAATATAGCCTGCTGTCATTTTATATTCTGTAGTTATAAATAGCCTAAATGCTGTACTGGGACATAATGTGGAACCACAGGAGATGTCTCAAGAACCATCTCATCTCTCTGGTAAGATCCTTGGTGCCTCTGTCCCCTCTTTATATGGAGCTTTATATCAAACACCACCAGCATCATAAGGAACCCCTACCACCCTTCCTGTGGTCTGTTTTTCCTCCTACCCTCAGGAAACAAGTATAGAAGACAGCATTAAAGCCAATAGGATGCTGAATAGCTTCTTCCTGAGTGCAGTGAGGATTATAAATAAAACCCCTGCCAATGCCCCCACACTCGCCACCCTCCTCCAGACACATTGAACCGAAGTGACTGGACATGATGTAATTGTACTTCAGTATTTCATAGTATTTATGTACAGTATGTAAATGTTCATATAGGAAAATTGACAAATAAAGTTATTCCAAGTATAAAGTTATTCCAAGTCAAGATATTTTGTTTCGAAGTCCTGAAAAACAGAACTGAGTTACACAACTGAGAACTACAGAGTTTTATTTTGTTGCTAGATTGTAGAGACAATAATTTGCTCCTAAAGCTGAAAAACAAAAGAAATTATGAAAAGCTGGACAGCCGTGCAGGTGTGCCAGCATGGCAGAAGTGCCAACATTCTTTCGTTGTATGGTCCATTAAGTTTAGGTGACAAACTGGCTGCCATCAGATTCCCAGCCCTCTGAATGCTGTTGACATCTGGCTTGGTGCTGACATCTGGCATCAGTGTTTATTATTAACCAGGGAGCATCTGCTGGGGTTAATGACATCACATCTTCTTTCCCTGGGACACAGCTCTTGCTGGCTTCTAATGAGAAAGAAGTGCATCAACAGGATTCTATATACACAGTGACACTACAGCATTAAATGTTGTGTATAGTTTTTAGTAAGCTTAGCTTTGCCTTCTGTCTGACTCTGTACATAGCCATTATATTTTGAGGTAAAAAGAAAGGTAGCAAATTCTGATCAAGACCTCGGAGGTGGTCAAATCAGATTGATTTGACTGTTTATAGATGTCTTCCTTTTGTCTTGTGCTTCAAGCACACTGCAGTCAACAGATGACATGTTGAGGACAACAACAATTTAAAACCCATGCATCCATAATGTGACAGCAACAGATTGTCAACATAGTGACTATCGATTTTCTATTTTGCTACTCTTTGGTAAAGTGGAGTAGATCCCTTTCGCTAAATTTACTTTTTTTTGTGTTAATATTCCTGTCATCTCAAATTCAACAACGTACCTGAGCCATGTGTAACGAGATATTAACGCACAACAATTTAATCACCACTTTTACCCTATATATATATATATATATATATATATATATATATATATATATATATATATATATATATATATACGCATTTCATAGATATTAGTCCTACAGCCTTTCAGACTTTCCGATCACTTATGCTGTAATTGCCTTCTTAATCAGATACAATCATGTAATCGGCAAAGAGATTTTTTGTACTTCTCTCTGCCTTATACCCGTTTTTTCTTTGACCCCAGTGATTTTCTGTGCATATTAACTAGAACTTCAACTTCACTTAACCTTCCCTTTGGATTTCTAGAGCTACACATCTCTGGAGTGACAGTGCTCTGCTCTCCAAACATGACGGATGTAATCTTATATAGCACATGGTGGACTAAAAAAAGGGGGGTACTTGAAGCCGAAATGTTAATGGTTCCATCCCTTGAGATGGGGAAGTCAATGAGCACCACTTATCCCCTCCCTGAAAACCCACTAGGTGCACTTGAGCAAGTCACTTAATCCCAAAATAACTTGTGTGGTCAAATAAATAAGACTGTGGTTGTACTGGCTGTGCAGCTTCCATCTGGGTATCTCCCACCTGTGCATGTGTGTACCTGCCTGCATGAGTATGAAGGCGTGCTGAAAAAGAGCATCCACGCTCAGTGAACCTACTGAGTGTGGGTTTGCAAGTCTCTTGTTACAGTTTCAATTAATGAGATTGTTATTATACATTTACATGGCAGCAGTTATTTTATTTGAATAATGTGATGTATTTTTGCATAACAGAGAGGCAGAGTCCAGATTATTTTCACAGATATTGATGACGCAATAATAATGTGTCGCTTTTGTTTTGTGTATTTCTAATGTTTCAGCATAATCCGTATAATATCGGAATCCGTATAATGTCAGAATCTGTATCGGCAGATATGACCCTGCAAATAAAGATCGGAAATCGGTCATAATTTCATTATCGTGCACCCCTACTTTACAAGGTTACATAATGTAGACCCACGTTTATTACGGCATATTAAATCTGATGACGGATGACAGGTGAGCTGAAAAGTGGTTGCTTACGTTAGGGTGCCACTCTCGTACTGGATATACTGTAGGTCTAGCTACAGTATATTATGTATGAAGGGCATTACTGTACCTCTCATACTGCTGTGTTTCATCCTTTCGCCTCGCTCAAGCGTGTCAACTCAGCATATGCAATCCTAATTAAATCACCAGCGAATAGGGACAGTATGTAGCATGGGAATAACTAAACGTTATACAACCCTGTATCACAGCTACTACAGTATGTGACGCATGTGCCCTCTCCCGTGATTTACACAGCTCCAGGGATACTTGATGATGCTCTCATTAATCAACTGACTGACTTCACAGCCCAAGGTCCTGGCAGATTTATACAATGCATCGCCTCTCACCTGAGTTATGAGCGCACGGCATAGTTCATCTTGAACAGTGTTTTCTCAGGACCGTACTGAAATTCTAACTTCAGAGCAGATATGAATTGCTGTAAGACGCAGTCTTTTCCTTATAATTTATAATGTAGACGTTTGAACAGTTTATGAATACTTCTTTGAACATATATCTTTTGATGCCGTGTACTGTGAGTAACTTGTCATTTGGCATTGGGGTACATACTGTACTATATGCATATCAGACAGAAAATAAACTATTCATTTCAGAGAGAGACAGCATACTGTAGGCTACTAGAACACTGCAGCACAACATCAAATATTCATATCATACCACTGGCAATAATCCAGGATCCTTTAGTAAAGCACAGAATTTCTCTTAACATCCATTTATAACCTGCATGTGCATCTATTGTGTCAATGGCAGTGTGAAGGATAACACAAGTCTTCCATTAGTCATGCGTGAAGCTGCATGTGCTCGTCCTCGCAAAGAAATGAAGGACGGTCCTTATTTCTGTGCAAAGCAGGCCCCCTGCAGACACTCTTTGTCTGTATTCTTTCCACCAAGGACATCTACCAGATTCAGATGAAGACAAAGACAGGTGAAATCTTTTATGTTCATCGCACCACAGTTACAAAGCCTGTGAATGTCTTTTAACAACACTTTATGATAGCACAAGTAACCACTGAGAAGGCAATTAAGGGCCGTTTTACACATACTGTACAGACCTTATGTAACCACCTGGAACCAAACCCGTGTCTCCCTCATGGGAAACCAACCATGTAATGCTCAGACAAAGGGGAATCCCACCTGGCAATGCATCTACTGTTCATGCAGGCCAATTTGACACTCATTCATACATTCATGCATAACAGTCTACAGTACACTGAGTCGTGTACAGTGGGCCATATTGTTCCTCTGTCTTGTTTTGGAAAGAGCTGTCCTAACATGCTCCCTCGTGTTGGTGTATTTCTAGCCATACGGTGTCCTCAGTGGCTGCGTGTGTGCTGAGATGACATTGTCAACATGGTGCCTGCAGAAAGTGCTAATTGTGTCTTTTTGGAGCTCCCTGGCGTGACTGGGGAGATAATAAAGGCCAGTTATCTTATTCCGTGGCACACAGATGGCATCCTAGGAAGTTAGCATACGGTATATCATTGCTATTGTAACAATAGTACATTTAGAAAAAATCATCAGTTTAAATATCAATTAACTGTTACAATCAGCAAAATGTAGTCTACAGCTGTATGTACAGTATTTAAAGCATGATTATAACAGAAATTAACTTCTCAAACAATTCACAGATTTTCTCATTGCATATTTACACTGAGTAAATGACAGGTTCGTGATTTATATATTTATCCTCCTTATGCATCAGTCTGCCTCTTCTCTCAGTCACTCTAGCTACAATAAGCCTATAAGACTTGTACAATGTGCTAAAGTAAAGTAAATCAAAGTTCTAAACAGTCCCTGCAATAGCTGTCCTGTGCAGTGCATCCGAACGCGCACATTGGGTATTAACATAACATCCAGACCGATGACCATGGATGGATTGTTGTGCTATATTTTGCGCCACCCCTTGTCCCTAAACTTCTTTGCCTTAATGCCATATTTTACTATTTTGTAAAACATTTTAAAATAGTTCAAATAGCTGATCTTCAAGCTTACAACGTATCAATATAGATCGGCTTAGTTGAACAATTTTAAAATGTTTTTCAAGATAATAAATATGGCAAAAAGGACCATGATGTCAGTTAATCCTGTCATATTTGTGAATTAAATAATAATAATTTGATGTATTTTAAATGTATCATAAAATAAATAATCGAATCAGATTGAAATCATATCGAATCTTGGTAATTACATATTTCATATAGCATTTGTTTTTTTATCTTTTCCAATAGAGGTTATGCGCGTGACATCATCATCATACAAGGAAGCTATGCGGAAATGCCTACTGAGTGGCAAAAAACGACTTTCTAGTTTCTGGCCTTGACAGCCCATACATCCAAACAGAAAAGTCATAATTTGATTGCATTAAATTACTTTAATCAACATTAAATTCACTTTGTCACTCACTTTGCCACTCGATCTGCCATTCACTTCCTGCATGTGCATACCCTCTATTCAATCATTATCTACAATTGTTGTCTGAGATTTGCCTCCTAGTGTGTTTCCCAATCCCTTATGTAAATGTTATTTAGGCTAAGTTTGAACTTAGTGTGAGGTTGTGCAGCTCAACTGGCCGCTCCAGAGCAGCCAGGTATTTAATTTGTTTCCTCAAGTGGAGCATTTTGTTGAGTTACTAATATGAGAGCTCCCCCTATTGTTCATGTCTGAGAAGACAGTGGAATATTGCATCTATCAGCAGCACTGGGTGATGAAACATGATGATACAGCCTCATCATGAAGGGTCAGGAAACTCGGAATGAAAATAGCAAACCGTGTAGAATTCCAATTGTTTTCCAAAAGAAATAACTGAAGTAATACATTGTAGAGTTGAGTTTAACAACAGTGTTCATAGAACCATGTCAGACTGGGAGACACGTCGTGGGATTGTGATAATGTAAAAACAATACAATATATTTGGAATAATGGTGCACTATCCCTAGTGTGTGTGTGTGTGTGTGTGTGTGTGTGTGTGTGTGTGTGTGTGTGTGTGTGTGTTCTCCTGTGGGTGGAAGGACGGAGAGAGTGCACAGGCGAGCGGGGAAGCTCAAGTCTGCGTTCCCATGGAAACCATTGTATTTCCCTCCCTCGTGATTGGTGCTGCTGGAGTGAGCAAGTATCTGCTATTTTTGTCATTATTCAACACCTCAGACACGAGCGCGGTCACAGGACACACAGTACAACACTCAGACACACACATAGCCTAGACACACACGCTCACACATGCATGCACACGCGCATACACACGAGACAGGAGGACGATCATGGTAGAGAGAGAGAGAACTTAGGAAGGACACATATCCCAACAAAGGATCTTCTGTATACCGTTACTCCCCGGAAATATTTGAGGTTATATTGGCCTATGTGCGAGTCAGAAGAATGTATCAGACATAATTTGGTTTATTATTCAATTCAACACGGTAAGCTTCCATAAGGCACTTCATTTCTGAGATTGTTTCATAATGCCTATATGGATTTTATGAAAAAGAGGAAGCAGCCCATTGTGAAAGTTAAAAAAGAATTTAATATGACACTGACCTTTACCAACCAGTAAGACACCCTGAGGGAAACGTTGCGTGCACGCATCCGCCTGGGTGACGGCAGACTGCTGGGCGAGCGCTGGTGCTTTGGCATGGGGGGTTAGATCAACATATGGAATGAATTCTGGCCATATATGGAGCGTGCCTTGAGTGTACAGCGTTTGATGAGATCGACATATGGAATGTCAGATTAAATATACAACTTTTCCTTGTGTTAAAGGGGTAATCAGGGTGGCAGCGGGGGCAGTGCCTTGAGTGTACAGGGTTTGATGAGGTCAGATGAGGTCAGATCAACAAATGTAAAAACCTCCCAATGTGTGAATGATTGAACCATTGTAAATCGATTTGAGCACTTGGAAAAGCGCTATAAAAATGCCATTAATTATCATTCATCATTAAAGCTATAGGGTGAGTGCCCATGTAGAAACTGTAGGTTTCTACAGAAAAGCGGTTGGTGAGAGTATAGGCGCAGGATTTGGAACCTCCCATTAAAGTCTTATTGAATTAGTCCCCCATGTTGCCCCAGAAGGGTCTAATCCATCTATACCTGAACCAGCCTTTTGCAAACTTTCCCTCCCTAATGGTCGGAGTTGGATCATAATCTAAATTAAAACTGGGAGGATCAAAGATCAAAGGAAGAAATGGCTCGTGGAGGGTGACCGGTGGTTATGCAGAAAATGAACAGTTGACACGTCATTGATTGTTCGATTTATTTCTGGATTGACTTAGCAATGATTTCACAGGCTTGTACCTAATCGGTAGTTTACAACACAATATTAAGTATTGGGTCTGAGAATGTGAAA
Source organism: Protomyctophum parallelum (assembly GCF_964188405.1). Lineage (NCBI taxonomy): Eukaryota > Metazoa > Chordata > Actinopteri > Myctophiformes > Myctophidae > Protomyctophum > Protomyctophum parallelum. The sequence continues at coordinate 19,404,785 of NC_139705.1, read as the reverse complement.
ATGGTTGAAACCACTGCCTTTCGAAGGCCCTCGAGATATAATACCATACAGATACACATGACAACATGCAATTGATTGCACAAGCATAAAAAGCATAAAAGCATGATTGCAAATTAATATCTGCACTGCAGTATGTTGATGTGTTGACACAGCTTTGATCCGTTCTGTTGAGGAGCCAAACCATGTCATGACCCTTGATTACCTTCAGTGTAAAGCATTTCATTCCAAAAGGTTACACCTGCTCTTATGACTTTTGTTGTTATTACTTTTTACCAGCTAAAGCTGAATTAATTAGTGACCAAGGCCTTTGCGGCGGCTGCACCAAGGCTCTGGAATAATTGTCCATACACATCTGAGCCGCCCAGACAATAGAGGGTATGCAAATGCATAATGTGAATGGCAGATCGAGTGGCAAATCGAGTGGCAAAGTAAATTAATTGTTTTTTATAGCCATCTAATGCAATCAAATAGGACTTTTCTGTTTGGATGTATGGCTGTCAAGGCCAGAAAGTAGTTTTTTGCCACACAGTAGGCATTCCTGCATAACTTCCGGGTATGATGATGTCACACGCATACCCTCTATAGATATTTTTTTACATCCCATTATTTCTTGGGTAGCCCTATTTTCCCTCACTGGGGCTAATGTTTGCTTGTTTGTGTTTCTATTGCATTGTTCTTTGTTACCCCGACAGCACTGAGATCAAAACATTTTTGATCTCAACAACAATTTTTATCATTGCTTCTGGGGACTGTCAACTGCATATTATTTGGGGCGTCACTTTGGGGGACACGGAAAAGTTTGAGAAGCACTGATGGAAACAGGATTGTCAGAAAAGTGATTTTAGAAGGCATTTGTAGGATCGGCCTCAGGTCTTAATGGGGTTCAAATGCATGTAAAACATATGCACTTTGTAGTTGCTTTCTGTGGATGTTAATCACAGTTCATTAACATAAACCATTAGGGTTCTTTTCCTCTCAGCAAATCAATAATCCAGCCTCGTGAGAAGGCTATTGCGAGGATTATGCACTGCAGGCAGCTGGGGAGATCTTTGCAAGCCCAAGATGAGGAGATGGAGAGAGAATTCATTCCAGTCCAAGATTAGAAAGGTGATTTTCTCTCCCAATTTGTTGTGTACCATATTTTTTGCACCTGTTTAGTGAGACCTGGTGTTACCTACACTGGGGTGGGGGGGAGGGAGGACCAGAGAAGATGTATAAGGGGGGCAGAATCCATCAGCCATTCTTCCACAAGGCATGCGAAGGTAGTGTGAGACACTAGGACCCAGTAGAGAGACTGAGCCTCTGGATGCTGTCTGCCTGGCCGCCGCCTGCCTGTCTGCTCTGTGCTGCTTGCAGTTGGCCTGAGCGCGTGCCGGAGCCAGCATGTGTGTGTGTGTGTGTGTGTGTGTGTGTGTGTGAGTGAGAGAGAGTGAGAGTGCATGTGTGTATAAATCTTTTGTGCATCAGAGGCTGGAAGACAGGAGCCCTCTTCCTCTTTTTTGTTTGGTCCGCGTGTGTTGCTCCAGCTCTGCCTGCGCCACCTGCATCGGAGACCTGGCCGGATGAGAGGGAGGTGTGTGTGTTGTCCATTTATGGAGATGGGTGTGTGTGTGTGTGAGGGGGGGGGGGGGGGGGGAGAGTCATTGCAGGGAAGAGAGTCCGTGGGGGGGGGGGGGGGGGGGGGGGGTTGGCTGATGAAGAGATGAAAGGACCAGGTGAGGTGGAGACACAGGAGGTGCCCCTCTCCTCTCTCCCCCTCTCTCTGACGTGGTGTGTGTGTCTGTCTGTGTGGTGGTGTGTCTAGCGAGTGTATGTGTGTTGCGCGTGGTAGAGAGCAAAACAGGTCCACTTCCTTGAGCAGACTGTGAACCTGGGCAGGAGGAAGCAGGGACCCTCTGCTGACTGAGGTATGTCATCTGCTTAATATTAACCACATCTGCTCCACTTGACACACTCAATAGACGCCAATCTATGGAGGTATACGTTAGTAAGGGGAGGACGCCGGGATGTTGCAATGAGAAGATATGGGACACTATAAGGGATGCAGGGAGCGGGGAGTGAGATATGGGTGGAAGGCAAGCTGAACGAGGGGGATGATTACGAACTAGTGCTTTTTTCATAGCATCCCATAACATCCTCCTGGTCTGTCCAACGTGAAAGGCATATACTGTAGAACAAGAGTATGATTCCTCACATTTGCAGATGGTGTTGATTTGACTGAGACTGACAGCACGCTGTATACATCGCTTTGACCATTGCGCACCATATACTGTTTACATGAACTATTCTATTCATGGGGCTGCCGGAGAGTGAAGATACACCACAATGAAACAGGGTCAGTTAAACAACAGGCAAATTTTTCTCCTGGCGGTAAACACTGAGTCATGTGCATTATAATAGGGTCATATGGTTTACAATTGGCAGCCACCAATATTCTAGTCTTTGCGGTTTGTTAAAATGTTGTGAGCTTGTGGACATCGAGATAATGTGCAGCTGCTTTGAATGTACTTTTTAGTTATAGTAAGTTAGTTGTTTTTATGTGTGGAGCACGCTGTGGGCCTATTCATTTTATTATTTTAATTTCTCTGACCTGAAGAAAACAAGATAATGGATTGGGCTAACCAGACTTACTGTGTTCGTCCATTCTGTAATTATATTTTTTGTGTGCTAATTTTCACATGGGCCATTTTAACAGTTTAAAATAAAGGATCCTTTGATAGGGAAAATGGACCACATCACTCAAGGCAATGCATATAATGCTGATCATGTGTTTCTTTTGTAATGAGAATTTCACTTCTGGCGTTCCTTTGAGTAGGTGACTGTTGCATGATGGTCACTCGCATGCTGCTCGGGAGGGATACCCTGGACAACAACGATCAATATACTGATTGGAATAAGCCTCCCTGGGGAGTTGCTCTGCCATTGTATGCTAACTGTAGCCGAGGCATCTGGTTTGTTTATTGGGTTGAGGGTTACTCCAACCCTTTGACCTTTTTCCACGAAGCCCGCTTGCTTAATCTTGCATATATCTACCACATGTGCTCAGTGGTCTGATCGATGTACACAACTGTCAGGAAAATAACAGTCGTATTGCAGTGATGCATCATCATGCCGTCACACTCGTGAAATGGAAAACTTGGGCATGCAGGTGTATAGTGCATGGAAATGTACCAAGGGCCGTAGTGCTGGCTCCGTGGCTTTGCCAGTGTGTGGGGTTGCTTCCAGGTGAGGTTGTGACAGTAAACACAGCACGGGGCCCTCCCTATTGCACCGCTGGTCCCAGGGACACGTTTTACTCCCCTCCTCTCTAGCACTGTCCACACACAGCAATTGTTTTTCTTAGCTCAACTATCAGCTTGTGAACATACATACAGTGACTCATTTTCAAAGAGACGTAAACATTCTTATTGCAGTAAACGGGAGTTTTAGTATATATGGAATTACAAGAACCACAACATGACCCACTTTCTTTCCGTGTTCAATTTGGGTCTTGCTATAGATAGAGATCAGTAGTAAACAGCACAACATTTTGTGTTCCTCCTCATGATGGAATGCTAAATGTTTCACTTATCTTATATTCACTTCACTCCACACAGGGAGCTGATTAATGCTCACAGTGATGCTCAGTTTACTGTCCTTCTCCAGTCTGCTTCCTGACTGTGTAAAGGAGGGGACATATGGTCCACTTTGTGCTTCCTGACTGTGTGAAGGAGGGGACATATGGTCCACGTTGTGCTTTTAGCCGTTCCCTAGGGGCCTGGTTGCCCCTGAAAATATGCATCTGAAGATGCAGATGTCAGTGATGTACAGTATGTAGCAAATACTGAGCTGGAAGTGAGTGCACTGTGCAAGAAGTCTGTGACTTTATTATCAGCATAATGATTAAGTTATACTGCTTATACTAAGTGTTTTAACTAGGGATGCACCAATATATCGGCCACATATCGGTATCGTCAGCTATTTGCCGTTATCGGTATCGGCAAATAAAGCTGCCATTAACCATGTGTTGGTTATTTATTTGCAGCCTACCAAGCTGTAGTAATTCCTAAATAAACTAATATCGGTATCAGTATAGGCTATCGGCTAAATAGTTATTTTAAACATCAGTATCGGCCAAGAATTTCGATATCTATGCATCCCTAGTTTAAACTGGTCAGCCAAATGAGATATCGGCATATATCTACTTTGTAGGGCATATACTCAATCCATAAATTAAGAGTGACATACATCATGTATCAAATGAGCATACCTGGAATAGGTCTTCTACATTCTATGTAGTTATTATAAGTGAGAAGTATACCGTATGTAAGACAGGAAAATCATGTATTTATTGCAGATTCATAATTCAGTTTAGTTATCAAAATGTTTTGCCAGTAAAAGCTGAATTTGCAGGCATATAATGTAGACAGAAATCAATTAGAAATCAATTAGGCAGAGATTAGGCAACGAGACAACCAGGTGCTCACCAGAGACGCAAGTCAATGTAGTTAAGACGCGCAAACGCAGCTCGTAAATTGCAATAACAACAATTAGAATAAATGACGTACTTTTTTCAGTTTTATTACACAGACAGACAGTTCTGCCTGGGTTACATAATAATCGCTCACTGCATTCGCAAATAGTAAAAAGTGCTCCTGAATCAAACAGGATAAGATAAGACATCATATAAAAAATGGGAGATCCGTGCAGAGTTAAAAGAGGGATCAGACTTTATTAAACGAACATATTTTGACCACTTGCAGACTCATTATATATAGGGCTATAAACAGGTAGCATAGAGAAAACACAGATTTTATGTTTTCTTTTAGGCTTTATGTAGGCCATTATTATTATTGCTAGAGCAGTGCCTGGCCTACTTAACGATGCAAGTTGGAAATGCATGCTCCACCCAGTTATTGTGCCTGTGTCCCTTTTTTGCCAATATATGAACCTTTGTGCTGGTTCTGGACAACTGTGCGTCCGACGGACTCAATGCTGGGCACTGCACTCCCTGTGGTGGTGTGGAGTGGAACGCGTACATGTGTCGAATTTGAAGTCGGTGGGGCGAACAGATCTCGAGTTACGTTATTATTATTCTCTGTAATAAATTATCCTGTTATTTTTAGTTGTGTTCCATGCATGTATTGGTTTAAAATAGAGTGCTTATAATTTACTGGGTCCTCATGCACTTAGGTTCATAATATTACTATAATAGTAATACTAATACTTACTTTTAACTGGAACGTTCTGTGTTTCAGATCACATGCCCATCTGAAGATAACACTGGTGGTTGGACAATGTCTTTGCTGGGATCAACGAGATAAAATTCACTGCATCTTCAGGGAATTGAGTGAAGCTGCATGTGTGTACTGCTCCAGATGCTATGACCGACAGCTCAGCCTGAGTCTGTCTGTGACCCCCCCACGGCAGGGGAGGATGGGTGATGGGCCTGTGAATGTCAACGGCCTCTCTCCCTCTCATCCCATCCTCTCATGGAGCCTACTCCCACACCAAGCCCCCCCTGGAACACCTCCCATGCTGGCGCCCTCCCCTGGCTTCCCGCCTTACTGTACCCCAACGCCTCGAACGTAACGCGACCCGGTGGCGGAGGAGGAAGCGGGGTCGACGTGACGCAGACATTGGCACTGTGTGCCATGCTCATCATGGACGTGCTGGCGGTCGTAGGCAACTTGGCCGTGATGGCGGTCATCACCAAGACACCACAATGGCGCAAGTTTGCCTTTGTGTTCCATCTGTGCCTGGTTGACCTGCTGGCGGCGCTGGTACTGATGCCGCTTGGGATGCTGTCGGACCACGTGCTGGCGGACGACACGCTCTGCCGGAGCTACCTCTGCCTGAGCGTGTGTCTGATCAGTGCCGCCATCCTTACCATCTCTGCCATCAATGTGGAGCGTTACTACTATGTCGTTCACCCCATGCGCCACGAGGTCAAGATGACTGTGGGGATCGTGGTGATGGTGCTGGTGGGGATCTGGATCAAGGCTGTCATCATGTCTGCCCTGCCTCTGCTGGGATGGCTTCTACAAGGGGACCGAGCGCCGGGGATGCCTCCAGTCCTGGGTCCTGGCCGGAGGCACTGTTCCTTGCAATGGGCTGGTGGTGGGATCACACGTTTGTTGTTCATGATCTTCTTCACCTGTATCTACTTTCTGTGCCCTGTGCTGATAATCCTGGTGGTTTACTGCAACATGTTCAAGGTGGCCCGTGTGGCGGCCATGCAGCATGGCCCCATGCCCACCTGGATGGACACCCCGCGCCATCGCTCCGACTCCCTCAGCAGCAGCCACTCCACCATGGCAGCCAGCCTGGGTGGGGCTGGGGCTCGCTCCACCCCTCAAAGGACCTTCAGCGGTGGGAAGGCTGCTGTGGTCCTTGTGGTGGTTGGGGGCCAGTTCCTCTGCTGTTGGCTTCCATATTTCTCCTTCCATCTCTACTCAGCCCTGGTGTCTACCTCTCCTGGCTCCCTGGACCAGCTGGAGAAGGTGGTCACATGGATTGGCTATTTTTGCTTTACCTCCAACCCCTTCTTCTACGGTTGCCTGAATAGGCAGATCCGAGAGGAGCTGGGCCGTCACTTGGCTTGCTTCTTTAAGCGCGCCGGGCCTGGTGAAGGGGAGCTGCCGAGCCGCGAGGCGTCTATTGAGGAGAATTTTCTACAGTTTCTTCAGGGTACTGGGCGCAATCTGGAGCCCTGTAACTCTCGCATCAGGGCTAGCCCAGAGCAGCACGAAGATGATGGCCCTCAGGACTCTGCTGTTCAGCAGAACGTATCGGCTGGCTACCACATCCCAGGACAGATCCTTGAGGAGACCGCAGAGTTTATAGAGCATCAGCAACTGAACAATGAGCTGAACTTATCAGAGACCTGCTGTAGGACTGTACCTGAGCTTTAGCTGCCTATTGCGTACTGTAGATAGTCTGTAATCCAATTGATGCTATTTGTTTCCTCTTTCCAAACATGTGTTGAATGATGAGCTCATGTACATACTAAGACTAATGAAATGAACTGCAAAATATAGTATCTTCATTTGAAGAATTAAAGGTAAAGGGGCATTTCACTGAAAAACAGAGATGATTTGCAATTTACATGTATCCTGTGATTATCACCTATCCCATGAGGGACACTGAATCCTTCCGGTCGGTTTGCAGATTGATGAAATAATGTGTGATCTCGAGGGAAAATAGCATGGACAAGAGCGAAGCTTATAGGTTATACAAAGAAACATTATGAAAATGTTTTGTTTTAAAGTTGCGCATACACTACTAATTTATTGTCCAATGTACAAATGTGTCTTTATTTAAAGAATGCAAATAAACAATTAAACACAAAGCAAATTCTGTGAAGCCATGACTATAATAAAAATTTAAATCCCTCTAATGGAATCACTCCCACTCAACATAATTTATTCAGGTTTATTATCAGTGAAACGCCTCTTTGAGCACGATATGCATTTCACTCAAATGTGGGTTTTTCGTAGGAGGTGGGGACTGGGAGAGATCATTGATGCCATGTCCATTTTGATACTATTCAACCACACCATTACTTTATCATTCTGAATCACAGTCTCTTTTAAACTGATATCAGTTTATCACTGTTATAATATTATTTCCTTTTTTTTTATACCACACTGAGGGGGGGGATATTATATCCAATATAGGCCTACTGCATCTGACCATCTTTATCCTATTGCCAAGAATGCTATAATTTTTGTATTTGATTCCTGAAGACACAATTTGAAGACAACCATTGACAATCAATTACACAAATTGACTCAATACTTATACAATAATAAAGGTGTGTCAGTGTCAATTATAGTTATTATTACTAATATAGAAAAACATACATTTTTGAGTTCTCGCCTATTTTGGCTGCAGCACAGCTAGAACAACAGAAAAGAGCATATCGTTGCTGTCTGGAGGAAACCTCCTAACGCCATTTTTGAGGTTTTAGATTTTTCTTTGCATAACTCAGTGCTATTGAACACCATTTATGTCTGTGTGTTGTTTCGAAAATATTGAACCAATGGAAAGTAGTAAAAAACACTTTGGACAAAACCTCTTAACTCCATTGGACCCTCAAACTGTCTGCTAAAGCAACTAACTCCACCACCGCTTCCCCCCTCATGCAAGTAATTGACAATATATAAACTCACATCACCAACTATTATAAGGTTTTCTTAGTTTCCTGAAAAATATATAATTTTAATTTCCTGAAAAATGAACACTTTGGAGTTAAGAGGTTTCTTCCCGACAGCAGAGATATGAGACATTACTATACATCAGTATTTAGGGAAGTAAAAATAGAATCTGTTTTCACAGAAGTGTACAATATTTATTCCATTTGCTTATCTCCCCCTAATTCAACCCAAGAAATTAATGCAAATTAATTTATTCAGCTAACGTGAACAAACATTCCTAGCCAATATTTTATTGCTTCTCCTTTGAAGTATTCATTGTGTTGAATAGGATAATTTCACAGCCAGTGGTGGTATTTTTTGTGAGCCGCCTCACACACTCCAGTGTATTTTTAACCTTATTCTGGGAACAGTTGTTATCATGTTTATCTGTTGGTGGGCTCGTGATTATCACTTCCTCAGTCAAATCATCTCACATTGACATTGGTAGACTCGTGATGTTCACTTTCTCTTACAGAAACATCTCATCTACTACAAGAAATGGCTTGGAAATAACAACAGGCTAACATGTACAATAAATAGGAAATAGGAAAACTCATTGGAGTGCTTTCAACGCTTTAATTTAGAAAAAACTAAATCTACACATACATTGTTCAAGGATTATGCTTTGTTGTTGAGCAGCACTATGTTACAAAATGCCAGTAAAAATGGTGTTTATAATTAATGCCCCACAGGGCTCCATTTGAAGACCAATCTCAACTGCCTGCTGATTTCAGTGCTGTTTACAGGTAAACCTTAGCCAATGCTGCACACAAGAACAGTATGAGTGCTATTGTGTTTAACCTTAAACAACTGGCTTGTTGTGGCTACACAAAACACAGGTGTCACTGCTTACACATGGCAAGGTTTGCCTTTGACCTCATTTAGCAACAGATGCAAGACAGCGGTGGTGTACTTTCTCTGATCTCAGGTGAAAAAATAAAACTTGCACAAGTCAGATATGACAAAATTTAAGAAATAATTATGTTGCATCTTTATATTTTTCTGTTCCTTGCTGCTCTTCTTTATCTGTTTCACTTTGCTAGTTTGCTGCTTCATACCAGACAAACTGGGTCTGTTGGTGTTGACATGATCACAAGATTCTCAACACAAGGCACACATGGATGTACTTTATATGGTATCTATTGTATATTATATACACAGTACAATCTGGAGTGATTATCTCTGAAAGTGTACAACATTTTATTTCACAAGTTAACAGAGGATTTTACAGTGTATTGTGTGTGTGTGTGTGTGTGTGTGTGTGTGTGTGTGTGTGTGTGTGTGTGTGTGTGTGTGTGTGTGTGTGTGTGTGTGTGTGTGTGTGTGTGTGTGTGTGTGTGTGTGTGTGTGCGCGTGTGCGTGTGTGCGTGTATACACACACACACACACACACACACACACACACACACACACACACACACACACTATACATATACACACTGTATATATGCAGAGAGAGAGGAAGGCATAATATTCTTTTGTAATTACTTCAATGCTGGTGTGCTGGCGCATTGTTTTTAAATCAGGCTTTATACTTCTATCTTTTTAAAGTATAAAGAATATTCCCCTTTTGTGTCAAAAGATGGAATAGTGAGAAGAAGAAAAAATAAGTTACTGCATATTAGAAGAAAAATGAATAAATCCATTTTCACCACATTTCAACCTATCTTTATATAATAGGTCCTCACTAATCATGAAAAAACGGTACAATTCTTTCTCATAGGAGGGCTGTGGGCAGTTCAGAGACCTGACCACCAGTGACATCAATAGGGAATTCAAGCTAATAGAATTAAACTGCAGGCTTTCTAGTCCTGAAAAGTTGCAATGGAAGCCATATATCCCGATAATACAAATCTAAACATTTTTGTAAAGAAATCTTGTTTAAAGAAATCTGCCTATAACTGCTTAACTGTCACTGGTGGACGGGTTTCTGAACTGCCCACAGCCCTCCTATGAGACACAAGACTGAGTAGATTTTTTTTAGCATGATTATTAGTGAGGACCTATGAAGATAGGTTGAAAAGTGGCCCTTTAAGTGTAACACTGAGCACAAGTCGTATTCACTGCCAAATCTGCCATTAAGATTGCTCTGCTTCTATGGCATCTACAAATGCAGCAAATGTGCTATTTACCGTTTTGATACATACACTTAAGTATAAGATCCATCAATGCCTGCAATGCTTTACAACTGCAGAGTGGGACACTTGAAATAGTCTACTGCACAACAAGTACAGCAGCAGAACTACACAAACTGCTCTGTTTTACTGTGCAGAGAAACCGCAAGGAAAGGAATTTAATGTTGACTATGATATTTTTGTTGTTGTCTGGATTATTTTCATGGCAGATCAAGTACATTTACTGTACTGTAGCACTGTACACAATCTGCCATCTTTACGAGTCCCTTGTGTTGCAAACACATCGGACCACCTTCCAATCAGCTGTATTTCAGTCACCTTAGCAACCAAATTGCTGCAACAAATCCAATTAATGACTAAAGGTTTGTTTCTGTTCCCATCTGTTTATTGTGAGGGAGGGGGAATAAGCTCTTCTGAGGTTGAAAAGTTGAATTTATATTGTATGACGGAACTTGAAAATCTGGCAAGCGACACTGTTGTACTATATGAACTATGGAGAATAAATTTAGCCTCTGAATAGACAGATTATTCATTGGTATTGGTTATTTTTCTTTCACGAGTAAGATTGATTGATTGATTGTTTGATTGATTGATTGATTGAAGCATTTATTAAAGGAATATTTCACTTTCAAAAAATCTTTTGTTCATTCTCTCTACTCAGTCTTATGTGAACACCCCGGGCAGTTCTTAAGTTGCTTGATTCAGTAATTAGATATTTGATATTCATTTTAGCTGCCCCGCCCCCTTCCTATACAAACCCATTATAACTTAAAACTCCATTTTAACCATGATAGATTCACCGAAAACACCCGACCTATTTTCTGTTGACTGATAATGTCCCTCTAATACGTGGCAAAATGTGCTCAGGTCTCCACCAGCCAGGCCAGGTGAGGTAGTGAAAGTCAAACTTAACCAATCGGGATGAAATATGAAAATGTGGTGTTTCTTGATGACATGAATATAAAGATAATGTGTGCTGATTTGCGTGATGTTGACAAAATCTGTAGGAGTAATATATTTCCCTCCTAGAGGCGCTATAACAGGCTGATGTGAACATTTTGGGGCAGAGGTTCTGCTCTGGCCTCCAGGGAGTGTGTGGGGTGCACAGCTTCACATTGATCGGGCCATGTTGGCCAGAGATTAGCTGTACACAGACGGACACATGGACGGATACACAAGCACGGATGGACGGAACAGGGGCGAAATCATAGTCTCGGCCACGACTGCAGCCTGGTGTCAGTGGTGTCAGAGTTTGTGTGTGTGTGTGTGTGTGTGTGTGTTTGTGTGTGTGTGTGTGTGTGTGTGTCAGAGCAACTTACAATAATACTTACAAATACGGTAAACACCTACATCACAGTTGATTCCGTGCTGTTTCCACACGGTTTCCTTCACCTCTCCCGTGCTCCTGCCCACCTGATGCAGTGACTCATAGCCTTTAAGCTGTGAAGGGCGCTTCCCGGAGCTTCAGGGAGACAGTTCAAACAACATGACCTTTCTGATGGTGATGGGGGGGGGGGAGTGAGGCCACTGTCTCACACTACAGATCTAGAGAACCACAGAGTAAGCAGTGGTGTAAAGTAACTAAGTACATTTACTAAGTACTGTACTTAAGTACAATTTTGAGGTATTTCCTACTTTACTTGAGTCTTTCCAATTTCCAGTACTTTTACTTCTACTCCACTACATTTCAGAGGCAAATATTGTACTTTTACTCCACTACATTTATTTGAAAACTTTAGTTAGTTACTTTGTAGATTTTGATTATTATTATAAAACATAGGCTACATTAACCACTTCAGCCATATACAGTATATTCCAGCCATTTGAAAATGTGTCACAATGTGATGCATTGTGAGCTTGTAGATCTGCTATTTAAAAAAATGTGATACCAATACTTCTGTACTTTTAAGTAGTACATTTTGAATTCAGAACTTTTACTTGTAACAGTGGAGCCTGCAGAACCATCAATAATCTGCCACTCCTGAATGAAGTGTCTGGTGCTGGGAGTCTAGTTCAACGCACAGGGCCTGGTGCTGGGAGTCTAGTTCAACGCACAGGGCCTGGTGCTGGGAGTCTAGTTCAACGCACAGGGCCTGCGCTACACCGGGTGAGAGCAACAGTGGACCTGGTGAGACGTAGGAGGGGCCCGGACAGGAGTCAACCCACAGAGCCTAGTCCTTCCACGCGCCAGGGCCCAGTCCCGGCAGAGTAGTTCGGAAGTTGCAGACTGTGTGACCCTGTCTTTCCCTAATGGGACTGATCATGGGTAGCTACTGGGACGTAAGTCGGGACTTGATCACCCCGGCTGGGTCACCTGAGTATGATGTTGCGAGACCCGAAACCCCAATGGCCTTGAGATACATCACTGAGGATATGTCCCAAGTGCATCCATGCAATGTTTCTTAGTTCTTAGTTGTTCTATTTATAGTGACTCATAGGAATAGACTATGTGACAACCATGTATAGTCTGGTGACCACCTGAGAGATGGTTGGCAGCCGGAGACGGCACCCGGGACTACGGGAGCAGTATGGGTTGGCGCCACAGACTGTGTCTTCCGTGACCCCGGGCTGGGTCACCTGAGTGAGGGGTATGATGTTGCGAGACCCGAAACCCCCAGCCAAGACCCAGCACGCAACAGCCCTGCTAATCGGGCTTAGCCCTATTGGCAGTCACTGAGGAATCGAGATACGTCCCAGGTGCATCCATGCGATGTTTTTTTTGTTCTAACAGAGTACATCTATATTGCAGTAATTTTATACTTTTACTTAAGTAAAATATTTGAGTAGTCTACTTTTTCCACCACTGCAAGTAAGTATACATGCACACATCATGAAAGATAGGAAGTGCACACCATGCAGTCTCCAACTTCAAATCTTTAACTAGAAAAGGTGCCCTTCTGGGCACAGGTCTCCACCAGGAGGATAGGAATGTTTAGGAGTAATATAAACATGTTTTTTGTTTGTTTGTTCCAATCTTTGCCAATCAGGATGTGGGAAATGGTGCAGATCCGTGTTGATCGCACGCATGCACAATCCACCTGTTGGTGGCGCTATAACAGGCCAATGTGAAATGGGTGGGCTATATTCCTCAGCCTAGTAGGAAAGTGCGTGAAAGATTTCACGTCAAATTGCACGCTGCGTTCATGATTTGAGGCTTTTTGTTCAAAACAGGCCAATCCTGCAAAATTTGAAAGCCAATGTTAGCCAATTAGGATGGAATATGAAATATCAGACACATCCGTCTTGAGCACATGACTATGGAGATACTGTGTAACGATTTGCGGGATTTTTGGACAAAATCCGGAGGAGTAATATCCAAAAATGTGTTTTACAAAAGTCGGCCTCCTGGTGGCGCTCTAAAAGCCAGATGTGAACTACAGAGACTGTGTACCAATTTGCGCGATGTTTGGACAAAATCTGTAGGTGTACTGTGCAAAAACTTGTTTTGCACAAAGCGGCCGGGTTAACGGTGCCGGAGATTAGCTGCTCACGGACACACGGACGGACGGACGGACGGAGTGCAAAACATACTCTCCCCCCATGCCTTCGGCCTGGTGGAGACAACCAGAGCCGATCTACAAGCTCTACTGAGATAGTTGGAGATCAGCTGTTGCCTCATGGTCACCTTTGCCAATGGCATTTCCAAGGGATATAGTAGTAGGAGGAGGGTTATGAATTAGAAAAGTGGATCCCAAAGTGGACTCCTGACTCCTGAGACCTCCTGCATTGTCAAATCTGTACTGTTCATTTAGATCATCTGAGTGTAAAAAAAAAAAAATACCTAAATGTATAAGTCCATTTGGGTCAATAAATTAAATTATCACTGGTGTTCTCCAGGTTATATGTTCCCCACCCTGCAAAAATGGGGGAGCGTACCATATGTTCCCCAGGTTCCCGTTTGGGGGATATTGACTGAGTTATCCACAACACAAATCAGTATCAATAATTATTTAATTTACTAGACATCACACAACAAGATAATGTATGAGCTGTGAACTGGTGCACAGCCAAATCCCATCCTAGCGTATGCCATGTATTAGCCTCTACACATAAAAGAAGTAGACCTACAGTAGATATTTTGATCAGAAATTCTATTTTCAAATTGTTGAATCACTTTTTCAGTGGTAGGCTACAAAATGCAGGTGCACGTGTAATGTCAGAAACAAGGAAGCTACATGCCAGCTTTACGAAGGTCATCATGTACTTTACATTAAACATGTCAGCATGATGTTATTGTCACGTGTAGAAGGAGGTAAAGTTCATGGACATTAAAACCATATTTTCCTGCCATATACTACTAGTTGTACCGTAACTTGTACCACGGGGGGCGCTCTCACATTACACAAAAGTCAGAACGACTCGAATGTCTGAAATAAAAATGTTAATCATTGGCGTGAACTGAACTCGCACTCTCGCAGAGACGCAGACACTACACTACAGTGTACTGTGGACTGTGGATGGTTTACGAAGTTTATTGCCAGATAAAATAAAATAAAAAGACAGTGGGGATTGGGGAAACTAAGTTGTAGGTATATAACTCCTTGTTAGCCTCTTCTTTATACCTTACGCCGGTACTCGGTGGTAAATTGTTCCGTAACCGTTATTCGCTTTCTAGAAGAGACTACATTTCCCATCTGGCATAGGAAACGTCAATCTTTCTGCCGTTTTCTTGTCATAATACATCTGGATCATCAGCTGTATAGCGCGCGACTGCGCAACAGTAACCTGGCAGGCTGTGAGGAAAATCTGGACATTCTGCGAGTACATTTACACTAATAACGCTGGACAATTACTTCTTGCAATCACTTTTCGTATTTTTTTGCCCTTTTTCCTCTGCGCCGATTCTTTCTGAACAGGAGTAGTTTTTTATCGATTACATATGTCTACAACTATACGGATAAGTTGGATATATTACCATTCAGAGAAAATCACAATTTCTGGGGAAACGTTTTTTTTCTGGCCACAAACAAAACCTTTTAAACTCGACTCTGTAATACGTACAGCTGCTGCTTGATCGTTACAATCTGCTCCTATGTAGGGCTTTTAACGTTAGTTGTTGAGACAAGCGTATAAGTGCCAACGCCTTTCCCATTCTTCGTCTCTGGTTGGGGAACTTCACGCGCCAGTAAAACCATTTATTTTGCCAACTTAATGAGCAGTTCTGCACAAAAGAGAGAGGCCAGTAACGTCAGAATTTGGTGAAAATGGGCTGCACGATAAGCGCCGAGGACAAAGCTGCGGTGGAGAGGAGTAAATGGATTGATAAGAACCTACGAGAAGATCGAGACAAACGGTCCAAAGAAGTGAAACTGCTTTTACTTGGTAAGTAGGAACTATACCGCACGGTCTCCAGGCATACATGCAGTCGAGGCGTCCAAGAGGGTATAATTTGATTAAATATATTACAGGGCGTCAGTCAAGTTTTATGAGCGTTTTTTTAATCTTCAGACCATACCGGGATACAGTACATTTTATTTTAATAACTAGACTAGACAAGCCCACTACGGAATCAAGCATTAAAAACTGCCTGGGGTGCACGAAATCCGGAGTAGAGGCAAAACAAAACGAAACACACAAACAAACTTTAAGGCCCATTTGGGGGCAATTTGCATCAACATCTTCACTATTTCAACTTCTGTACAATGTAATTAAATTAAATGTTACAGTAAGTGTCAGCCTATTTACCCTATTATAATTCTTCTGATTGTAAGAACATCATTTGTCAAATGAGTAACCCTTATGGTAGGGCAGGCTATAGAAGATACAGAACAGAACCCAACTTACAACTATTGAATCCATAATTTTTAAGTGATGGACT
The DNA here is from genome assembly GCF_964188405.1 of Protomyctophum parallelum. Taxonomy (NCBI): domain Eukaryota; kingdom Metazoa; phylum Chordata; class Actinopteri; order Myctophiformes; family Myctophidae; genus Protomyctophum; species Protomyctophum parallelum. The sequence goes on along the minus strand of NC_139705.1, from coordinate 19,388,655 downwards.
AACATAAATTAAAGAAACAAATTTGCCCCACCTTTTTTTATTTAGAAAAAAATCCTTTACTTGTCCTTTAGGCTACTAGTCCCCTGCAATGAAACATTATTTCATTATAGGCTACATTATTAGAGGAACTGTATAGGCTACACATATCATTTTTGTACTTGGACCATGTCTTTAGATAAGGGATTGAAGTTCCAGTCATGTTTCATCTTATCAAATGGACATAAAATTGTAGATCAGGTGCATAGAGAACATGGCTACCTTTTGATTTTGACCATGCATCAGCATTACAGAAATGTATGCTGTTGGCTTGAAGCTCAAAGTGGTGCTGGACAACATGAGTTAAAAATGTAACCAGTATGGAGCAAATGCTGCATCATCTCACTGGTAATAAAAACATCACATTTAAAATATGAATTATAACCTTAAGCCGTTTAGACCCGGGGCTGATTCTTTTGAATACAATTGATTGATGTTGCTATATACTATTGTATAGTCTCTACTCTATTGAGTGGAAACCTCATATGTCCAAAACTGTTGTTTTTCTCAAAACAAACATTTGGATCTGTACTTTTGATGATTTTGTATGACGCTGTAATATGATCAAGTAAGGTGTTAATTTACGATAAAAACGCAAAAAGTTAGGATATGAATGGGAGGTTTCTGCCAGACAATATCTGAAATGACACAGATGCCTTCCCGTATTGAAAGATATAACGACATAGCCTTTCCAGGTCGTCTGAATGTGTTAAATGAAAATAAACAAATAGCCATTGTGATTGTCTCAACAATACCTGCACCAGCAGGTGGTAGGATCAACGTTAAGACCCTTTGGTAGAGGTTTGGGTTGTGTAGTGACCTTGTCATGATGTAACATGATGTAACTAGTCCAACCATTTTCCAAATTCCACACAACATATGCTTTTGAAATCTCAATGTTCAGAATTATTATACCGTATGTAAAGTCGCAATTGCGAGTTTAGAACTTAAATTGCTTGAGATATGAAGTCGAACTCGGAGAGAAGGAACCCTCACAATTCAGGGCTTTTTATTTTTATTCAGTGGCAGAAAGATATTGACGAATACGTTCAATTATGAATACTTTTGTTATATTGTTGAATATTTTTAGACATAAGCATGCTAGAATCAATGCCCTTCATACCTTTAAAAGTGCAAGGATATTTTCGGAACAATTACATAATTTTGCTTTGTGTACAGAAAGTAAGCAGGAGATAAACAAAAGTTATGCTGCATCGTTATAGTGATGCATTGCAAGCTTTCCAAGGCAGCAGGTAAGTTAGTGTAATGATTTGTGTGAAAACCTGTAAGCAGCAGTATGTTTAACTGACAGGTGTGATGGTCTCCAACAGAACTATTTGAAGGTTACAGTACGAACTGAATACTACTGTACATGAATACAATGGCCAACCAAACGATCTTTGGGATGTTTAGCATTGTGACGTTAGAAGAATACCACAGTTATCACCCTCCAACTGATCCTCAAAGTATGGAAACATTCATTCTGGAAGTCCGACCACTGTGCTGCTGAAGTGAAAGCAATTTTTCCAGGCAGTGCCTTCCTCTCTTGTCTGTACTGGAACAAGAGAGTTATGAGTAAAAACAAGGGGAGTTTGGAAGCTGCCCCTAATACAAAACCACAGTACTGCGAGGAAGCCAGAGTGCAGCTTCCAATGAAAATCAACCCCCATTTCACCACAAATAGCAATTCAAATAGAATGACCATTCAACATGTTTGGTAAATGATGCTCGGTTTGAGGTTGTACTTCATGACCTTCCCTTAGTTTTTTGGAAGGTACTGTGAAGAAATTCCTATTATGTTGTTTTTTTGACAACTGGCAGAAAGCCAAAGTTGAGGTTCAGCCAAAAGTACCATGAATGAAGGAATTAGTCAAGATTAGAAGAGGGATCTCTTCACATTGTGTTCTGTCATGCATGCCTTTGATACATTTGTGATCAATTGGTGAGGGAAGGAATTCATTCTTGAATTCCTTTCTGAACATAATATTGTTTACTCGAGGAACTTTGACAGTGCAATCATTTTCCAAGTATCAGTAGATCATAAATATTAACCAAGTATCAAAATACTGTCATATTTCTGGATCGGGGGGAAAAAGTGTCAACGTTGGAGAATGTGTAGCTTTTCTTATTGTTATTGCCATCTGTTGAGTACAGTAGCAATTCATATTTCAAATTCCATTGGCTGTACTGTTCTCGGTTCTGTGGTTGCTGCTAATTGCTGTGGGTCTACTGTAGATAGGCAGTCCCTATGTCAACGTAAACTCAACCCACATGTTTATGGAAATTACATAAATTCTTCCATATCAGTTTGACATGCTCATGCAGCGTTCACTCATTGGATTCCCAATTAGGCAAATGAGATTCTATTTATTTTCTCTTCGATGTCAAATGTACAGTTATGGTTTTTAATAGGCCAGAGAGCCGGTGGGAGTGGGCGTGTGTTTGTGTTAGCTGGGATTGTTAACAGACCCTATGAATGAGAGGTGGTGTTTTTGTGCCCTATGTGCTCTCTCTGTTGTTCTGCACAGCATGATATCTGGTATTGCTTCTCCAAGGGTAGTGGAAAATATTGGCTCAGGCAGCAGTGTGACGACTGTTTCCTGTTTGTCTTGATTATTTTAACGATAAAGGCGCATTATGCTGCTCGTGTCAGTTTTTCCTTAATTTCTTCACTTGTATACAGTTTATCTAAATAGGTACTCATAGTTCTTAACATAGACAATTCTGTCTTTTGGAGCAACTGTTTGTGGAGTTGTCACTGGTCACACATGACGTTTGTTCCATCAAGTCTTATTTCATGTGTTGTCTTTTCAGGAAGGCAACCTGCTTCACTATTCAGAAATTCAGATGTGACCCCTCAGCCTCTCTGAAGTTCTAGACTCTTGCACACTAGTGTCATTCTGTATTTGGAATTTTTGCAAATCCTCCACTTGTGTTGTCTTCCTATGACGTGCGCACACTGTGCTATAGATATTGTATGAGCCCATGAGAGAGTCTGTTTCTCGAGACATCCTTTAAAATTATAACACAAATTATAACCACCCTTTGGTGTGGTTTGGGCCTAACGGAATGTCGTGCCCCTGCCTGATACATCAATACCTCTGTTGGATATAAGAGAATGTCTATTTGATCACTTTGCTCACTTTGCCCCTACAGAAACAGCTTCCATTAAAATCCATGTGTATTCTTTATCTTGCTATAATTGTTGTAAATGTAATGGCTATTTTGTCGGCTTCAAACAAACCTAAAAAAACAACTGATGCACCTTGAGGCTTAAAGGGGCATTCCACTCATTTTCAACATTTTACTATATACCTTAGAGCTGTTGTGTTGAAATAAAAAAAATATCCCCCCCATTCTGTGTTTCCTAGAACTGTAAGTATGAAATAAATCATTAACATGGTTAATCACATCTTGATGGCATCATCAAGATGTGATTCACCATGTTAATGATTCTTTTCAGTGCTGTCACCTCACAGCTAGAAGGTTCTAGGTTCCTGTGGGCGCTGGGGGCGTGTTCTTTCCTCAGTGTCATCAGTGCCCATACTCGAGGCGGGGTTGGCGAAAGGGCCTTTGCATGTTCTCCCCGTGTCCCCTAGGGTAGGTACCCTCACAAAAAACATGCAGTAATCCTGGTCTCTTGTTCTACCCCCCCTTGGCCAGCTGGGGCGCCTGATGGAGGGGAAAGGAATAACGTGTTCCTTCCACGCACTATGTCCGGCCGGGGAAAACTCCCCCCGTCAGATGAAAAGAAGCAGCTTGGACTCCTCATGCATAGAAGGAAGCATGAGGTGAGTCCGCTGCCCCCCCCAGGTTGGCAGCTGAAGTGTAGCGCCCAGGATTACATTAGATAATTGACGCTGGGTGAAAAAATGGGTTGCAAAATCGTGGGATAAAAATGTAGTAAAAACAAAAACACAAATGCTTCTATTCTTGCATAAGCAAAGAGAATGATGCTTTGTGTGCATGCAAAACAAGATGCACTGTAGGCTTCTAGCTTGAGGCCATTAATGTTTATCTTATCCAGAGGTTTGCCGCAAACAAGCTCAGGCTGCCATATGTGGGGGCTTATTTCTATTTCAGTTTGCATGATGGGATTAGGTAATGCATCCCCAGGACAATAATATTTTTTGTACGCCAATTTTCTACGGTCATCTTATCTAGAATAGGGTTGGCCTCCATTTATGTATTCCCAGACAAAAGTGTAGACCTCCTGGAATTGGTCCCAATTACCCACACAGCTCAGATCTGATGCTGGTGGAGCGGTGCCCTGGAGCAGTCCGGGCACTTATAGGCTCCAAAGTGACTGATCTGCTAGTCTACTACTACTACCTTACTGTAGTTTGGTTAAAATGAAGTGCCTGGCAGAAAACAGGCAAATGTATTTGTAGTCAAATCCATTACATCCATTAAATCATGCCATATAGATAATGTTTTTCAAATGTGCATTCAATAGCATTCATTTCAAAAGCATTCATATACCTTTTTGAAGTAATAAAATATACTGTTGTGCTAAGTGTTACCACACTGGGTTCCTCGTCTGCCTCGACTGCTAACAATTGGCAAAAACAGAATCACCAGAAGTTGTACCTACTGTAAGCATAACATTATACTAAAAAAAACGTGATAGTTTTACTAAAACACAAAACAAATTATCGGCTGAACTGAAAAGATGATAATCACAAAACCGGTTAAGCAATAGTATTACAAGAATAGGCTACAGCCAATAACACTTATTACAATTTAGGCATCTAGCAGACACTCTTAATCCAGAGCGATTTACAGTAAGCAAGAACAAAAAACATCAAAACATAAAAAAGGTCATGAATCTTACATAAGCTTAAGAACCTAACAGTGGAATATCTATCTAAGGAAATGTATGTGTACTATACACTATAGAGTGCCATCATGTCTACATAAAGTGCTATTTAAGTTGCGTAAATTGAGCCTGTGCATACGCCTGTAGGAGGCCAGGGCAAGTACTACGGCAAGTGCTATGGGCTAAGATGGAGAGGTGTGTTTTCAGACTGCGGCGGAAGATTGGGAGTGAATCTGCAGTTCTGATTGTAATGGGAAGTGTATTCCATAGTTTTGGAGTCAGAAGGGGAGAAGAGTTTGGGACGTGTGGAGCGTTGTCCCAATGTTTTTAGCGAAGGTACTTCCAGCTTCCCTGCGTCGGCTGATCTGAGCGCCCGAGAGGGTTTCTAGCATGCGATATGGCGGTGCCATATACCTTTGGTTGCTTTGAATGCCAGCATCAGAGTTTTGTACAGGCAGTGACCGGGAGCCAATGGAGGGAGTGGAGAAGGGGAGTGACATGTGAGAATTTTGGCTGGTTAAAAACCAGGCGAGCTACGGCATATTGGAAAATATTAAGTGTCACATAAGACCCTGGATGCATTACAGTCAGGAACACTCATGTCATAAATAGATTTATCTATTTAATGACAAAAATGGAATGCAGTTATACTTCTTGGTGTTGATAGCTTTGTTCCCTAATTTGAGCTATAAGCAGCATGCAAAGCTAAATCACGGAATGCCATGAGTATACAAGCGATGTGATTCCAAAGCAAAACATATTGAATCAGTTTAGCAGAGATCCAGAGTAGGTGGGAGCCATATTTAAAAGGACCACTTTGTGGGAATGAGCTGTAATTGGAGCGTTTAAAAGTGTGTTTGATTGGAAACAAACTGCCTGAATTAGCTTTTTCTTCCTTTTTTTTAACGGTTTAAGCCAGTCAAATGTCATTGTCAAAACCCACAAAGTTTACATGCATTCATAAAACACATTGTTATCACTTCTCGGATGACATATTCAATTGCTAGTAGTCATATCTGACATTTTACTTATGTCAACACTTGTTCCTAATTAGCTTGTTCTTCAACTTGAGCAATCTGGCCAGTACCTCCAAAGGGGATGTGGGCACTGGTTATTGTATAATTCATAGAATTCTGACGCATTGTGGCATTTTGTTTTCCCATGACGCAATGCCACAGTGGGTTGGCTAAATGATAATCACCCTGTTACGCACCTTCGTCTAGGGTGAAGGTAAACAACATAATGTGAAAGGAGACAGGGTTGAAACAGAACTTTAGTTTATTTAGCTCTTTTCTTTGTCCACAGAGACAATGGATTCAAATTAATTGTGCTTGTCAGCTTTTCAGTTCACAAATAAGTATTGGTTTCAGGGTGCGGTTTACATAGCAAAAGTATCCATCTAGAAAATAAAGGTTTACCCTTAACTCAATCCCTAACAAAGAACAAAAATACAATACTAAACCCTAACTAACAGAATTACAATAAGGAGAAAAACAAAAGGGACCTAACAACCCTTACAAAAAGACAGAATAATAATAATAACAAACTAGGGGTTTACTCTTAAAGGGAACAAACAGATTACAAAGGGAGCTAAGGCAAAACTTACAGGACAGAACGGAAACGGAATCGAAGTCAAAGAAACTAAAACAAAAAAAAGCAAACAAAAGGGCAGGCAAAGGGTGGAGGACAGAGGAACCGAGTCTCTGCTGCAAACTGCTGTCGTCCTCTCCAGAGCAGAAGTTCAACTGAGCCTTTATAGCCAACAGCCAACTAGGCACAGCCAACTGGGATTAGGGTGTGGGCGAAGACACCCAATCAGGAAGGAGGGGCAGGTCCGAACATGGACCTGTCACTCTCACAGCCAAGTCTGCATTCAATCATTCACTGCAGCCATCAGCCTTTCTCACTCTCCAACATACTCCATTCAGCTCCATTCAATACCTTACATGAAACACAGAAAGAAACAAATTATAATACAAGCCATCCACAGAATATTATTCACAGCTCAACTAATTATCATCATAACAATTAACCATCACAACATCAATAATCAGAAGGACCATGGTCCGTAACACACCCCTAGACCCAGTTGTATTAAATCACCTGTGGTTTGTCACCAAGATCGACCACAATTCATCTTCACTTTTTGGGTGGAAATGTTTTTGTACAAGCTAGGTATTGTAGTTAATATAGAAGAAGGAAAGTGTGTGTGTGTGTGTGTGTGTGTGTGTGTGTGTGTGTGTGTGCGCGCGTGCGTGCGTGCGTGTGTGCGTGTGTGTGTGTGTTATATCATTGATTGAAGTATTTATTAACAGTTTGGGAGAATTACAGTACATTTCAAGCACAACTCAATACTGTTAACTGTGGACGACACCATAAAGCATTCAAAACAGAAGAATAAAGTGTGTGGGAATGCAAAGCAATATATTATATTCACATCAGCCATATATACATGAAGTTTTGATTTCAGGCTTTTCACACAGTTTCTAGCCAAGTGCTATTTTGATAGGTAACACCTAGGGACCGCCCAGGCCCAGCACAAGAACACTGGCTGTTATTGCATTGTATTTTGCCAGCTGTGCAGTTCTCCAAATAAAGGGGAAGTGAAACTGTGGAACTCTATATGGCTGTCATCGACGCTAAAGCATTAGTTAAACTTGCACAATGTCAGCGGAATATTGCTGACACACCCACATCAGGAACGCCAGCTCATAATATTTATTTCGTGTCTAGTGGCTGGCCCTAGTTAACTACTAGATCTTCACAAGTTGGTGCAACTAAGAGATAAATTATTTGAATAAAAATACATTGTTTCATGCATAGATTTTCCTAGTGTAGACTTGTTGGCTGAGGGGGGTTCCGTTTCACTTTCATGACATTGTGCACGTTGCGGAGTGAGCTGTGATTGTATGTACAGTATATAGTACAGTACGTCTGTCCCCTCAAAGTAGAACAGACAAACCCTGTTCTTGTAGATGGCATGGCCAAAGGCCAAGACTCCAATGGCTGCTGTCATTTCTAATTATGTGATTGTTTTGCCTCTTTTTCAGGTGCTGGAGAATCTGGGAAAAGCACAATAGTGAAGCAGATGAAGTAAGTTTCAACTTGTCAAAGAACATTAATGGTTACTATCCAACTCTTGCATTTTGTTGGAAACACTGACCCTAATTTTGCGATCGTGCCTTTCTGTTCCACGTGTGGCTTTCTTGTCGGAGGATATTGGTTCAGGAAGAATTTCCATTACAGACTCGAGTTCAACACTGATGCAGAACTGGAGCTAGTTTAGTACTGCTTTAGGCTGAGGGGGAAGTGCTCTTTTTACATAACCGACCAAACAATGGGCACAGAGGCCAGCCGTAGCCTGGCAAGGCCTCAATAGATTCCCCCAGATTCCCACATTAAGCGTGCTGCATACCCAGTGAAGTGCAAAATTCCAGCATTAATAACAGTTGTTAGGAAAAGTTCCAACTCTCCAGCATGTTCCTCATTTGGCACTTTACATCCTTATAACCTTATTAAACCTGGCATCCCAATTTTGGACTTGTCAGTCTAAGACAAGTGAACAAAAAACAAGAATTCATGAATTTTCTTTCCTCCCCCCTTTCAGAATCATCCATGAAGATGGATACTCAGAAGAAGAGTGCAAACAGTACAAAGTTGTGGTCTACAGCAACACCATCCAGTCCATTATTGCTGTCATCAGGGCAATGGGCCGGTTAAAGATAGACTTTGAAGATTCTGCCCGGACGGTATGCTAATTCTCAAACTACATCAACACATATTTAACACATGGATTTGGATTCCATGAGAGGCCAGCATATCTTACTTTTGGCTAATTCTTGGCTGTCTCTAAAGGGTAATTTATATTTACCACAAGGTATTGCAGGCTCGCAGCACGACATGTCGTGAGCTTGTAGATCTGACATTTTTGGTGCACGACATGGCACTCAACCTACTGTATAAATCGGTCATAACCCTAATCCTAACCCACATGTCTGGTAATGTCAAGCCAAGAGTAATAAATAATACATATTGATGTTATTTTATGATGAAAGACTATTTGAAATGGACAAACTAGCAATAGAATGCATGCTTCTTTTGCATACATGCTACCTTTAGGGCAAGTGATATAAGCTCTATATTCCGAGTAATCATTGCTGTAGAGTGTAGACTGTTCAGTAACAAGGGTCTTTCCAGCTCTTTAATAAAGAAAAATAAATGTTCATGTGGGTTGCCAATGTCATTGAATCAGGAGAGAGGACCCATTTATCAGCTTAAATGTTTATATTGTGGGACCCCTTTTACTGAACTCAAATACACAAAGAAACAATAGCAAGGATTACTATCAGAACACTTAAAAACTTTTCATTGGTGAGGTTTTGCTTTAATCTTTGTGAACATCTCAGCACATTCAGAGGCCCATCTGCTCTCAGAAAGCTTAAATGTACTTTAAGTTTGCCCCTGAAATTGATTATGACAGATAATTACAATGACAGATTTAACAGTAGGATGTGTCCTTGTGAGGGGCACTTGTTTTTAAAAAGCTATTGGTTTGTTGTTGCCAGGACGATGCCCGCCAACTCTTTTCTCTGGCGAGCTCGGCAGAGGAGGGGGTGATGTCATCGGAGCTGACTGGAGTCATACGTAGACTGTGGATGGATGCCGGAGTTCAAGACTGCTTCGGTCGATCCCGAGAGTACCAGCTCAATGACTCCGCTTCATAGTGAGGACTCCTCTTTTAGCTTTTTATTTGCTTTTCATCACCAGCCTTTAATTCACATGCACTGAAATGCTCGAATGCTCTGATTTTCATCATCATGACATGTGACAGCTTTCACTCGAAGGCAAGGCCCAGGTTTCCACACCTGTGAACAGAACCTGTGTACATGAACAGGAGGGAGACAAGATGGGTCTTGCTCTTCTTTTTCTTGTGGCAGCTTGTTTAGAACATTGCCTTGCAAGCGATGACATTCCTGAACGGGAAGCGGGATGAAGACCGAAACTGAGCAGTTGTGAAATGTCTGTGTTGTTGTATTTATTTAGGGTTTAGGTAGCAGGTTCAGTTTTTTTTGTTTGTACAATACAGCCAAGAACACGATAATATAAATATATTTATAAAACATTGAAGTAAAGCACAGATGTCTGATGTGCTTCAATCTGCCAAATTTAGGCGGCTGTCTGTTGCCACTTAAATGAAGATGGATAAAGTCCAGTGTTTCTGTCGTGTTTATATCACAAATGCCCCACTGTACAGTAGGTTAGTGTGAAGGACATACCTTTGTTTTGAAAACAGTGGACGTGTCGTGGTTGTAGTTGCAGTTTTCCACACTTCTTCCAGACTAGAGGGACCAGTAGTCAGTCTGTAGTTGCTACGCTCTGTTTTCACTCTACCCATTAGCAGCCAGTGTTTATCATCCATCAAAATACAAACCCATATTTAGTATCCTTCTGCAATCCTTGGCTATCCGTCTCCAGAACTATGGCCCCCAGTTCTCCAGACCTGATTGTCCAAAGAATATCTCATTATCTTTCAGTGTTTTGACATCTCCTGAATCAACAGTTTGAGAACTTTGAGAACCACTGTCTTACATATCCTATGTATCTTACTCTCTCTAGCTATCTGAACGACATGGACAGGATCGCTGAGCCAAGCTACGTTCCAACCCAGCAGGACGTGCTTCGTACGCGTGTCAAGACCACTGGCATTGTAGAGACCCACTTCACCTTCAAAGAGCTGTATTTCAAGTTAGTAAACTTATCACCCGTTATCACCACCTTGTAACCGATGCCTGGGCGTGTGTCTCGTAAATGAATTAGAATCATCTTCATTGTCACATCACAGTAGAAAAGTGGATGAAATTCGTAGCTAATTTACAAACGGCACAGCCATAGGGTCTCCATCCATACATCCATCCATCCATCTTCAACCACTTATCCGTCGGGTAAGTGGGCTAAAACAAAGCTAAAGATTAAAATAACATTCAAGCTTAAAGGTATATTCAGTGATTAATTAGTAATTAAAATATCACTTATTTTTTGGGTCGTCTTTATATTAAGACGACCTTAATATAAAGTGTTACCATTTTTTGTTTTGTTGTGATAATCCTCCCTACTGTAGAGTGTGCTGACCATATAAGGCAGGGGTGTCAAACTGGTGACATCGTCTTATGCGGCCCGCCTTCCTCAAGCAAAAAAAAAAATATATATATATATATATAGGCTAATAAGTAAGGCTGCATGATATATCGAACATGTACCTTCATCAGAGTGGAGAATATAAGTATAAATCAAGTTGAGCAAAGCCACTTCTCTGCCCCTCTCTCTAACAGACACAGTTAACGATCGCTTGTTAAGTGCCTGCCAGACAGACAATCAGATGAAATGAAGGCAGGTGTAGAGTAGAGTGTAGACTAGTGAACTGAACATGTTCTCTTTATATCAAGTACTTCATACCAGCCCCTTATGGAACTACTTCTCCCAAAATCCAAATGGATTTCATTTTCCATCCTGAATGGTAGTAACTAGCATACAATGAGAACTGAGAAGATCTTCACAAAGGTTTACTCATCAAAACTGATTATAAAACTGTAATGAATCGATTATTAATCGGCAGAGCTGTCGACTATTGTCAACATATTCCCCAATTTCCACTGAGATTATGGGGTGAATGAATGTGGCCAGACCCATCTTCTCTTTCTGTCATAGTGACATTGTCCTGCATCAGATCATGTCCAAATCAGGTTCTCCTATCTCCAGTTTTTTGAAGATTTTTTGAGTGGTGCAACCACTCCCTTACGGAGCTATGTGTGTGGCTGGCTGGGTCTGAGCACTATGTGTGTGGCTTGCTGGCTGGCTGGGTCTGAGCACTATGTGTGTGGCTTGCTGGCTGGCTGGGTCTGAGCACTATGTGTGTGGCTGGCTGGCTGGCTGGGTTTGAGCATACATAGATAGATAGATAGATATTATAGCAGTGACTGACTGAGACATCGAGCGTGCATGCGCAACTGGTTGTGGCCCCCATCAAGTGACCTTTTGACCAATGCGGCCCTTGCCCCAAGTTGAGTTCGACACCCCTGATATAAGGAGTTCCTCCCTGTCCCCAGTTAACCCCTGGGGGTCAAAAAATTGTAGGTTTAATTTTTTGGCTAGGTGGCCCAGCCTTCATCCAATCAGGATAGAGAGGGGCCTTCCGCCAATCATGATCGAGCGGGGGCGGGCCTTGGTGTGTGTGCTGTTGGCCTGTCGTGTGTACCCCCAATGTAGTGCGTGCATGTGCACTTCTTGTTACCGGGTCGGACCGGGGTTTTTTCCAAATCACCCAAATCACTGAATGCTCCTTTAAGTAATATGAAAGATAAAAAGAATATATGAGAAGTACTGTAAGACTTTATCTATAATTATGAATCTAATAATTTACACAAACAATAATATGAAAGTTACTGTCCACAAGAGGGCATTTGCATAATGTATTGTTTCTTTCACTCCCGGAAAATTTGCAAGGCATTGTTTTTATGAATTACCTTCTAATGGGACCTCCAAACACTCCCCAGGTGATATTAACTTTAATTGACTCATCTATAAAACTGCTCAGTTGCTTTGAATTAGTTGGTCACTGAATCGATGTAGGAACACATTACATTCTCCCATTATTCTCTCAGCTGAATATCTCAAAATACTGTAGCTCTGGTTTGTCTCAGAGGGCCCCAGGTGGGGTGCAGCCTCTAGGACAGTGACATTACAGTTAATTGTAACCGTGCAAGGTCAGTGGCCTGTTTATGTAGGCTTTGTGAATTGTTCTCTTGGCCTAGATTTACGAGGACCCTCGGCCTCATTACGTTCAAATGACCACATTCGCTGTGCATTTGCATGGTAATTGCATACATATGTCTCCGTTTGCAGGATGTTTGATGTGGGAGGCCAGCGTTCAGAGAGAAAGAAGTGGATCCACTGCTTCGAGGGTGTGACAGCCATTATCTTCTGTGTCGCTCTTAGTGACTATGACCTGGTCTTGGCTGAGGATGAGGAGATGGTAAGGAAGGGAGGTTTGACCTTGTTGCATTATGTATAATGTTTGTTTGTTTTCAGATTATTGAAGGTCAATTTATGTACATTTTGTCAGTTCTGCAGTGCATTCATCTAGAGTTTGTAACACTTGTTTTACTTGTACTCTTTTTCTTTCCCCCAGAACCGCATGCATGAGAGCATGAAGCTTTTTGACTCCATCTGCAATAATAAGTGGTTCACAGAAACTTCCATTATCCTCTTCCTCAACAAGAAGGACTTGTTTGAAGAGAAAATCAGCAGGAGTCCACTTACCATCTGCTACCCTGAATATTCTAGTGAGACATACTATAATACTGTACATCAAGCTTATTTGTATTTCAAAGGAGCTATTATAATATAATAATTTTTGTTTGTGTCCTTGTGTGATTTATTCTTGTGGGTTTTATTGCAGAAATGTTGATTGATTGAATAGTTTATTCAACATAAATGTAAAAACAGCAACAGAGTACAGTCAAACACAAAGGATGAACAACAAAAATCAATATCACCAATAGCAACAAAAAATCTAAATCATTTCAGGAAAACATATATGATATATTCAGAATATATTTAATTATTAGTAATTGCGCCTACTATTCATCCATCCATCCATGTTAATTGTTATTTCTATAGCAGCAATAGAAAATAATGGAACATGAAATTCCTCATACATTAACCCTCTGGCGTATGGCATTTTGTTTTAATTAAAATACGTGGTGGTAAAATAAATGGTCAGGGCTGACTTTAATGTATTAAGTACTATACAAAATCTATATTGTGTTATAATATTGAAATTCTGCTGTATACAGAAAGTGAGATGTAAGTTTGCTGCTCCTTTAAATTTGTGGATGCAAAATTTGCCACTAAATAATTTAGCTCACTTGTATCTAGTCCAAATGTAGGCCTAGTCTTTTACTATTTATGCCACATACTTGCATTAGTGGGCCAAAATTGGCACGATCATGTATTGGAGTATTTAAAGAAAAGTGTTCTTTGATTCGATAATAAACTAGTTTTTCTAATTGAGCCCTGTTGCTGTACTGTAGGTGCTAATAGGTACGAAGAGGCTGCAGCTTACATCCAGTGCCAGTTTGAGGACTTAAACAGAAGAAAGGACACCAAGGAGATCTACACCCACTTCACCTGTGCCACTGACACCAAGAACGTGCAGTTTGTCTTCGATGCTGTCACTGATGTCATCATCAAGATCAACCTGAAAGAATGTGGGCTCTATTGAGGCTCCAAGCCCTGCAGGTCAGCACCTTCAATGTCAGAATTTCCACAGCAATTAATTTAATTCCAAAGAGTGTACAAATCCACTTCCCTGTGAACTTGCTTGTGAACCTGAGGTTTTGATCAAAGTTGAACACAGTGCACATACCCCAGGTGGGGTTTTCCAAAAGGGCCTTTCTGTGTGGAATGTTCTACCCGTGTCCCCTAGGGTAGGGCAGGTACCCTCATAAAAAACATGCCGTAATCCTGATATACTGCCTCCGCCTGGTCAGCCTGATGGAGGGGAAGGGAACTGGTTGGAATAACGTGTTCCTTCTACACGCTACGTTCTACCAGTGAACCCCCCCACCCTGCCCTGTTCAGTTGACAGAGGGAGAGTAGAGCCCAGGATTACAGTTTAGGCAATTGGCACCAGGTGAATAGATAGATTACAAAATCATGGGATATACATTTTGAAAAAAATAGATACAAAATGTTGAACACTAATTAGTATGTAGTATACCTTAAAGTGTAAGACCACTTCTTTTTAGGTTTGGGTTGTGTAGTTACCTTGATGTAACTCCAAGTCCAAATGTGGACAAGAAAAAATAAAAAAATGTTCCAGTGATTATAAATTGATAATTAAAAATATGCCCCTCATTGACTTACATTGTACGCTAACACGGCTCTCAAAGTCACTTTAGTACGTAAACAAACACAAACAAAGTTGATTCGAACAAAATAGAGCATCACCAAAGCTCATGTGGTTTTCTTTTTTCATAAAAATGTTAACTTCCTGTTGATTTTACTATTTGAAGATCTGGATCCGGATCCACGGACCCAGTCCGGGTTTTCTTCCTAATAAAATGGACAAATCCACAGGAAGTTGATTTTTTTTTGTCTGAATCAACTTTGTTTGTGTTTGTTTATGTACTAAAAGAGTGACTTTGAGAGCTGTTTTAGCGTACAATGTAAGTCAATGAGGAGCATATTTTGAATTATCCATTTCTAATCACTGGAGCAATTATTTTTTATTTCTTGTCCACATTTGGAGTTACATCATGGCAAGGTAACTACACAACTCAAACCTCAAAAAACTTTACCCTTTAAGATCGGAATTTACTTTTCAATGTCACTTACAGCTTGTCAACATTTTAGGCAGATAAAATGTGTTTACTTTGAGCTTTGAGTGTGCATAACAATACTAAAATGGGACACAAAATTGCAAAATATCAATAGATGGTGCTAGCACCTGAACGAAACTGTAAAACTGCATTGTTGTACTGTCTATACCGTAGACTATATAAATAGAAGTATATCATGTCCTAATGGCACCCTTCTGCAGTATGAAAACTCACTTCTTCAGACCCCACCTCTCCCCCTTGCACTCTGCGTTCCTTGTATCACTTCTTCAGACCCCTCGTCTCCCCCTTGCACCTCCAGACCTTCACCCCACCTCTCCCCCTTGCACCTCCAGACCTTCACCCCACCTCTCCCCCTAGCCCTACGCAGACATACATAAAACATAAACGTGTTTATGGCCTGTCTGCGCTCTTTGGCGACATTTTTTCGTGTGAGGGTTTCTGAATATGTGAAGTATAAGTACCCATACATACCGCTGCGAATATCTCCTGTGGCGCGGAAGCCGTTAAGTATTTTTAATCTATGTTTGACCGATTTGGAAGCTTGGATTAATCTCTTCCTTCCTTGTTTATTGACACCTCATTGTACCGCCTATCTGGCTAGCTAGTGGCGCTATAGCTATGACAGAGGAGATCAGAGGCAGGGACGTAGCCGGCACAAGCCAACCGCACACCGGGAGGCGGTACAATAAACGGTAAACAAACAAGAAGAAATAAAGCGACCAAATCGGTCAAACAAAGCAGCGGTATGTATAGGTACTTAAAGTTCACGAATTCAGAATAACTTAAACTAAAAAAGGCTGTCAAACGCCGCAGATACGATCTTAGAGAGCATATTTATGTCCACGTTCCAGAATTCCTTCATACGAAAATATAGTTATGAACAGGGACCCTACATAAAACTCATCCAAATTTCAGAAAAGCTTTATGGAGGGTTCCGAGAGGGGCTACTCTTCCCCTTGCACCTCCAGACCTTCACCCCACCTCTCCCCCTTGCACTCCGTGTTCCTCATATCACTTCTTCAGACCCCTCCTCTCTCCCTTGCACTCCACGTTCCCCATATCACTTCTTGTTGCCTTTTTTGATGGATGCTATTTGGTTACTTGTTCACAATATATAGCATGTAGATCAGTGATGTCAGAGCATACTTAAGGATTACTTTATTGAAAAAAACGACAACGTTTCGATCTTAATCGATCTTCGTTAACTGACCTGACGAAGGTCAGTAGCAGGTCAGTATAGATACTGACCTGACAAAGGTCAGTAGCAGGTCAGTATAGATACTGACCTGACAAAGGTCAGTATAGATATTGACCTGACGAAGGTCAGTAGCAGGTCAGTATAGATACTGACCTGACGAAGGTCAGTAGCAGGTCAGTATAGATACTGACCTGACGAAGGTCTGTAGCAGGTCAGTATAGATATTGACCTGACGAAGGTCAGTAGCAGGTCAGTATAGATACTGACCTGACGAAGGTCTGTAGCAGGTCAGTATAGATACTGACCTGACGAAGGTCAGTAGCAGGTCAGTATAGATACTGACCTGACGAAGGTCAGTAGCAGGTCAGTATAGATACTGACCTGACGAAGGTCTGTAGCAGGTCAGTATAGATACTGACCTGACGAAGGTCAGTAGCAGGTCAGTATAAATACTGACCTGACGAAGGTCAGTAGCAGGTCAGTATAAATACTGACCTGACGAAGGTCAGTAGCAGGTCAGTATAGATACTGACCTGACGAAGGTCAGTAGCAGGTCGGTATAGATATTGACCTGACGAAGGTCAGTAGCAGGTCAGTATAGATACTGACCTGACGAAGGTCAGTAGCAGGTCAGTATAAATACTGACCTGACGAAGGTCAGTAGCAGGTCAGTATAGATACTGACCTGACGAAGGTCAGTAGCAGGTCAGTATAGATACTGACCTGACGAAGGTCAGTAGCAGGTCAGTATAGATACTGACCTGACGAAGATCGATTAAGATCGAAAAGTTTTTTCAATAAAGTAATCCTTTACCAAAAGAATGGACCTCCTTCCATGTAGATCAGTGATTCCCAACCATTTTCATGTTCTGGAAATGCCACGAATGCTTTAGAGATGTTCAAGTAAAGGTTAGGAACCACTGTTCTAGATGGTCATACTGTTTGCTTAACCACAAATGTTAAAAAGGCTATTTAGATAGCATGTTGTTTAGACAAATCCCAGGTTTGATGATTGCAAAACCTGGTTTCTTTGAAGCATTAGTATTTCTTTGCACGATTCTTAAATGGCCATTCATCCTGTTGGTTGACTTGGGTTCATGCCATTTACTCTTGTGCTTTTGTAGGTTGCTTAATGCCTGCCTGCTTAAATTGTCTATAATATACATACAGTAGCTGTATATATCTGAAACTATAATGGGAATATAATATACAATCATTTTCAATCAGAAACCTTGGCTTGTATCTCCATCTTTCAACTTTTAATATAATTAATAAATGAATGCCCCATTTTATACTTAAACGTATACATGACGTGGTCACCTCATGAAGACTATAGTGTGTGCTCCTTCCCTTTGCCTGACAATATCAGGGCAGGGCAGGGCATGCAATTACAAAAATAATCTATGACTAGAACTGCACTCTGTCGAGTGCCTACTTGCTTGTTGCACACAAGTAGGCCATAAATGGCTTGCGCAAGCAGAGCGCGCAAGTACTGTCAAATTCATTCTTTCTTTATGTAATTAACAACAATCAATTACGTAATGTTGTAATTAATACGGATGAGTGACGGCTTTCGATGGTGACGTATATGTAGATCAGTGTCGGGTGGATTAAAGGACCTCTATGTACATATATGTCATTTGTAAATTGAGTTGATTAGCGGTATACTGTGGTTACTTAGTGTATGCCTCGTTTGATGCGTACGTATCGTAGCAGCATATGATGTCAGGGTATAACTGGTATAACTACCTCTTAATGATGACTTAATAAAGATGTGGATTAAAGGACCCAATGCCAGGGTGTAATTGGTTTTCGATGGTGACGTAATGACGATATGTTTTAGTGTCGGGAGGATTAAGGTAATGCCCCTATGTATACATGAATGTAATCTGACACCACTGCCATATCAAGCACAAGTAGTCATTACGGCATACGCTGGCACGGCGCATACACATCAAACGGCGACATACGTGGACGAAAACTATTACTTGCGCGCTCTGCTTGCGCAAGTAATTACATGCTCAAAATTGAGCATGTCAATTGAGCATTGAGTATGCAAAGTTGAAAGTGGTTTTGTCTGTCTGGGTCTTAAAAATATTTAACCAATTAAAAGTATCAGTATATATGATAACTACACTGGATGATCCAGTGTGGATCCATTGGAACACAGGTTTTCCATTTCCTGAAAAGTAACGGTTTTGGATATACAAGGTTTAGGTATTAAACATGTTTCTTTGTTTTTCTGCATTGTAGATGTCGGGGGACACGCAAATTTGGACTCCTGAGCCGGTATGTCTTGTCTGCAGTAGATGATTTGGGAAATTGGTGTGGCTAATGACTGAGGCAAGCAAAGGTGACCATGCTGCATTGTGGACCCTAACTCTATACTTTGGGGACTTCTTTACATCAATCTTTTTTCTTTTGTTTTTTTCTTAACATATTTTTACCATGCAATGCAGAGAGTATTGGGATGAACTGGCGGGGGGGGGGGGGGAGTAACAAAATCACTGTGATTTTATCAGGAGTCCTGTCATATTTATGGTTCTCGTGCCTGTCATTAGGCTCGCTGTTTAAGTAGTTCCTTGTCTTCATTTTCACATCAAGCTCTCTCGTAGAATGCAAGGCCCCAGGGAGGCTCTCCAATGTTGAAGCACTCGGCCTAGTGGTTAGAGCGTGAATTGCAGGCGGACCCGTGGATTTATGACGAGGAAACGTGCAGCTCTGGTTTAACATTGAGCGCTCGTTTGTTTGCACTTCTGCATTTGACCACCAACTGTTGGTGTTCAAATGCGGAAGTAGACCGTTCCTCCGGGTGCTTCAAAACGCCACTGAGCAACTTCCACTGAAATGAATAGCAGGGGGGGCGGGGCTGTTGCTCCGGTTCGGTCTCTATCCTTGTATTACTCTATGGTAGAATGTCACAGTACTATGCACCAGGACCAAAACAAACCACTTGCTTGTCAAAACCATAACTGCATCTCATAATTCCTTGACTGATGTATCGTTTTTATTCATCAGTCTAGATTTTCAAGTTACTTCTTATTTTAGCTGTAAGTTTGAACCACATTGTTGTTATTGAATATTTCTCAATTTTAACCGTTTTAATTTGTTATTTTTTATTTGAAATTTGGGTTGCACTTACATAGACTTTCCTTCTACTGAACGTGTGGATGCCATAATTTGTGGATTTAGTGTGAGCATTTTGGTGTACATACTCTAACCAGTTTTGTCGCGAGACTTTCAGTGAGAAAGAGCCCCATGAATTAATTTACTTTCCTTGCCTAAATTTAAACAAGAGAGATTTTAGCAGTGCAACAAAGCTGTGTACTTCGTCATTCATTATCTCTGCCAGGAGATCATACGTGAGTCCGTAGCTAACAATCAACATACCCCAAAACTAACTAAACATTCAGCTCAATCCGAGCTGTCTTCGGTCAGTCTGTAGAAGACCCTTTTACAGAGTTTAGAGTGCCAATGCTCAGTGCACTTTGCACCAAAAGTGATATATCCTCCTAATACAGTCTTGCCTTGCATGCTGGATTTGAAAATAACATGTTTTTGGTGATGTGATCAGGTCATTCCGAGAGGCAAGACAGTAGAGACGATGTACAACTAGTAATCACGTTCCTGCTACTCTTTGTTATCATTATTAGGGCGTGGCTCCTGGCGGAGATTTGTGCTCTACTGAGCACACCTTTCTAGTTTTTAATGTAATTGGACCACTTTGTATTGAACAATATTTTTGTATTTAGGAGTAGGACACCTCACTGCAGCACAATTTGAAATGTTTCATTAAGGGAGAACTCTTCACCATTCTGTGATCGTACCACTGGACATTGCAAATGATGAATGATATTACATGCCTGAAAGTCAATTTGATGTGTTATTACTTATTTTACTCTAGGTAAATTTGTTCTTAATCCTGTGGATTTCAGTAAAGAAATGTAAGTTACGGACCAAACAAGGCAAGTCAAATAGTAGTTTGTTACAGTGGGTGGCTGTGTTATTGTTCAATGGCTCAGAGCCACTATAGTGTTTTGTAAGAATTGTGTTGGCAATATAACAGACTGTGGTTTGGGTTAGTTTGATCACTTCCTTCCACAGACAACTTAACAGCATTGGGGCGTTATGCAGGTGTAACAATGCCTTGTCCATTTTTCATTTGTGCAGTTGTAATGTTCATCTCTTAACACAATTAAATGACAACACTAAGCTTCGCTTGTCCTGCATTCGTTACTGTTGCATGCCAATCGTATGCCGTGGGCAGTGCATATCAGCCGTATCCCATATCCTATATAAACCTTTTGGTCTGTGACTAATGAAAGATAAATGTCTCACCCCCAAATGGAGTAGAGAAACAGGGCTTGTAGAATGAGAACAATGCTATACTGTAGAATAGATGCCCATGAATGCACCTTTCAGCTACAGCTGAGGACCTGACTGATGCCAGCAGTGCTGGTCAAAGAACCCCAGATCTCCAATACAGGTCCAACTTTTTATCACTTAGTTTCATTAATTTCATTCTTAAGGAATCAACAATAAGAAAATAAATAAGCCAGTGAATATCAAACTATTCATAATCGTTGGTGCCTCATTCATGCAGGTTGATTCTGTGCGGACCTTGTTCTGAATAAATATGTTGATTGTGATATTTGCGTCCTGTGTGAATGTTACACACCAGTGAATTAATCGCGGGGGGGGGGGGGGGCAAAGGCACCAGGGAAGAAGGAATGTGTGTGTGTGTGTGTGTGTGTGTGTGTGTGTGTGTGTAGACTCGGCCTCATAGGCACAAAATGGAGTTAATGCATCTTTATTTCATGCCTCTACGTTTCATAAGAAAGGACAGACTCAATAGATTTACAATCCCCTTTGAAAACAACCCAACATCCCTCTAGTCTTATAGAGGGATATAGGCATTGATCTACTCTTATGTACAAAGTTTCTCTACCATGTTTGATCTTCTTTAAAATTATGCATGATCACATTAACATGTACATTTTGTAAGTGAATTGAAATACATTAACACTAGAATAGATACATGTACAATTTGGTTTTGTAATCTGGATATACTGTAAGCACTGGAAATATCTGTGAGATCAGCTCGGCAACCTTTCTTTACAGTTAACATATCAAGACTACAGTACTTTAAAAACAAAAACAAGGTTTCAATTGTGTCTATTCAATATATTTATAATTCCCCTGGTTATTCCTCTTACCTGACAGGGGTTGGTTTCCAAATTAAATGGGACCAGCGATACAATAATCAAACGTTACAATTTAAAAAGCGGTGAGGATCGGCTACACAGCATTAGGCCAGCAGCATTTTGGGGTGAGACATAAGTAGTACCATATTTCACATACAGTATTGATGGAGAAAAATATATAGCCTATCCGACATTGTCTTCTTTTAGGAAGCTGCATGACCAAGCAAGCATATTGAGTTTCAGTCCAACTGGATGTAAAATGCACTGCGTTGGCAGGGATCTACTGTTGTGATGGTACAATGTGCAGTGAGCAGCCGAGGACCTGGGACTTGGCAGTGAAGCAGGTGACGTTAACGGTTGAGGACCCTCTCTACTTCTCCCACCCGTACACTTCTCAGTACAATGCCAATATTTGAGGTGAGGGGTTAAGGTAGGACAGGAAGTTCTGCAAAGTAGAGCAAACGTGAAGGATTAAGCATTTTTAGGAAG
This sequence comes from Protomyctophum parallelum, assembly GCF_964188405.1. Lineage (NCBI taxonomy): Eukaryota > Metazoa > Chordata > Actinopteri > Myctophiformes > Myctophidae > Protomyctophum > Protomyctophum parallelum. Next base: position 19,366,509 of record NC_139705.1, on the reverse strand, counting down.
TTTTTACTTTCTCGATTTTAATAAATACAAATGTTTTTAGGACTTCGTAGACATGTTTTCGATTGCACTGTAGTTGAACATCGTCTGTGTATCCACTCCAAATACAAAGTGTGTGTGTGTGTGTGTGTACTGTATAATATGTACGTATAGGCTTATGTGATGATATGTTAATTTGATTATTACTGTATAGCCTTGCATGCCATGCCAGTAATTGAGACATTCAGTGACAGAGGGCCTTTTATGCAAAAGTGACAATACTTATCTGGATAAATAAGAGCAACTATTACCTTGGACTCACGGACAAGGGTTGTTGCTTGGCAACATGGGGAGGCAAGATATCCTATGTGGATTTAAATTGAATTAACAGTCTGTCTCTCCTTGGCCACAGCTGGACCTTATTTCATTGTATCAATAAACTCCCTGGGAGGGACACACAGACACAGCTCTGTGTTGAACTGTTACCTTTTATGTTCACTCCAGAGCTGCTTAGAAAAGACCGCAATCTTTAAGGTTTTCTTTGATGATGATGTCTGTCACGGCGTTGAACACAATCTGGACGTTCTCTGTGTCCGTGGCACAGGTCAAGTGGGAATAGATTTCTTTCTCGCCCTTCTTCATGTTCAGTTCTTCAAACTGGGACTTTATGTATTTGCTGGCGTCCTCATATGTGTTGGGACCTACACAGAAATTAGAATTGTCAAGGTGAGCATGACATTTCAGTTTAATGTTTCGTAGAGCCCTGGGGCTCTCTTTGAAACCAGTTGAACATCACGATTAGTCAATTTCTTTCATCTGGTCAAAAGGGCTCAGGGAAACGTGTCACATGGAGGAGAGATTGATGCTGTCGTCGTGTTTTAAGACAATGGTTTGCAGTGGGACCACAAAAAGTTCAATGGGCCTCATGTATACTTAAATGTCATCAGAGAATGGGTAATATGCCATGCGTCTCATGTACAGTACTGTTACTGTATAACATTACCAATACTTGAGTTGAGTTGAGTCGAGTCTTTAGTCTTTGCACCATGGCATTGCTCAGAGAATTGTTGCACTTTCCACACAGAAGGACAAAAGGTTCTCCTTTGGTAAAACTGTCTTTGTTGTAGGAAACTCTTGCACAACTCACTAACTTGTGACTTGTGTTGCTTCATGCCTGACAGCTATGGTCTCAAGTGACCTCTTAACCATTCCACCATCCTGTAATTATCACCCAAATACATAGCCTACATCAGTCAGCAGCTGTAAAACTGACAAGAGTGGCAGCAGACAGTTCCTAATACATTTAAGCACTTTAATGATTTGGTCCTTCCAGGCTTAACAAGGTAGATGGATCTTATATCATTGGTGTCAGGCAGAAACCTTGTATCTCCACAATTCAACTTGTTTTTTTGTAAACCAATGTCCTACTTTGTCATACTGCAGCATTACACAAAATCAGCAAAAATATCCAAGCTCACAACACTTGAGTCTATCTGTGTGTGGATACACTGTCTGGAACACAGGTTCTTTTCCCATTTTCCGTAACCGTTTAGGACATACTAGGTTTCCACCCGACAGCGACAATGTGGTTTCTTTTGTTTAGCTAGCCATGTCAGTGGTACTCACCATCATAGTCTGGGAAGCAGATGCTCAGGTGGACTTTCTTGATCTTCTCCAGGAAGAGATCCTTCTTGTTGAGGAAAAGCACGATGGAGGTCTTTGCAAAGAATCTGTGGTTGCAGATACTGTTGAATAGATGGAGGGACTCGTGCATGCGGTTCTGGAAAGGTAAAAAAAGTAAGAAAAAGTGGGTTCACTGACAATGTATGTTTCTTGATTGTGTTTTGTGTTTTATATTGCGGTAGTAATGAGGTTGAATGTTGCTCATGCCTTCTTACCACTTCATCATCCTCTACAAGCACCATGTCATAAGCACTGAGTGCTCCACAGAAGATGATGCAGGTCACACCCTCGAAACAATGGATCCACTTCTTTCTCTCTGATCTCTGGCCACCCACATCAAACATCCTATTCATCAGAGAGAGAGAGAGAGAGAGAGAGAGAGAGAGAGAGACAAAATGAAACTCAGCCAGAGCCATATTGTAAGGCAGGCTACATCCAGATACAGTAGTAGAGCTTGTCCAGCCTGTAGTTGGTGTGGTAACCAGAACGCTCTCCCCAAAACACACTCGGCTCCATATTTGTCCAACCACTCTGAGGTTGCTGGACTTGACTCCCAGGGCGAGTGTGTTTTGAGGCGAGTGCTGTTGTATTCGTTGGTGTCACTGGTACAGTATAACTAGTTGGTTATTAGCAAGACCAACCTGAAGTGCAACTCTTTGCAGGAGAACTGTTCTTCAATGATACCAGTTGTCTTGACTCGAGATCGCAGCACGTCTTGCTCAGTGGGCAGGTAGTCGGGTGCAGAGATTCTGTCCATTTCATTCAGGTAGCTGTGGATGACAAATTAGAAAATGATTGTAGCGGACGGTCTCCGTAGCATAAAAGGAAAATAATATATATATTTGTCTGCAACTCTACACCAGACTAATAAGTGATAGTCACATCAGTACATTCTGAGAAACATTGACACAAAGGTCTCAGATTTAGTACTATAGATAGACCATATTCACACTGCGGCCATGTTGGCATTTTGCATTGAAAAAGCGGGGTGGCATTTCATGAACGTGATGGCTGCTGTGTGTACTGTGAATATGGTGAATGGGACTTGAAGAAGACTCTTCATAAAGACTGTATCCTAGCTATAGACTATACTTTACTATCTACCCAAAACTGTATGTAAAGCATAAAGCATTTTGGGAGTTGATTGGATGTTCCCAAATGGCAAGAAGGTACAGTAAGTAAGTGATGAGGAGGCTGTGTGTGGTGCACTCACTAGCCAGCAGAGTCGTTAAGTTGGTACTCAGCTGCTCTGTCAAAGCCGGCCTGCACACCAGTGTCCTTCCACAGCTTCTTGATGACAGCAGCCAACTCGTTTGGCATTGTGCCTTCCTCAATGGAGTCTGACAAGTTCTGCAGCTTCTGTGCATCTTCCTGTGACATGCATAGAGCAAAATGAATGGCATTAGTACTCTGGGAGTGGCACAGTTTTGTATTATGCTCAGTATCTCTGTCTGTGTCTGTCTCAATTAAACATCTCTCTATATACTGTATGCATCACAAGACCTGTCCAGCGCTAGAGCCAAAGTCAATCCCCAGCATCTCCATGCCTCTGATGATAGCCAGAGTAGACTGCAGGATGTTTCCAAAGATGACAGCTCTGAACTCCAGTTGTTCTTCTTTTGTATAACCACCTTGATGGAGAATCCTTTTGCAGAAGGAAAACAGGGTGGAGAGGGGAATCCGTATCAGTGGAAGGTAACCTTATGTTAATTAGTCTTTTCTTGTTGAAATTGTTATTTATATCATAATCAAATAGAGTATAATAATAGCCAAGAAGATATGCCAATCATTGCTGAGGAGAAAATATATATTTAGTGACTGTCAAAACTGCACAGTGTTCATTTATCCATTTTCTTTACTCGGCGTGTACAAATGTAACCAAGCCTACACGCTCTTATTAATTTGCAGTGCCACTGCCAACCAGTGTTTCCATGTGACTCTGCATTTACTCTTCTAGCCAACATTATTTTAGACTTCGAGAGCTAACTTATGCAGTCACAGTGCACTTGAGGCAAGTGCTGACAAATCTGTGCTCATGGATGTTTGCGAAACAGCAGGTTGTGGGGGCATTTTTTAGCCTACTCAGAGTGAACTCAGAGGGATTTGCCTCTGAGGGAATTCCTGGGAACTGTCATGGTGTATGTGCAACATAATAAATTATATAGTCCGTTATAGTTTTACTTACTTCATTTGTTTTACGATGGTGCTCTTCCCTGACTCACCAGCGCCTAGTAGAGAGAACACACAGAAACAGTGAGAGCCATGATACTGTGTTCACTGAACACATGCTATAAGCAATCCTAAAATAACCCATAAAAACCATCTAATTCTGAGGAATGTTCCTCCTTTAACATTAATATATTTTAATTGTGATTACAATCATAAAAATGAGCCAGTTTTATTGCAGGCAACATGAATAGCATGTGAGATCTTGCAATGCTAAGGGGACACCCCTGAGTGTTCTCCATGTCACGGGACAACCAATGATTGATGTCCAAGACCCAGTAGCCTCTAAGGCCCTGTCTCTCTTCACTCTAATTGGTTCATCTGACAGCGTCAGTCCTCTTGGCTCAGACAGGCCTCTGCCATTGGCTCACTACTCTGTAGAAAGTATTATAGCTTTGGCCCTACTAGCGTAAAGTAATGGGCTTATTTAGCAAAATTGTAACACGATTGTGTCATTCACTGGTTTTTGCCACAGCATTGTGAAGTGGGTTTTTTAATAGCCTTTATTCTTTTCCGGTCTATAATTTTCCTTGGTATTGCTCTAGCTCAACCGTTCTTGTGCTTTAGTACCCTGGAGGTCAGAGTCCATTCAGGGTTTCAATACAGTGTACTGTAGGTAATGTAAAGTATTGTCACACTTTAAACCAGAAAGGGCAGAAGATATTAGTGATATCACCTTTGTGGTAGTGTTGCAAATTGAAAACGGAAGCACACAAGCTGGCACTCTCAGCTTTTAATATCCTGGTCCAAAGTCATTTGCTGTATCTCTGTCAAACAGCCATATAATCTAGTACAAATGCAATTATACAGTAGATACTTTGTTACCACAGGCTTCAGTGGTGCTTTGCCTTCTTGCTACATTTATTTGACCCTAACTTATTTATTTGACACACAATTCCAAAGCATATTGGAACACATATGCATGCATGCAGCATGCTGTTATCATATCCTGCATAAGGATTGTTTATTTCCATTGTAACACAAGTTTTTTAATTATTGCGTGCTGTCGACTTTAATTTTCTATAGAGAATTTTAGAGGAGGCCCTATGCACAGGTAGGACAGTATAAGCTATTGCTTGTTCGTTAGGCACTGAAAGCTTCACTTTTTGACTCTGCAACACGGCACCGAGGTTCATTTTAATGTGATAAAAGCCCAACAGATGTCCATTGTTTGCCTTTTTTATTTGAAGGTACTGTATATCAAGTGAAAGCACATTGCACATCAATGTTTTGATTTGTATCACATGCTTATACGTATATGTTGAATAATCCAGTGGTGGAAACTAAGTAACTATTACTACTAGTTACTTTGAGGCTTTATTTGATTATTTCCATTTTTTATACTTTATACTTCTACATCTCAGTGGCAAATATTGTATACAAATTTAAATGAAAAAACCTTTAGTGCTTTTACTTTAGTACAAACATATAATATTTTGATGCCAATACTTTTGTACTTTTACTCAAGTAAAATTTTGAATGCAGGTTTTATTTTTTTATTTTTTACTTCTGAGCATTTCTACATTATGGTATTGCTACTTCTTCCATCACTGGAAGAATCAAAGGAGGACACACCACCATGTGGATATGGACTAAACCCATTTGGTAATAAGATTGGCATATCATCGCTGCTCTGCAGTGATTCATTTAGACTGCGTGCTGTGATCTTTTAAGTATTGATGTGCTTACATTAGATTTGAGAAGTCAGCCTTCATTCGCAGTTGCAAATGTATAATTGACATCATTTCAAAATCATGGAATTTCATCAACCACTATTTCACTAAGATGTGCTTAGTGACTTTAATCTGTTTCCCCAGATGCATAAACATTAACAATGTACCACTATATTTATAGCTGTTGAGGAAGTTTCCCTGTATGTCCAATGCTTGAGCCCATCTTTAATTGTAGATATCTCTCTCTTAGCTGATCAAGTAGACTTCAAGGGTGAAGTCACTGTTCAGCCCCTTCATCCCCCGTTGAGCCTCCTTAAACCCCCCGTCTTAGAGGGTGAAGAATGTTTCTCAGAGAGACTTTCAGGGTCTTGAACCATTGTGTAAACATATGGAAAATAATTGATTTAAAAATATATATTTGAGTGTCTTAAATAATTTATTGTCTTTAGAAATAGATATCCAAAAATGAAATTAGCTGTATAATAAGTTTAATTATTTGATAGATGTTCTTAAATGTGTTGTTTTCCATAGGCTATGGCTACGGCTATAGAAAGGACATTGAGTAAACTTAACAGATTTGTGTTTTATCTCTGTGACTTACAACACCCTCAAATTCTCTGCTGGCCTTTCTCGCTCATATGCCTCATAAGTCCTTTCACTTCCATTGTGCACACTTAAACCGAACGTTTATCCTTAATGTGTTGTAATAAACTAATAGAGGAATCCTATACAGGATCTATAGGGCCTCTAAATCCCCTGAGAATCAGAAGCAGTGAATAGATGGCCTATGTCCAAGACTCCAGGAATAGTCTGGAAATATAATAGTTCCTGAATTTGAAGAACATCTGTCTCTTCTGAACTATGACATAACTTGTTTGAGTCTGAGGGAAAACACTTAAAACAGTAGCTTCACACAATTCCAATTCAGGTCTTTCACCTGTGCATGCATCTTAATAGAAGTGAGACTACTGTTCAACTCTGTGAAGACCTCACACTCAAGAAAAAGGTTATAAAGCTACAAAGTGTGTCTGCTACAAAGTGTGTCTGTATAATAGTGAAATTGAAATCTGTGAACCTAACCACCTTTGTATTCTGGTCCTGTCTTGGTTGCTGTCTTGATGTAAAGGTCTTTGTGCCTAAAGGACCCCATGGCACTTTATATAATGATTCTTACTTACCAAGCAATAATAGCTTGACTGTCTTTGCATCCTTATCAGCATCCTCCTTGAGTTGTTTTTCCAATTCCTTAGATTTCTGGTCCCCAGCACTTCCTCCAGCTCCCATTCTTTCTTCCTCAAGAGCCTCAAGATCCTCGAGGAACGAAATTTTGACGGTTCTGTGTGACTGCTACTGAGAAACTGTACGCAGCTAATGCGATTCCCAAGCGGAAAGGATTGTGAGGGAGGCGCTTGAGCTCTTCCTGACTTCTTAGACCTTTTCGATTAGTTCATCAGATGGACAACACTCAAGGGTCAAGGCAGTAGTTTGTCCCACACTTGCATCCACTCTCTCTAATTCTGTCTTAAACCCCTGTCTTAGGAGGTGCGTCTTCCTGATTGGCCAGTCAATCCAATTAGCCTAATAAGGACAGCAGTGAAGGTTGTAAAAAGCGAAAAATCTAACATTCTGCGACTGTTTTGTGTGTGCTTAGTGAGCTGAAATCAATTTTTAACAAGTCAGGGTGTTCATGTGGTAGCAAGATGCATTCTCCAAGTGTTATATGGAAATGGTTATTACTTTAGCCCAGGTTGTATTTTTTCATATTTGTAGGCCTTTGTGTGTCTGTCTGTGTGAATTTGTGTATTGTAATGGTTTCCGTAGTTAAATGGTTAATTGTCTTAGGGGTGCCAGGTAGATCTAGTCTACCAGTGAAATATTATTTCTCCTTTTTTATGAGTTCTTCCTCATCTGGGTTAACCACTGGTGAAACAGATACAGGACTTACATTATTAAAATGTAAACACTTACACCAAGCAATAAAACACACAAAACACATTATCAACTCAGTTTCAAGTTATTATATTGAAGTATCAACCAGCATAAATCAATTCACCACAGTTCATGAACAAACCAACAGTTAAATCAAAATGTTTTTAAATAAACAAAAGAAACAAGAAATGTATGTCAGGAACTGGGGTTACACACGTAACCTTCCAACCATGCATGCATTACTAAGGTGCAGCTATATTGGGGGAAAAGTGACATTTCAATTGGCATTCTGGTCTCAATGAAAACCTCAGTGTATTCTGTAGATCTCGGTCACATGGACATATGAGAAAGGCATTAAGATCCTCTAAACGTCTTAAGTTTAAGACGTTTAAATCCCAGGTGGTGTGGTGCCGGCTAATAAAAGCAACTGCCACTTTACCATGGTTCTTGCTTAGGGGTGGCCGGGGGCCTTAGAGTATATACTCTATGGTGGGGGCAGGGTTCAACAGTATCCAAATGTGAGAATGAACTATTTTTATCTTTGTAAATAACTCTCACTAGGTTTCTGCCAAACGAAATCATTAAAAAATGCAGAATATAAAAAATATAGTTTGTGTGTTGTGGCATTATTGAATTGGTGATCTTTGAACTGTACAGAAGTAATCTTCCGGAGTTACAGTATGGATGGAGGTCATGTTGATTTTGCCATTTTTATTTAGAAGAATAAATAAATCCTATCTTCAGGAAGTTAACATTTTTATGAAAAGAATAAAACAGTATGAGTTTTGGTGATGCTCTATATTGTCTGAATCAACTTTTGTTTGTTTACGTACTAAAAGAGTGCCTTTGAGAGCTGTTTCAGCATACAATGTAAGTCAATGAGCATACTGTATTTTGACTTTTAATTTCTTGTACACATTTGGAGTTACATCATGGCAAGGTAACTACTCATCCCAAACCTCTACAAAAGTAGTCTTACCCTTTAAAGGCTGAAAAGTAATTGATATCAGTTTGTTTTGTGATGCATAATCAAAATGGCATTTGATATAGGCTCCAGCTAGAGTCTTGATATAGGCTCCAGGCTGGAGCCTATATCAAGACTCTAGCTGGAGCCTATATCAAGACTCTAGCTGGAGCCTCCAGCTAGAGTCTTGATATAGGCTCCAGCTAGAGTCTTGAGGCACCTTTGTTGACAAAAGAGGAAATCCTGCTCCCAAAACAACTCCTGTAGTTTAGTGACTTCATTGCCGGGATGTCTTTTCTACATAGTATTCATCATAAGCCTATTCTAAAGAAATGCCTTCTAAATCCTAACCATTTATTTCTAAAAAACATAAATTTTTTATATAAATCAAATCATATTGCTATATTTAGCAACAACTAATGTGACACAGATTCTCTCCAGGATGGAATCGTATAGGTTTATCAGGTCTAAATGGGTTAAGCTTACAATTTGCTTATTGTAATCCTCTAGGTCCCAAAATGTACACTATCCTAGAGTCTAGGATAGTGTACATTTTGTACAGTGTATGATACATTTACTTTGTTTCTTGATGATAGAAATGTTGTTTTAGATATAATTATACTGTTTTTCATTTATATTCCTGTTAATTTGTTCTACGATTGGTGTAGAGTATAGCCTACAGACGTACCCTTCTTTCAAGTACTTGGCTACCTGCAGATCCAATGGAAACTTGGCGTGCGTGCGTGCGTGCATATTGTCAGATAGAAGGTGTGCACGAAGAAAAAAAGGTTAGGAACCACTTACAGTAAGTAAATCAAAAATGAAGATGGATCATGCCTCCTAAAACTAACTGGGTCAAAAGGAATGAGCTTAAAATGGATTAACAAATGATTCTGCATACAACTGTGTGCACTAAAAGCGATTTTGAAGTTAGTGAAAGTTTACTGTATAACTGTTATACCTTATATTAGTGTCTATTCACTAAGATTCCATTAAGGGCGAGTAATGCTTTTTGTTTTATAAAGAAGTGAAACTTGAACCATGATCCTCCTGCCAAGCGGCTTTGTTGTAACTGATAATATGGATTCACTTTTGGCTTTGTTCCAACTGAGTACCTGCTTTACTGAGTTGCATGTGTAACTGATATAGAATGTAAAACACATGCCAGTTTATCAATTCCTATATTGTGTATCATTTTATGTATCACAACTTCCTACTTGGCTGGTGGTGGTTGGATGGGTGGGATGAATAAACTATTGTGTTGAGCTTAATAACCACCAGACAACACCCACTAGCAATGAGGTAAGCATGCAGCCTCCAAGTATTAAACAGTACCCAAATTGCCAAATTAATCTGATTTGATTCGATTTGGTCTTGAAGGTAGTTTAGAATTTAATGTCGATGCCTTATGGCTTATGCGGTTTTATTTATTGTGGCTATGTATTTATTGTGTTGGCATTTGCCATTTGGTGTTTGTGGGGCAAAGGGTTTAACAAGCAGAGCTTGAGTCTTTCTTCCATTCATCAGTCAGTCAGTCAGTGGATGACGTCAGAGTCAAATAGGCTCAGAGAGTATCTATTCTAGAGGATTGAGAGAGAGGCAGGTGTCTTTAAAAGAAACATACTCCCAGTTGTAGTGCATGACAAGTGAGTAATGATAAATACAGTAAGTATATGGTATACATATTGTATATGGAGATATTTCCCACTGAATTTGAACAGCAGTTTATTAGTATATCCACTGGACAAGTCTGTATAATTTCAAGTCTTTGCTGTGTTTCATTGTGCTCGGTAATGTTCTCTGACAATAGAACAAGTTAAAGAGTTGGCATTTTCCATAGTGAAGTTTGTAATATTTGCAATAACGCAAATATTTCTAGAGGCTTTTAAATTCCAATTAATGTGCGCTATACATTGTTTACAGAATTAGAAAACAATTATGACAATAATCTGTTTTGTTCACGATGAGAAGATTATTGCATCTACGTGACGTGAGCCACGGCTCAGTCCCACATCTTTATCCATATTGCCTTGTCTGCTGGACCCAGGTCGTCCGCTCCACAGATACTGAGCATCAGTCTCACGTCACTCTGCCTAAGCATCTACGGTACAGTAAATGGTAGCTTGAGAACTTTATAATCCCCAAACCAGGCTAATGATGGCAGCCACTCTAGTGGTGGTGGCCAATCCCATTAGGCTCTGGGGTGAGTAGCCATGCCTTGTATACGGCCCAGCATCTCTGATCTGTTGACAGGATTATCTACGTAGACTAGAGCCTTAGATCAACCCTGGGAGATCTTGGTGGGGGGGGGGGGGGGGGGGGGGGGGTGTGTAACACATCATGGCAGTCTCCTGTGGGCTGTGAGTAAAGTAGTGAAACATGGGAGAAGACCCTGATAAGTCGAGGTCCAACAGGACTTGTATTAAAAAAAAAAAAATAAGTATGCATGCAGCATGCACTTTCTTTGTGTCCATAAAGGCAAGATGCTAAAGCTTGAGGGTAATTCATGCTTCGCCCGAAGTCACAGTTTTTGAACGTGCAATAGACATGACACAAAGATGGACAGACACAGATAAGATGTTATATTTGATATACCGTATGATGTACTGCAAATTGTGTGTATGGAAAAATACATTCTACAAATAGTTTTGTCAAACTTTGAAAGAAATAAACACGTTAAAAACAAAAAGATAGATGCATTAATTGCATTTATTCAGTATAGTGTTCATTTTTGCCGATGTGTCAACAATAAATGTTGCCTTTGGGTAGAGAGAGAGAGAGAGAGAGAGCTTTCCTGTAACTGCACTGTATAAGCGTGCAACTATACTGTCAATTGTGTTTGATACCAGCAAATGCTGTTATCCACCATATTTTGATGTCACAGAAAGTGAAAGTGTAATGCCGCCAACAAGGTTTTGCTGAGACAGTATGTGGTTATTAAGTAACGTACGTAACAGCTCCATATCTTTAGCTGGTCAGTGGTTTGCCCTTATGAGCTTTTGTGGTTTAGTCCAAATGCACCTTAAATAAGTAGACTCACACCTATGACGCACAGACTGGTGACATCACAGCGTAGTGTTTACATACAAAGATCATGGGTTGGCATTTAATAGTGTGACGTCTCACAAACGAATGAACTCCTGATATTTTTACAGTTATAACTGTGTGTGTGTGTGTGTGTGTGTGTGTGTGTGTGTGTGTGTGTGTGTGTGTGTGTGTGTGTGTGTGTGTGTGTGTGTGTGTGTGTGTGTGTGTGTGTGATTGCAGAAGAGTCTGTTGTGTGCCGAGTAGGAATTAATTCAGTAGGACCAGTCACCAGTGGTAATCCAAAAATGAAAATCCAAATGTTCCTACAGTCTACGTGTCTCTGACTGTCCCTTTTATGCCCATGTATGGATCCCTGATGTCTTTCATATGTCATCATATAGTTCTGATGTCATATAGACTGACTGCATGGCCTACAATTCCTGTGATAATGGGTACTGCTCATGTGTTCATGGGCATCGTTCCCAACAGGCAGTTGTGTATAAATGTTAGACCATGCCAAAACATTGCCCTTCTACTTTCGGAGCTGTTTGGAATTCTGTGCCTCATAAAAAATAGTGTCACACTGTACACCCAGTATTTATTGAAATGTAAAATCTATATTTAAACAAAACATGAAAATCAATGGCAGAAATCTCTTCCCTCGAGCGTTTCTTCTCTCTATCTTTATAATTGCATTTTGGTTTTATGGTGCAGTCTGTCTATTTGCTTAGTTACCACAAGAGGACGCTAGCACCATTGCTTTCATGCAGCATGATCTGTCTTTTCATGCAAGTATAACAGCCTCTCGTGTTCACCTATACCCCCGAACAAAGGTGGTATTCTACAGTCTATAGTGATATTTTGTGGTTAAAGAAAAATGAGGGGGGAAAAAAGGTTATAGCTCTATATTCTGAAATGACTTATTATAATTATAGTGTTTGTCCAGTAGCAGGGTGTCTCCCCTTCTCTGATTGATTGATTGAAGTTTTTTTTATTAACAGCTTGCAGAATTTCTTTTTCCACATGAAAGCACAACTCAATACAAAGAGTCCACCTTTTTCAATTTAGAAACGTACAAATATGCACTTCTATATAAAAAAAAACAGGAAATCATGTGAGGTAAAAAGGAAAAAGAAACATATACTGTACATACAGTAATAAAGAGGGTGGGAGGGAGGTTCCAGATTTTACGGGGGCCATCTCAGTTTTGAATTGCAGCCGTTCGTAGGTGCCCTTTGAGAGCGGTTTTGAAGGAGTCAGGGGATTTGCATGTCTTAATGGCTGCTGGTAGGGCGTTCCACATTTTGGTGGCATAGGAGCTAAATTAATTTAGTCCATTGTTTGTGCCGAATCTGGGTTGCACATGGTTGACTGAACAAACACTATAGCAATGTTTGTTATCAGACAATTGAGCTATTTAACACTTATTTTAAGAAAAAATGCATGCCGGATTTAGAACTACTTACTTCTACTTAATTAGAAGTAGAAGAACTACTTCTAATTCATCATCTATACTCCACAAGCTCGAGCATTGCATAGATCTCAGGTTGAGATAGAAATGAGGTTGGCTGACCTCTTTGCAGCACTGCAGGTGCAGTTCCATCAGACTGTTGTGTTATTCAGCTGGCTGGATGCCAGGCTGTATTCACTATTCAGAAGACCATTGTTATGTAAAACCCAGGCAAGAGGAAGCTTTTGGAGTGACTGCATAATGTGCTGTCATCCACATTTATGGACTGGATGTCTGGAATGATAGCTCACTACAAAATCATTACTCATAGACGATTTCATTTTCTGTCAAATCATTTTACTTCCTGTTACTCTCTGAACCAGTAATCAAAACACATCACACTGTAAATTATAGCAAAGGGCACCATGGAGAGGCTGAAAAGAGAGTGCTGGAAATTGGAATATTTTATTGGATGCTAAAAGGATAAACCCAATAAAGCCTGTCCTGTGTATTCAATTCATTGAAACATTTAAAGACCAACAAGAATGTGCAAAAAACATCATATAAACTTGTAGTACTACAGTAAACAGTGGGGGGGGGGTAATTTCTGGTGATACACTTAGACTTATTACAGGGACCAGTTGCGAATTGCAAATTATAGCCACCTGTAAGTGTGCTTTTAGAGCCAGTAGACCAAGACACTCCACCAAATCAGCCTCAAGGTAGCGCTGTATTCTCCATATGCAGACCGCATATGGCCATCTTGCCATATAAATTAATGGCAAGGTGCTACCTAGGTGCAACTTCCCATTGGCAGCCCATTCATCCAAACAGAAAAGTCCTATCTGATTACACAACGTCAAACTCACCAACATTGCAACTGTGCGAAAAGCTTACTTTCTGTCCTTGCAGGTCGTTCTTTTTTTAAGTGTTGCAGTTTGGAAGTGCTCGTTAGATATGTGGGGCGACTGTGGCTCAAGAGGTAGAGCAGGTCGTCCAATGATCCATGGGTCGGCGGTTCGAATCCCGGCTCCTCCTGTCTACATGTCGAAGTGTCCTTGGGCATGACACTGAACCCTAAATTGCTCCCGATGTGCTGTTTGGTACCTTGCATGGCTTCAGCCGCAATCGGTGTGTGTATGTAATGCACAATCTATGTAAAGCGCCTTGGATAAAGGCGCTATATAAATGCACCATTTACCATTTAGATATCACTCGACAGCCTTGCGTAGCACCTGTTTTGAATTTGCACATAATGCAGGAGGTAGCAGGACATTGCTTTACTGAAAACGAGTGCTTCCAAACTCTGATGGCAAGATGGCCGCGGTCTGCAAATGGTCAATTGTCAAATAATTCTGAGAAGTTTAGTAAACATTTAATATAACTTAGTATACTATTAGTTCTCTTTTCTTTAAAAACTATCCTCTGGAACAGCTTCAGTAGTCTTTAGTAAGAAATCACAGGATGCTTGCCAGATTATGTATTCTACTTCCTCTTTCTTTGAGCATCATGTGCCTATAGCACTGTTTTAAGACAGTAGCGACAGTAGCTCTTTACCTGACAGTGACCTAATCAATCGACAGACTATCACGTGACTTTCATGTCACAACATGCAAACAAGTCTGTTTCCTATTGGCCAGAGCTGTAACTGTTGGCAGGGGTATAAACCATGAATCTCTGTTCCTGGAGAAATTACATGACCTGTCAATGCAATGGAAACCATAGTGACTCTGACTGGGTTTCCATTGCATTGACAGGTCAGGTAAGTTTTGACTTTTTACTCAAATAAATTCTCTCATACTTTGAAGTCTGAATTATTCTTGTCTGAGCATCCACTACAGATTTCTGCCTTGACATTACCAGGCCACTTTGCATTTAAGCCACTTATTCCTACTAGGCCTACTAGTAGATATTGAAAACAGAGGTTTAGTTACTAGAAAATGGCTGCCTACCAGGTCAGTGTCTGACCAGGTCTGTGCAGGGTTAGCAGCCAACAGGACATACTGTGTCTGACCAGGTCTGTGCAGGGTTAGCAGCCAGCAGGACATACTGTGTCTGACCAGGTCTGTGCAGGGTTAGCAGCCAGCAGGACATACTGTGTCAGACCAGGTCTGTGCAGGGTTAGCAGCCAGCAGGACATACTGTGTCAGACCAGGTCTGTGCAGGGTTAGCAGCCAGCAGGACATACTGTGTCAGACCAGGTCTGTGCAGGGTTAGCAGCCAGCAGGACATGACTGTGTCAGACCAGGTCTGTGCAGGGTTAGCAGCCAGCAGGACATGACTGTGTCTGACCAGTCTGTGCAGGGTTAGCAGCCAGCAGGACATGACTGTGTCTGACCAGTCAGGGTTAGCAGCCAGCAGGACATGACTGCAGAGAGAAATAGCCATTCTGTGACGTACGTAGGCTACAGTTCAACATTTTGCATTTGTGAGCAAATAAATTAAAGTGCTTTTGGAGTTGCATTATATAGAGGCCCTCAACACTCAACATATGATTCTAAATTGGGTTTTATTGGATCATCGTTCATGATATGCTGTAGGTTTATATTTTTAAGGCAATTACAGGCCAACAGTATGGAATGTCAAAACCATGGAAATGTGTGACGCTCATTGACTCACAAAATTATGTATTACTAATTTGGTGAAAAAGGAATCACGGTTCTGCAACAAATATTCAGAGAAAGAGCCTGGTCGACTCAAAACGTTACAGTAACACTAAACGTATTTGGGAGCATCAATTGTGTGCAGACTCTTTTTATTCTTATCCTCTGCATTTGTGGTGCTCCCTATGAGTTTACGTGAAATCGTTGTTGGCTCTGTGAGAGGCCCCTCAAAGTGTGTCTATTGTTCATCATGAGTCATGACTATTGTCTTCTTTTCTGTACTGGCCCGGCAGGCAATCATAACATAATTGTGTCCTAATATCAAGTAGTAGACCAGAACTAGTTTCTACCAGTAAATGTGCGCAACGTTTTCTGCAGAGCAGGCCTCTCATTCTGTGGACCTTAATGACCAAGTGAATAGAGAGAACACAAATAAAAAGTACGACATGACATCACAGGTTAATCCTTGACCGTTGAGCTTTTGGGCCTGTGACTCCCCGGCTATAAAGACTCAAAAGACAAATTAAATGTCAGATGCTATTTTCACTGTTTCGTTATTGTTTTCTAATTTATGGAATTTCTTTGATCTTTCTTTGATTTCTTAATGAAACTTTGTCTGAAAAAATATTGAATTTTGTTTTTTAATTCATGAAAATGTTTGCTTATGGGGTTAATGCTAATAATAACAAAAATGTAAAACAAAATGTAGGAAACAAAAATTAAACAGACCCATACAAATGTATCCATGACTGACACATGCCCAGTTTGAGGAACAGTGGGCTAGAGAGTTTGTGATTCTGTAATCTCTCAAAAACAGATTCAAGCGGGTGGTGGTGGCTCGAACCCGGGCTCCCCCAGAGTTAGTGTCGAAGTGTCCTTGAGCAAGACACTGAACCCCTAATTGCTCCTGATGAGCAGGTTGGTGCCTTGCATGGTTTCCTCTGTCCTCTGTGTATGAATGTGTGCGTGAATGGGTGAATGTAATGCACAATCTATGTAAAGCACCTTGGATAAAGGCGCTATATAAATGCACCATTTACCATTTTTCCATTTACCAAGCGCAAAAGAGGGCGCTGTTTTTCCTTTTTTTCCCGATGAGTTCCCAGATTGGTGATGATGCTATGATGTGCTTGGTTGAGTGTCTGTACCATAGAGGCATAGACTGTACACTGTACACTGTACATTGTACAGTAAGTACCAAGCGTGCATGGTAGGGGTGGGGGACCCCTCCAGGTCTCTGTCAGCACTGCAGCAGCTCAGGCATGGAATTGGAAGCCTATTTAGGGGGCGGAGCCTCCTAACACTGCAGCGTGCCGCGTGCCGTGAAAACACAGCGATGCTCTGCAGGTTAGACCCACGCTGGACCAATTACCGCGTTGGAAATCACACACACACACACACACACACACACACACACACACACACACACACACACACACACACACACACACACACGCATGCATACAAACACACACATATTATGCACCCCTCACTGCAGTTATTAGGAAAGCCCCTCTAGCTAGCCAGCCAGCATCTGTGCATCTCTCCTCCTGCCTCTTCTATTCCTCGCTCTCCTCCTGCCCTCCTCCCTCTGTCTCCCTGTCCTCTCCATCTTCTCAGCATTCTCTCACTCCTTATTTCACTCTGTCCTTTTCTCCAACTCCCCCTCCTCTGTCCTCTCCCTCTCCTCTCCCTAACAATCCTATCCGACTCCGTCTCCTGCTGCAGCTCTCACTCACTCACATCACAGCTTTCCTTTCCGTTCCTGTTCGTGCCCCGCTGAACCACAGACTGGGATCATGTCCTCCAACCTGACTCCCGGGACACCGGGGATGGCAGCTGGGGCCAAACCCAAGACCCAGTCACCCTTCAGGAAGAGGGGCAGCCTGCAGTACACGGCCAGTCCAAGTAAGTGAGGCTGGAGATTGAGAATGGTGTGTCACGTTTTTTTGTTCTAAAATAGCAGATCTACAAGATTTCTTTTTTTTAGCGCTTAATAAGCGGTTAATGCAAGAATGTGTATCACTTATATGGTGCTGCATGAGGACGTGAATAATACAAAATGATGACTACTGTACTGTGCCATATGCGCATCACTAAATTATTGTACTGTAGCCTAATTATATTGTGTTATTCATGCATATTCAGAAATTTCTATAAAAAATGTGTACAAACAGTTGGAAAAGAATCATGGACCCAAGTGTGAATGTACTTTTGCCTCTGAATAGTTTCGGGGAAATCCTAACCTGTTGATTTTGAGGAGGTGTGGCATGCTCTGCGATAGGATGCTTTGCATGGTACCTTGTGTACCCTGCAGCTTGTCAATACACATACTTTATTTGGTATTCCACTGACTTCATCCATCATCACCATTTATGCATAAAATTACATGTTATCATTCTGGTGCTATACCACTATTTTAGCTAGCTACAAGCTAGCTACAAGCTCACAATGCGTTGCTTCACAAGCTTGTAGATCTGTTATTTAAGGAAATGACATTGATCTTTTTTATCACATGCCCAAAATGTGGACCTCAGGGTTAGTGGTTCAAATGAATTTATTGCGGAAAATTTACAAAGAATTTATTTTGCTGAGACCAAACATGTTGATCCGTCTCCACTCCAGAGAGAAATATGTCAGTACCTTATGACTACGTGAGTGATTGACCGAGCCTTTATTTCCTTCCTGAATGAGAGGATTAGCCTCAGTGTGCAGACCCTGATGATGACAGCATGCACACCAAATGCCCCTTTATCACTACTACAAAGAGCAGGGTCCTTTTGAAGGTAGACTGTCACTATGGTGAAACACAATCAAACGCCGCTCTCTGCTACAATTCATGAGGCGTTTCTCTCTCATCTCATTCGTAACACATGCGTCGCTCAGAGAAAAAGAGGCCTATAGCATGTTGAATGTTGATGCTATTCATATTCTGGTCACTATGTGACACAGAGAACTTTATGAGCATTTAAAATGAAATTAAAACTATTTCATAGTCTCTGTCTGGAGTCTTCCATATGCAGCAAGCAAGTCTATTTCTGCCAGTCTTCTATTCTAGTCATGTTCGTGGCAGAGCAGAATCGTTTTTGTCTTATGATTATGAAACGAGGGAAGTTGCTGAGGCTGCAGCCCTGTCCTGTCCAATCGTCAATGTGTAAATGAGGAATAGTTCACAGTACTGTATACAGTCGTAGGCTGACAAATGTTTCATATCTTTAAACTATGCTTGTCATATTAGAATGATGTAAACCTTATACAAACTTACAATAAATAGATAAGTTATCATTATCAATCACTCAAACTAGCAGGTCATACATATTTATCTACGGTGCTATGATGATACTATACATTATGAGAGTAGTATAGTACTGAATTGTTCCAGGAAGATGGCGACCGAGTAGGAAGCACGTTTGTTGAGCTCTGAGGAGGTGCACTAGTTTAACATATTTTGAGTCCATTTTTGCTGCCTGGGCAGTGTTTCTAAAAACGCCCTAAACACTGGTGAACGTTTTTCTTTTTGCAATTACTTTTATTACATGCCGAAAAAGAGTGGTGCGAGGATTGCTACTAGGTCTCGGACCGCAAACGCTGTAATGGCCGCCGAGCAGGGAGACGCTCCTCTGACGAAGAGCATGTTGCGTGAGGTTCTTAAGGATTCACTGAAGGACATTCTTTTACCTATGCTGAATGAAGCTATTCGTCCCGTGATGCTTGAATTCGAGGAAAAGCTACTGAAGAAGATTGACGACATTGGAAAGGAGCTGCGCCCTGCTGTCGCCATATTAAAAACAACTGTGGCTGAACAAGGAGATTTCATGGAGAACATGGGTAACTCCATGGAGAGCATGCAGATGAGTATCGCTGAATTGGAGAAACGCTACGATGATTTACTGGAGAAGATGACCAGTTTCGAGGATAGGTCTCGCAGGAATAACATAACATTTGTTGGGTTTGCAGAGAATAGTGAATCGACTGACCCAGTACGCTTCATCCAGACTTTCCTACAGAAGACATTCGGCGCTGCGTTCCCTACTCCTCCCGAGGTGGACCGGGCACACCGTGTCGGAGGTCCGCCGCGTTCTTCTGCTGATAAACCGAGGGCTTTCCTGGCGAGGATCCACTTCTACCGGGCGAAAGAACGCATTCTACAACTCTCCAGAGAAGCTGGCCAGCTGACGTACAACGGCAAAAATGTATATAT
This sequence comes from Protomyctophum parallelum, assembly GCF_964188405.1. Lineage (NCBI taxonomy): Eukaryota > Metazoa > Chordata > Actinopteri > Myctophiformes > Myctophidae > Protomyctophum > Protomyctophum parallelum. The sequence continues at coordinate 19,346,777 of NC_139705.1, read as the reverse complement.
TTTTCCTGACTGGTCTGCTGAAACATCCAGGAAAAGGGCTGCTTTTGGGCCCACAAAGGCGTTCTTGAGATCCGTGGAAGGAGTGTCGGTGAAGTACGGGCTCAGATATCCGAGCAAGTTCTGGGTCAACGTGGATGGTACTACTACAACGTTCAATTCCCCGAAGGAAGCGATGGCATTCTGCAAGGCTAAATTCAAGACTCCTGCTCGCTCGGACCCGGATTAACTTTGTCCCGTTTATATCTGTTTCATTCAATTACACTCATCTGTTGTTTATTATATATATGGCGTGGACAATGGACACATTGGACCGGTGTGTTTTGGACTTGACTCGAGTAGCCTACTCTACGCATGGTGATCCGTAAGTTACGTAACCCTCCTCCCTTTTTCTCCCTCCCTCCTTTTGCAAGGGGTGAGTCGTTTTTTATTTAAAAAAAAACAACGTTTAATCTCTTGAACTCTCGTTATGACTCTAGTCATTGCATTTTTATTGTCAAGCTTTTTTTTTTGTGACACGACACATTTGTTTTGGATGCATATTGACTCACTCTTATTAGTATTATTATTTATTTATTTTCTTTCCAAGAGGGGCGGAAGAGGGGAATCTATATTATTTAACGTTGTCATTTTGTGTTATGGGTATCACAATACACACTTTCAATAATGTTGTTCAGTTGAGTACTTGTTCGTACTAAGGGTATTTTGTTTATTTGTTTAGTCCTGATAGGATCAGTTTTTTACGGCGGACGAGCTAATCAGTCTCGATTAGTTTCCCTCTTGTTGTAACCTTTCATTATGTGCGCATGGGTGTGTGTGTGTGTGTGGTGTAGCTGACTGGCTTTGGTGTCTGGTGTGTTGCCGTTGGTGGTCGTGCGCGCGCGGCCATCCTCGGCGGCGTGCTGTCTATAAGTGTGTGTGTGTGTGTGTGTGTGTGTGTGTGTGTGTGCGTGTGCGTGCGTGCGCACACGTGCATGTACGGAATACGGATGTATGCCGCTGTACTCGATCGAGCTGCTTCGTCGTTTTGGTTTGCATGCAAGGAAACGTCTGTGTCGTGTGTGTGTGTGTGTGTGTGTGTGTGTACGGCCGTGCGCTGCTGTACTCTAGGGGTGCTTGTAAACGCACGCTCTGGCTCCTTCCACACCTGAGCGGAAAAAGATTTTGCGCAGCCGACAGTTTCGGTTGTCGGCTGCCGACACTTTGACTTCTTCCGGGGCTTTGGGCAGTCCCGAGAGGAGACGCACAGGCCTGTAGTCCTCTATTTCTTGGTTGGCGAAATGGGCGTGAGAGTGACAATTGAGTGACAAGATGTTGACACAAAGGCGCATTCTAGTGTAGGCTATATGGTGCTGCGTTGCTACTTGGCTATCGAGTCATGACTCTCTAGTCGACTGGTTAAGGTACGTGCCTTTGGAACGGGGAACCCTGGTTCGCCTCCCAGCCGAGGCTACACTAGTTTTGTTTTCGCCGACGACTTGCGCGACGGCCAGCTTACATCTGACTCTCTCCTCCACGTCAGATGTAAGCTGCCGACAAGCATAAAAATGAAGTGTGTCACCCGGCCGTGAGAAGGAGATTTTTGATTGATTGATTTAAATATTTATTAACAGTTTGCAGAATTACAATACATTTCAAGCACAAACTCAATACAAAGGGATGTATTTAGCGTGTCTTAAGTACCAGGTCTTATTACCTAACTTGAGTAAACTAAAGACCTGGAGGCGTGATCAATGCTCTTTGGCCACTCAGAATAGCCAAATGGCATTGATCACACCTCCAGGTCTTTAGTTTACTCAAGTTAGGTAATAAGACCTGGTACTTAAGACACGCAAAATACAGCCAAAAGACTGTTAACTGTGAGTGGACGACCCAATTAAGCATTACACTTGTTTACAACAGGGTCCACAAGAACAGAACAGGAATTCATCATAAAACAGTGTTCCCTGACCGGGAATCGAACCCGGGCCGCGGCGGTGAGAGCGCCGAAGCCTAACCACTAGACCACCACGGAGAAGGATGATGATGATGATGATGAGAAGGCAGTGGAGGCTGAAGAAAACGGGCTATTTTATAAAGTATAAAGTTATTTTCAATGTCATGGAACAGGGTTACAATAAATAAATAACAATATAATTCAGGGGTATGGCACCCCTGAATTATATTGTTGTTTATATATTGTTGTATATTATTGTTATTGGATGAAAAGATTACAGGGGTGATCTGAACCAAACATGAGAACCACTGCTTTACATTACTTCAGACGATTTTGGACAGACAATGTTACTTTGAGGTGCCCAGATGTCCCCCTGTATACATTGACATAACAACGCGTCATCAGAGCGGAGGGAGGGGCGTCAGCTGCGACTCCGCGGCTCCGCCCACCCCCCGGGGTAAGATTTGTGATTTGTGATTTGCTCTCGTTCACTGCAATGCAATTTGCGGCATTTTCAAAACAATATTGCGCAGAGTAGCGATTATCTAACGTATTTGCAATGCCATACGTTGAAAGATCTGTTGCCCGCGGACAAGGCACGTTACCTCCGCAAGTTAGATATTATCGGCATAGGTGTTTGCCGTATGTGATTAAGGATTGGAAAAAGTTGCATTGGCAGCCATAGAAAATTCTGCCCGGGGTAAAACACCGGATGTGATGTTTTTGGGCGTTCCTGTCTTGTTAAAAAACCGGCTGTGACGTTTTTGGGCGTTCCTGTCTTGTTTCGTGTCAGTGTATCCCTCGACATTCACAAGTCCCTCCCAGGGGCGTTTGGATCTGTGAAAGAAGAAAACTACAATTGAAACCCCGCCCGTAGATGGCCTGCAGGCTGCATCTGTTCCATTGGCTAGTGCCTATCACTGCCGGGTGACACACTTCATTTTTATGCTTGTCGGCAGCTTACATCTGCCGCAGAGGAGAGCGTCAGATGTAAGCTGGCCGTCGCGCAAGTCGTCGGCGGAAGTGGAGCATTTTCTCCATCCACCAGCTGTCTAAAAACCCGGTTTGTCGGCAGCACAAAACAGGTTTCCGCTCCCGTGTGGCAGTACCCTATCAGAGCTGCCGTCGTGCTTTGGCGTGTGTGCGCATGCATGTGTATGCGTGTAACAGGAGATGTCGGTGTGTGTGTGTGTGTGTGATGCGTGCACAAGATATGTACGGGTATATCATTTTATAATATATTCTGTCTTAGATGCATCCTTGCTTTCACAGATGTGACATGTAGTAGGTTTTTGTTTGTTTGATATAGGGCTGAAGGATTGTATAATTTCTCTGTTATTATTATTATTTTAGTGATTTAATTTGTTTCTTCAACCCTGCTCAGTGATGTCACGTGATCATATAGTTTGTTCTAATTAGTTGGATGAAATTGCATGGAAATGGGAGGTTTAGTCAAGTGGGGTCTCTGATTGAATGCCTGGTACCACTAGAAGGCACTATTTCTTTACTTTTGGGAATTACATTTATCACCATTATAATGGTATATTTTCGTTTAGCATGGTACCACTAGAGGGCACTATTTCTTTACTTTTGGGTATTACATTTATCACCATTATAATGGTATATTTTCGTTTAGCCTTTGAAGGGCTCTGCTTTCCCATTGTTGGGCAGCTACTAGTTTTTATTGTCTCCACCAGGCCGAAGGCATGGGGGGAGAGTATGTTTTGCACTCCGTCCGTCCGTCCGTCTGTGTGTCCGTCCGTCCGTCCGTCCGTCCGTGTGTGTGTGTGTCCGTGAGCAGCTAATCTCGGCCACCGTTAACCCGGTCGATGCCAAATTTTGCACACACACTCCCTGGATGCCAACAAACTGCCCCAAACTTTCCAGAACGGCCTGTTATAGCACCACCAGGAGGCCGCTTTGTGCAAAACAAGTTTTTGCACAGTACACCTACAGATTTTGTCCAAACATCACGCAAATTGGTACACAGTCTCTCTAGAGCCATTCAACGAAACCGGTCTTTCAGATTTCTCAGACTCCATCCTGATTGGTTAAGATTGGCTTCCAAAGTTCACAGGAGTGCTCAGTTTCAAACAAAATGCTGCAAATCATGAACACATCGCGTGATTTCCGTGAAATTGTGCACACACATTCCCACTAGGAATGCCACATGAACAATTTCAACTCAGCCTCAAGGTGGCGCTATAACTGGCCGAAAAGTGTTTTTACCTCTAACTGCACGGATCTGTGGATAACTTTGTATGCCAACTCCCTAGAGGCCAAGGAAAAACCTTTGCCTGGAATTTTTCACATCTGCTCTTTATAGCGCCACCAGGAGGCCGACATAAATTATGTAAAACACATTTTCTATTATTTATCCAAATTTCACGCAAATCGGTACACATGATCTCCATAATCATGTGATCAAGACAGGTTTGTTTGATTTCTCATATTCCATCCTGATTGGCCACGATTGGCTCCTACAGTTTTCAGGAGTAGCCCGCTTTGTACAAATCGCCACAACTCCTCAACGCAGCGTCCGATTGCGATGAAACTGTGCACGCATATTCCCACTAGGCTGAGGAAGAAATGCCACTTGACAGTTTTCAACAGCCTGATGGTGGCGCTACAACAAGCCAATTCGCATCATGCACTCGCACACACACACACACACACACACACACACACACACACACACACACACGCCAGGGAGCAGGGCTAACTAGACCCCCCACTGGTCAAAAACTGTGCTTGAACAACCTTTGGCAATTCTCATTTTAAATCTATACATTTACACTTACATTCCTATCCTGGTGGTGACCTGTGCCCAGAAGGGCACTTTTTCTAGTTTTATTTAATTTTTTCTATTGCACTCTCCTGGGGTGAATGAGTGCTAGCTAAGGTTTGAAGGGGGTGGGAACTGTTTTTTGGTATACTGAAGTTAATGGGGTTTTTTCATTACAAGCTTCATTGTTGTGTGTTTTCTATAATGTTGTTATATTGTTGTTTTCTTTTCTTTGTGGGGTTGTTGTGGGTTTTTGTTGGGTGGGGTGTTTGGAACGGGACCAAGAGGGATGTCTTTGTAATGTTTTACTGTGCTTGTCTTGTATTAGTTTTGAGCCACAACTATGACAGAATTTAATAATTTAAGCTTCAATGTAAATGGATTGAATGTGCCTCATAAGCGAACTAGTATTTTAGGGGTGTTGCGTTCCAAATCGATTGATTTTGCATTTATTCAGGAGTCTCATCTTTTAAAACAGGATGCCAATCGTTTGGCTAATAAACACTACCGTGTTTTGGCCTTTTCTGCTGCAACTTCCAAAGCTAAAGGAGTGGCAATCTTGGCGAGACGCAGAATTAGACTAGATTTTTTGGGTGATTGGTCTGACAATGATGGTAGGATAACTATTGCTAAAATCCGCTTGGAGGGCAAAATGCTTGCTTTAGTGTCTGTTTACGCTCCCAATGTTCTGGACAAAGGATTTTACAAATTACTAACTAAAACTCTATTCTATTTGATGGAATTTAAAATCATAGTTGGTTCTGATTTCAATGTGGCGTGGAACTATGGCTTGGACAGATCCACTGCAGCAGAAAGCAGAGAACAGTCACGTAACGTCTGCAGAACTTCGTGCTTGGGCTGGCTCGACCGGCATGGTTGACATGTGGCGATTAATTAATCCCACAGTTAGAAATTATTATTTTCTATCTGGAAGGCATGGTTCGTTTTCCCGGATCGATTACATCTCTGCCCCCAGGGATTTGTTTCACAAAATCAACAAGGTTGAATTGCTTCCAATGTCTCTCTCGGATCACAAAGCGGTGTTGTGTGTCGCATCTCTACGGCAGGTGATGGATAGGTCACCTAGGTGGCGGTTTAATACCACACTATTGCGCAGTACACCATTTGTAGAGCAATTCCAATCTGGTTTACGTGAATTCTTAAATATCAATGTGGGCTCAGTTGATGACCCTAGAATTTTATGGGATTTAATTAAGGGATTTATCAGAAGTAACTCAACACTATTCTTCTACTGTGAGAAAGTTAAGGTCAGCCAAGCTGGTTGAACTAGAGGCCCGCTTTGCCACGTTGGATTCTGCTCTCCAGAATAGCTTTGATGAACGCACAGCAACCCAGAGAGAGCTAGTTAAGAAAGAAATTTACTCCATTCTTAAACGTCGTTCTGAGTTTCAAATGAAACGTACACGACAAAATTATTATTTCAATAGTGCAAGGCCTAGCCATCTACTAGCACTACGTCTTAAGTCTAATGAGCATTTTGCAGATATTGTAAGTGTCAAGTCAACAACTGGAGCCATGATTACAGAACCTAAAGAGGTCAATGCTGTGTTTCGTGATTTTTATAATGAGCTCTACACCTCTGAGGTCGTTCATAATGTAGGTAAATGTAATGACTTTCTATCTACAATTCAGTTACCAACCCTCAGCGAGGCCGACGCAGAGGCTTTAGACAGACCAATTTCTAGAGCGGAATTAAAGGAAGCAGTCAGTGGGATGCGCAAAGGCAAGTCACCGGGTTTGGATGGGATACCACCTGAACTATACACTCTGTTTTGGGACGATCTGGGTCCGCACATGCATGATATGTTTCAGTTTGCGATTGAAAGGGGCTCCTTCTCCAGAGACGTTAATGTAGCCATTATATCTTTGTTGTTGAAGAAGAACAAAGACCCCACGGAATGTGGGAGCTACAGGCCGCTCTCACTGTTGAATGCTGACCTAAAAATATTTGCTAAGGTGCTCGCACGTCGTTTGCAGGGTTACATGACTAGGTTGGTACATTGTGATCAGGCAGGTTTTATAGGCACCAGATTGGCCACTGATAATGTTAGACGATTGTTGCATATTATTGACCGAGCTGGTGACCTCCGATCTCCTGCTGCGGTGCTGTCGCTCGATGCTATGAAGGCCTTTGACCGTTTGGAGTGGCCTTTTCTGTGGGCGGTGCTAGATAAGATGGGATTTGGTCCCACATTCATCACATTGATTAAGGTATTGTACGGTCAGAACAGGCCAGCTCACAAAGGGATGACTTCCGGTATGACGGCACGCTAAGCAGTCGGGTGTCTCGTACCTCCGTTAAAAAGTTATTGAAATCCTGATAAAATTAAAACAGTCTACTGCTAAAAGTGAACATTCACATGCCTAATCGTTACCCTGATGAAGAAAGCAAAACCACTAAGTAAAGGTCGCGGTAAAAAACAGTCTAAAATAGATTTTGCCTCGCCCAAACAAACTGGGGAAGCTAGCAGCAGCATGGCGGACCATGAGGAGGAATCCACTGGTGACGAATGCAGTGGAACCGGGCCGCAGTTGCAAGTAATTCTTGATGCAATCCAAGAATCAAGAACAGAAGTTTCCAGCAGATTTGATGCGGTGCTGCCTGCAATTGAAGGAATTAAAAAAGAAGTGAAACTGCAGAAACTCGCATTTCTGGGACCAAAGACACGCTGACTAGCCTGCTGACCAAGGTAACACGGCTCGAAAGACAGAACAAAGAACTGAAACAAATGACTCTGGATGCTGAAACAAGGTCCAGGCGATGTAATTTGAGATTAGTATTATTACCGGAAAAATCTGAAGGGGATAATGCCTGCACTTTCATGGAGAATTGGATTCCAGAAGCTTTTGGTATCACACTAACTGCAAAAGCGTTCCTGGGACGGGTGCACAGAGTCGGACCGAGAAGGGGTCCAAACGCTCCACCAAAACCTCTCATCATGCAATTTCTGAACGACAGAGATCTGATGGCAGTGTGGAATGCAGCTAGAAGTCAACAACAAATACTCTGCAAGAATAATCCAGTGAGGTTCCACAGAGATCTGCCGACCGACACCCACAAGAAGATGAAGGGATTCGACGAGGTGAGACAGAAGTTCCGCTCCATGGAAATACGGTGTGGGATACAACTACCAGCCTGCAAGCTCCTGGTGACCTACAAGGACCGAACGCATTCATTCAACAACCCTGAGGATGCGGCGATCTTTGCCGGGCAAATCGAAGTGGATCGGAGACAAGAGAGAGAGAGAGAGAGTGAACCACCAGGAGACGAAGAAGGAGATCCCGGTGTTGCAGTTTGACTTGTGCCTGGTTTGTCTGGTTCCCTGGGCTGGCTTTGCGCGTGCATGAGCCGTCTATCACAGCTGTTTCATGAAGGGGGCGGAGCTATCTTCTATCTTCTCGGAGCGGAGCTATCTTCTATCTTGTCATTAAATATCCATCCGATTGTTTGTGGAATCTCACTTGTATGAAACAGTGACAACATGCACTTATAAAACACAGTTAGAATGATGAAAATAAAAAATAAATGAAAATATCTGTGGGAAGTGGGATTCAAACAGTCTTTGGAGTGAACCAAAATAACCTTGGAAGCTGTGCGCAACCCATTACACTATGATGCGCTGACAACTGCTGTAGGAAACGATCTATTTGATCCTATGTGTGTCTGTCCAGGCGTGAACTTGGTAACAGTATAGTCACAGCATGCCATTCCATCTTGTTGTGACTCTGGTTTTTTAACAAATATACACTCCGTTGAACTGATCAATGAATAGCTGTAGAAACAAGTCAATGATGTTGCTATAGTCACATCATGAAACACAAAGGGACGATTCATACTCCTATTTTACCGCTGTTTCGGCGCTGTATTGCCGAAAATGATTTTGCCTCGTCAGAAATTTTCAGTAGCACCGAAGAGCCGACTTTAGGGCGGGGCCCGCCCCCCGAACCTCAAATGACGTCACATTGTAGGCTTAACAGAGCCTATTAAACAGACTTTTATTCGGCTCTAAAATCTCAATTTAATGTAATGTCAGCCTCTAAAGCAGCTGCTAACTTACTAAAGCTTAAACAATCTATATTTGACCAAGGAGAGAAAGCGGGCAAGGTGCTGGCATGGCGCATTAAAAAACTCCAAACAGAAAGATCCATTACAATCCTAAAAAACAGTGTTGGGGAGACGGTGGTAGACCCTGTTGCAATAAATGAAGCGTTTAGAGATTATTACGAAAGATTATATAGCTCCGAATTATCACAGGGACATTCACAACAGGACTCATTTCTGGACAACCTTAATTTACCCAAAATAGCAGAGGAGGATAATGCAAAGCTGGGGGCAGGTTTAACTCTAGGGGAAATAACGGAGGCTATAACGTGTATGAACTCTGGAAAGGCAGCTGGGCCAGAAGGCCTGCCCATTGATATCTACAAAAAGTTCATATCCAAACTTAAAACACCCCTTTTGGAAATTCAGAATCTTTCCAGACTGGTATACTCCCACCTACTAGTGTGGTACGAGGTGTATTTCCGTAGGATTGTTTTGCTTTTTTCATAGGGACCAAACTGTCAGAAAATGATGGGGTTCAAATTTTCCCGACCCCCACCCCTTATTTGGGGGGTCATATATTTTGGGACCCCCCATAATGGTACGCCAGACAATTAATGTCCAATTTTCATAATATTAGGGTTGTTTTATAGGTTTTTAAATATTCTGAGTTGATTTCTTACACTTTGAAAGTAGCCAGAATAATCTTTTCTGACTTTTGGTTGGGGTCTTTCTTCACCCGGGGTCCCCCGGACTCATCTCAGTACTCATTACATTTCTCGCTCTGCTCCTGTTCCAGAACAATGAGATAATAAATTAGATAATAATTTAAGCATTAAAAGTTTACAAAAATGAGTAGTAGTTAATACCAGGGGTCTTCCACAGTGGGCCGGGACTAGTTTTGCCCCTATTCTTGCACCCATATATGTGATTTGCAAGTATTTCGAATATTATTAGAATATCTTGCGTTTATGTACCTTTGAAAGTACTTTGATAGTTTATTAGTATTCTACCATTATTGTTGACAGATGTTACTGCAGGGAATAAAGGTATTGCAACTTCTCACTTTGGGCATGCAGAACGTGTCCATTTATTTCACACACTGCACTCACACTAACAACAAACACACACACACACACACACACACACACACACACACACACACACACACACACACACACACACACACACACACACACACACACACCTATCCTCTTAAAGAGCCCATGGTCAATTATGCCTACAATACATTATTTGCAGGATCTATTCATCTTCGTCATCATCATCTTGAATGTCCTCCCTGATAGTGTTGACACAGTCTCCACCATAGCATTTGCAGAGAGGAGTGCAAGGCAGGTTATTGTTTGAGCAGCTGCACCGTCCCTTGCAACCTGCTTTGCAACCACATTTGATGAGCTCAAGTACTGCCTTTGGAGCAGGGAGGGCAAGACACCTGACTGGAACATACCCTCCACTAGCTGAATTCCATCCATTTTGTTCGATTGGTGGAAGCTCAGGGCAATTTGTCAGGTATGAATGACTTATCCCGCATTGTGACGTAGTTGGCACAGAGGATATGTGGTAGCAGTGCAGCACGAGTTGGAGGTAGCATCTCACCCTCCAAGTTCTTTGACCGAAATAGTTCCCATCTAGTAATGGCAAGGTTGTTGGACCTTTTGGACTGTAAATATGGCATGCAAAATGCTCCAATGGTGAGGAAAGCTTGCCGTTAACAAGCTCAGGAGGAATGGAACCCATTCCAAGGTCCTTGAAGCAGTTAATGGCAGGATCATCATCATCAAGCCTCAAGTAGGCATTGACCCATGTCTTCTTGGAGATTCCAACAAATTTTCCTACCCAGTCAGCACCAGATAAATTGTGTATGCCCAGGCAAATTGTGTAGGCCCAGGAAGAATGTCATTTGTTGCCCCATCTGACACAAGCGCTGATGAAACCAGACTCTTCAATGGTGTGTTCTCTTTGAACAGATTGCCTCCACAGTGCAACTCAATCAATTTACATTGCTTGAGAGCATTTTCTCTTGACCTCAATGCAATCTCTCTTGAGAGCTGATAATGTTCTTTCCTTGAAGACCTGGAAGCTTTTGGGAAGCTGTTGAGGTACTGATTCACTAGACCAGAAAGATGAGGTGTGGTAGTGACTTGTCGGTCCAGATCTGCTTCATCTCTACTGAGTCCAACCATCCCACCATGTCCCTTTAGCTTCTTGATTTCCTGCTCAAGGGCTTGATTTGTGAAGAGATGAGTGAACGGTATCTCTGACTTTGCCACCACAAATTCACCTGACTTCAGTGCGTTCCATGTTTCTGGGTCATCCTGTTCAAGAGCGTTCATTTGGGCAAGATAGACTGGCATCAGTCGAGCATATTTAAGGAGATCACGAGCAAAGAAATACTTGATGAGTTCCTCTAAGGATGACAAGTAGCCCTCCCAGTCACCTGACCGACGGCGACAACAGAAAGACAAAGAGAAAAGAGAAAGACAGCAGCAGCCTGGCTGATCTTGGCTGATCTTTATTTAACAGCAATATTTGCTACACTTGGGTCTGAGGCACCTTACTTTGAAAATAGCTGATCTACAAGCTCAAACTACAACCTTGTAGATCAGCTATTGTTGGCTAAAGTTCTCCTTGGAAAAGGGATGCTATGGTTCAAGTGGTTTAATGTAAAAAAAGAAAAAAGTTCCTATCCCACAATGATTTGGTGGGCCCCTGTATAGTAACTCTGAGGACCCCTGAGGGGTCATGGGCCCCCTGTGGAAGACCCCTGGTATTGGCTACTACTATTTTTTTTTATATCAGAGCCCAGCTACAAATACTTTTATGCTTCATTTATGATCTAATTTGACAATATTCTGGAGCAGGAGCAGAGCAAGGAATGTAATGAGAACTGGGATAGGCCCAGGGGTCAGTCCGGGAGGTCCCAGGTGAGGAAACACCCCTACCAAAAGTCAAAAAAGATTATTTTGACCACTTTAAAAGTTTAAGAAATCAACTCAGAATGTTTAAAACATACTAAACAATTCTAATATTATGAAAATCGGACATTAACTGGCTGGCATACTGTTCTGGGAGGTCCCAAATAGATGACCCCCCCAGAAACGGGGTGGGGGTCGGGGTGAACCCCATCATTTTCTCATAGTTTGGACCCTATAGAACCAAGATCTGCAAAAATCCTACGGGAGCTGTTTTTTTGACACCTCGTACCACACTATACTCTGAGAGGAGCCCTGATCACCCTTCTCCCAAAACCGGGAAAATCAAACGATAAATGTGAAAACATGAGGCCGATTAGCCTATTGAATTCAGATTTAAAAATACTTTGTAAAATTATGGCCAAAAGACTGGAGGTTTTATTACCTGAAATTATAACGGGAGATCAAAACGGGTTTACGTATGATTGGAAGACAGGGATTTCATAATGTGAGGAGGGTCCTAAATATTTTACATGACCAGAAGAGGGCGCCAGATACTGCCTTATTATCACTGGACGCTGAAAAGGCATTTGATAGGGTGGAATGGCCTTACTTGGAGCGTTTTGGAGCGTTTTGGCCTTGGAGAGAAATTATGTAGATGGGTCAAACTCTTGTACAACAACCCTTATGCAGAGGTAATCACTAATAATATTGTATCAAAACAGATAAGGATAGGTAGGGGCTGCAGACAAGGATGTCCTTTATCCCCCCTTTTGTTTTTAATCGCAATAGAGCCTTTTGCTGTAGCAGTGAGGGGTAGTACAAGAATTACAGGTATTAATTTTGGAAGGTTTGATCATCAAATTGCGTTATATGCTGATGAGTCATCAGCATATAACTACTAGTCAAGAAATTCTTCTCTAGAGTCAAGTATTCTTTTTCAAAAAAATCTGGAACAGTCGATACCAGAGCTTATGGAGCTTATTAAGCAATTTGGCAGTATATCCGGATATAAAGTTAACAATTCAAAATCTTCTATAATGCTCCTTAACCCAAAAGAGAGGGCTAATCCACCGAATTACGCAAGTCACTTTAGAACGGTAGACAAATTTACCTATCTAGGTATCCAGATTGTCCCTAAACTAGAAGATGTGGTAAATCAGAATTATAGATAGATAGATCTATTACGGAAGCGCTGGACAGATGGTCAAGCCTTCCAATTTCTCTTATAGGTAGAATAAATATCCTCAAAATGAACACACTCCCTAAACTGTTGTATTTGTATTTGTTTCAGAATATCCCCTTGCCGCCTCGGCCGACGGCTTTTTTACTAAAATGGAAAAGTTGTTTCGTAATTTTCTTTGGAATAACCGACGCCCCAGGCTCCGTTTATCTTTGTTATATTTACCTTATGAGAGAGGAGGGCTAAAGTGCCCTAATATGTTATGGTACTATTGGGCAGCTCAGTTGAGAACTATAATGTTCTATTATACGGAGAAGGGATCCCCCACATGGAGGAACATTGAATCATACTCTTTGAAGCTCCCACTGCCCGAATATCTTTACTCTAATTAGAGTAAAAAACTGATAAAATACACAGCTAATTCTATTGTTAAAAACATGATTAAAGTTTGGCAGGATGTCAGACTTTATCTTTTGGATATCCAACCCAGTTTTCGATTCAGCCCAATTTGGGGAAATTAATATTTCACCCCAGGAAGGGCGGATGGGGGCTTCAAGATATGGGCCAAGCAAGGGATTAAACAATGGAAGGATGTTTTTGACAAAAGGGGGATCTATTCTCTTTTGATGAACTAGCTGCTAAATACAATTTACCCCGTACACACTTCTTTAAGTATTTACAACTCCAAAGCTTTATAGGGGTTAAACAGGTGAATTCTCTGACGCTCCCTCCCCTGTCAATAATAGAAAAAGAGCTTATCAGAAACCCCTTTAATAGGGGCATCATTTCTGATTTATACTCTATGTTAGTAGAACTCTCTCCTGAATCCTCTGAATCCAAATATAATGCATGGAATGCTGATCTACAAGAGGAATTGACATTGGAAGAGTGGAGCACAGCCTGTATGGATGCTCAATCCCAGACGGGTAACACTCGGTTAAAACTGTTGCAATATAATTGGCTGATGAGGGTTTATATCACTCCAGAGAAATTAAATAAATTTAGTGCAGATATTCCAGATACTTGTATCAGATGTGGTAAAGACAAAGGTACACTTTTCCATTGTCTGTGGGCATGTCCAAGAGTGACAATTTTGAACTGCCATGAGGACATATGGGGTGCCATGGCAGACCCCCCTTGCAATGCACCCTTTGCATAGACTTATCTGATGTTAGGTCAAGAGGTTTTGTTTCCATATTGTATGATTATTTATTAGAATCTAGTTATGGGACCTTGCCTGTCGATACTGTATGGAGGAATGACATACCAAATCTAGATCCAGATTGGAGCTGGGATACAGTGTGTTCTAATGTTGTCCTGTCTTCTAGGAATCCTGATCATCAACAAATTCATCTAAATTTTGTTCATAGGACATACTTAACCCCCCGTAGATTGTGTGCTATGCGGATTTTAAATAATCACAACTGCACTTTCTGCACTTCAAACACCATAGGTACATTCTTTCATATGGTGTGGGAGTGTCCGAGTGTCCTCACATTTTGGAATTTGGTTGCTACTAACCTTTCGACTATTCTACAAGTTAACATCACACCCTCCCCATCTCTATTATTATTAAATGATGTATCCCAGTTGCCATTAAATAACACCCGTATTCGTGTCTTCTTTGCTGGCGTAACGGCCGCAAAGAAGATGGTTGCTTCGCACTGGAAACCGCCTCATACATTGTCATTTCGCCAATGGGCTTTGACCTTTCTAGATATCATTTATCTAGAAATGTCTACAGCAAGATTGCATGGTGCAAAAGAGGAAAACATTGAGATTTGGTCTGGTATTGCAGATTTGGTTAAGGGCATGGTTTAATCATTATTATTATTATCATTATTTATTTATTTTTTGTTTCCATTGCACAGTAGTAGGAGTAATGACATTTTGTGGCATCTTTGGTCTCGGGGGGGAGGGGTGGGTGGGATTGTTTGTTTTTGTTTTTGTGTTCCTTGCTTTTGCTGTTATGTGTTGTTTTATATGTGTTTTGTTTTCTTTAAGTCATTCATGATGTTAACGTGTCTTATTGTGATTTTTGTCTTAAAATAAAAAACATGTGATAACAAAAAAAAAGAGAGTAGTATAGTACTGCCAAAAGAGAGAGTCCCTGGTTGGCTTGGAATGATGCAAAATTCTTTCTTTTTTTTCTAAGTTTTTATCCCACGATTTTGCAACCCTTTTTTTTTTCACCCAGTGTCAATTATCTAATGTAATCCTGGGTGCTACACTTCCTCTGCCAACCTTGGGGGGCAGCGGACTGACCTCACGCTTCCTTCTATGCATGAGGAGTCCAAGCTGCTTCTTTTCACCTGATGGGGAGTTTCCCACGTAGCGCGTGGAAGGAACACGTTATTCCAACCAGTTCCTTCCCCCTACATCAGGCGCCCATGTTCTGCCTTTCAGTGATTACACTGCTGTCACTGCTCACAGCTGACAGTAACTATTACAGTGATTCAAAGGGATGCTCCACAGAGACAGATTTGAAGGGTGGCTGAGTGGCATGGTTCCAGCTAATCTTAGCTATCATCTTTGTCCCACCCACCCCCCAGACTCGTACATAGTGTACTGTACAATAAACTCATTACTTTCTAGCAAACTAAATATAGACTAAATTTATTGTGGTAGATGGACAATTAGTTTAATTACCAGTGTCATGGATGGCTTGAAACCCTCAACGAAACTTTGATTGTGTCACTGTCCTTGTTACTGTTGGAGACATTCATTATATGCTTACGAATTACTGATCTTCTCACACTTCCATTTCATTAGTCCATTTAATTAATGTCCAAATTGGTTAGTAGCTTGGCACTGCTAGGGTCCATTAGACTGTTTTAAATAAGAGCCTGATGCCTCTATTACTCCATTTCACACTGTAATGATCTTTCTGCACTCTTTCAGTTGATTAGAGTGTGTGCATGCGACGAAAGCCTGTTGTATGACCTGACGCTTGCCGCTGTGCCTCGCATGCTCTGTTCTTTTCAACCTTTCTGTCAGTCTATATTAATAAATAAAAACAAATATCTTACTCAAGGCTGCACTGTTACAGTATATCAGTACTGTAGCTTTCAACATTGAATTTGGCTTGACTCCTTCCTTCACAACTTTTTTTTTAAATCAGGTTGCCTTTATCCAAGGCACTTTACATACATTACATTCACCCATTCCCACACACATTTATACACCGATGGCAGAGGAAACCATGCAAGGCACCGACCTGCTTATCTTGGGCAATTAGGGGTTCAGCGTCTTGCTCAAGGACACTTCGACACTAACTCTGGGGGAACCTTGGATCTAACTGGGAACCTTCCGCTTCCCAAGAGGCCACTGAGTCACATTCTCTCTGAGTTCGGAGAGAATGAGGACACAGCTTCTCTCTCTCCTGCCCTTTGTGTCCATCCATGTGCCATTATTATGTGCAGATGTCTAGTGCATTGGTGAATCACTGCTTCTTGCTGTGAAAATTGCAGTTCTGCCATTAACACAACACCCACTCACCACTTGGCCGAGAGTGTGGCTCATGGTGTTTTTTTTCACGTGTTTGAACACCCGTAGATCCACAATAAATGCCACGCTCTGTCTCTCTATGTTTATGATGGCTGTCTATGTATAAATATTCTAGTACAATTTTGTAGGTGACACCAAATCAATAACGAAGCAATGACGAATAACAGTCTAAGTCCATAATTTATTCTGACCCCTCCCCGAAAAGGCCTAGCTGTCCTGACCCCTTATCCATAATTTATACATTATGGCTAATTAGTGTTCACTGTTATTCGTCTCAACTGCTCATTGTCTCCACCAGGCCGAAGGCATGGGGGGAGAGTATGTTTTGCACTCCGTCCGTCCGTGTGTCCGTCCGTCCGTGTGTCCGTGAGCAGCTAATCTCCGGCACCGTTAACCCGGTCGATGCCAAATTTTGCACACACACTCCCAGAAAATTCCCAGAACGGCCTGTTATAGCGCCACCAGGAGGCCGCTTTGTGCAAAACAAGTTTTTGCACAGTACACCTACAGATTTTGTCCAAACATCGCGCAAATCGGTACACAGTCTCTCTTGAGCCATTCAACGAAACGGGTCTTTCAGATTTCTCACACTCCATCCTGATTGGTTAAGATTGGCTTCCAAAGTTCACAGGAGTGCTCAGTTTCAAACAAAATGCTGCAAATCATGAACACATCGCGTGATTTCCGTGAAATTGTGCATGCACATTCCCACTAGGCCGAGGAAGAAATGCCACATGAACAATTTCAACTCAGCCTCAAGGTGGCGCTATAACTGGCCGAAAAGTGTTTTTACCTCTAACTGCACGGATCTGTGGATAACCTGGTGGAGACCTGTGCCCAGAAGGGCACTTTTTCTAGTTTATAATGCATTGTAATGGTGCCAAATTTGACTCTTTGGAAATCCCTGTGTTCCGTGTTTAGATCCTCAGGGCTTTTTAAAAATGAAATATGGGCGTTGTAAAGTGTGTGATCCCATTTCCAGTAAGGTGATATGAACAAGGTATCAATGGCTGTTTCAAAAGACCCTTTGTACTTTGGCCATATAGGGTTCACACCTTGTTTGGTCATATCCTATTATCTTTCTTATCATCATGACATGCATACACATGTCGGCATGTTTGACATGACCACATTGTAATGATGTAACATCTTTCCAATTGATTATCTTTTGAGACCTTTCTGTCCAGTGGAATTCATCCAATAAGAATAAAAAGTACTGTAGCAGTGTAATTTCTACTTAATTTCTAAAAAGATACAGGTATCAAATCACTGCTCAAAGTTTCCCAATTAAAAGGATCCAGTCTATAAACCTTAACCTGCTACTATCCTACTATACTTTACAAAGGGCCAGAATTTATTTTGTTTTGTGCTATGAATCATGTTATGGAATCGTTTTTTGACAGTAGGTCATGCACTTTTGTTCTTTTGTTCTTTTGTTTTTGTCGATCATTCATTTGTAATGAATGATTGACGGAGCGTTAGGATTCCCACCAAGCCATTTGCAAACAGCCATGCCTGGCTAAATTGCTGATAACCCCTAGTCATTACTCCCACCTGTGACCTGTAATTGTATCTATCTCTTTCGCAGTCTCCCCCTCCATTACTCATGTGGGGCTAAAGGCTGGCTACTTAGTGTAAATGTAATGTACTGTGGACTTCTACCCCCATGGGTGGGGATAGAGGTCTTACTCATAGTTTAATGGAGAGATACACAGTACATACAGGGACCCACCCTGTGTCTTTAGTACACTATTGCATCTCCCACGCTGCTGTACGTGTAGCCTACTGCACAGTCTGCACAGTCATTATTTAAAATCACACCACAGCTACCAGAGGACAGACGAAGGCTGGTTCTCACTAGTGGCTTGTCCCACACAAAGAAAAGGCACAGAGGTAACGATGCACATTGTTTTAAAGGCTTTCATGCCTCTCCATAAATTCAATCACATGACTTGTGGTTGAAGTGTTGTTGAATTTTGTTGTGCTAGGGAGACAGCATTGCTTTATTCTTTTGTAATTGTCCTTTTTAATTACTGCTATTGGGCCTTTGGTTATGGCATGAAATGAGTTTGTTATTACTCATCAGTACCATACTGTAGTTTGGTTGATTTGAGAGTCTGTATGTGATACAGTCTTTTGACCATGAGAGGGAGCCTCTTATAAGTACATTCAGTCATGGTAGATTGGACTGACAAATACAAAAACATTGTTTGGTGACTTTGGTCTACTGTTTTCTGGATCATAACAATTTGATTGCCGGTCCCAATGGGTTTTGTGTCTACTGTATGTCATGCTTGCTTGTTTTAAATTTGTTTACCTCTAGTGCTCCAGGGTTTTCTTGAGTGCTGTTGAAACAGGACTGTTCCATGCAGTTCCACAGAATAAATCGGACTTAATTTGTTTGTGTAATACCGGCATACATACATGTTTGTAGATATCAAGGGAAATAACATTGTATGACAAGGCTTTAAAACATGTTATGAGATTATCATTATGGAAATGATCATGGAAATTCAGGCATCAGCTTATTCAACATGATTCTGTAATGACAAGAATCTAGGGAGACAAGTCTGATTTAGTCCCCTCTCACCCTCTTGACCAGGCACGTCTTGGAGATTCTCTCTGGGTCTCAATTGAATCACCAGAGAGCATTCTGAGCCAAATCACAAGCAATGTCCCGTACAAGCTCTCTGGCAGCAGTCATCTGAACATGTGATCATGAGGAAAATGTGTTGGACACCAACAAATGAATTATTATATTACGTACAGTTGAGTAGACATTCAACCAGGGAACTTTGACAATTGCGCAGCAAATAGAATCTACAATTTCTTGAATGCATACAAGTGCATGTGATGACATTGATGAAGATGCACTGCATCAAAAACCATGTTGAGGCCAAAATAACCATTGTTCACTTAGTTTTTCCCATTATGCGTACACACAAAGACTAGTGTCTTCACAGCATGGGAAAGCATATTCCAGCTGAGATCATGCACCAATAACGGGGACAACATGCTAACCATTTAATTTCATTCATGTGAGAGATGATGGCAGGGGAGGTCTCATGTAGCGGACAATCCTCTCCCTCAGACCTCCCAGCAGGAGAAGACATGCACAGGCACACACAGAGATGAACAAACCACCCATACACATGCTCCCTTTAGCATGGGAAGGAGTATGAGAAACAGAGGCGAGGGGATTCATGAACAAAAAAAACTGACACTAATTTATTGTGTGAAAATATTGCTAGAAAAATAGCTTTCATTACTTGGAAATCATTCCTTTGTGTCATGCACCACTGTCGTTTGACATAGTTTTAAGTAGGCTTGCGGATGATTCACCACTGCAAGTGACATGGCCCCCACCCCCACCCCCACCCCTCTGCCCCTTGTGGTACATTCCAGATAGATGTCAGAGGCATTTAAATGAGGAGGATCATCTGCAGTGTGCAGCCCAGCCAGAGCAGTGAGACAGCTGGCCTGAAGCAGGAGGCAGTCACACAGAGTTTGGTGGGGTGGGAGGGATTGTCATTCACTGAGATGTGAGGTTGAATGCATGGATCTACTGGACCATCACTGTGTATGTATAACAGAAACAGCTTAAGGGCACAGTGGACATACAGAGTGTATGCATTTGCTGCTTTGTCTGTGCTGTCATTTGACTTGAGTGTTGTTGTTGTTATGTGGTGTTTCTATCCTTCCCTTGTTTTCCTTGCTCTCCACTCTTCCCCCTCCTTACCTCCCTCCCACCATCATCCCATCTGGAAAGGACAGCAGACGCCATCCTGTGCAGTTTTTCTGTTCTGCCACCACGTTCCATCCCTGTGGACATGTCAGGCTCTCTCTTCCAGCCCCTCTAGCTACAGGGAAAGGCAGCTTTGAGGAGAGAGGTATGCATGCTCCACTATACCTACATCCCATTGGGAGAAAAAACTAAAATTATACTTCACCTCCCCCCATGTCGCCTTCCCTTTAACAGCCCACCCCCCCTCTATCGCTCTCCCTGTCCCTCTTTGTCCCTGGGCTTTCACTGCTTTGTGCTGATGTCCAAGGGGAAATGCTGTGTTTGTTGTGGTGACAAGAAATGAGTGACTAGCTCTCTCCTCAGTCTGGGATGGGTGATAAAGGTGCAACTGTGTGCACAGAGTTGGAGTGCAAATGGATGGATCATGTATTGGCCTGCAACTGTGCAACATCAGTATTTGTGGAATCTGAGAGGGAGTAATATCCCGGCAGGACAGGAGGAATTATATTAATGATTGCTGATTGTTTCTTATTCTTCACGGATGACATAAGAACACAAGGAAGGAATAAAGGGAACACAGTGACAGGAAGGATGTTTTTTCATTTGTAAAGAAGATGTGCATGTTGCACCCTAGTCTGGTGACTGCGCAAGAGTGCTTAGAAAGCACTGTGGTGCTTTTGCTATGTCTTCTGTGATGTCAGCTGTTTAATTGATGCAGACAGAGCCCATGTGGGATGATGCCAGAGGTGTAAGCATCTATTGGAGTGGCAGTGAGGTTGAATTTAGCCTCGGTCCAAGGCTTACTCATCTGCGAAGAGAAATTGAATTGGGTTGAATTGAGGCTGCGTTCCGAATGCTGTGTATATTTTCCCCCAACAGTCCCACATGCGTTTGTCTTCTGACATCATAGTCAGCAGCAACTATGGCATGGAAGTGAGATTTTACTGTGGTGTACTAACTCCTCTACTCTACTGTACTCTATGAACATGAACCCTGTCTCATGAAACATGGAATATAAACATCCAGACAATTAGATCAGTATCAGTAGTCGATCTCTTTGTTTGGTGCTAAAGGGCAGTATGCTATTCCCGTCTGTGTACACTTTCAACATGCAATAATTAATATGTATTTATTTACCTACCAGCACTGTTATACCAGCTGCTACAGTCTATTGTGTACATTGTATATTGCACATTGTACATAGTTCCTAGCATCTATTTTTGTTTATATTTATATTTTGAGTAATATTTAACAGTATATACAGTATTACAGTTGCTTCCATGTCCTCCATGTATGTGCAAACATCCCTGGTAATATTCTGATTCTGGTCATTGTTGTGGGAGCCTGTCCAGGTGTTCTGTCCAAGGACAGACAAGCTTTGCTTCTCTGGCAACGTACCCACTTGGAAGCGAAATGGATTTCAGAAGTATGTGGAGTATGTGGTGATTGTTCCAATTTTCCATTCCCCAGTCCTCCCTCTGTAATGTGGATGAATCCCCTTTATAAATGGATGTAGCAATTAGCGTTCAAGTGTGAGACAGAGTCTTAGAAACACTAATGTTTACATATGTTTTAGTAAAAAACAATAATAAAAGTAAAAATGTTAAAGCTCTATATTCCGATCATTGCTATATCGATTATTTTTTCAGTAACAGCGTCCTCCATCTCTCCAGCTCTTTAGTGAACAGAAATACATCATTTTATTATGTTGGTTAAAATCTGGTGTAAACTAAATGTGTAGAATTTGTAGAGTGAGTGCCAGTTTTACCACCGCTGTCACATTGTGACAGCCCAGTTATGATCAGAGTTTTAAAAACAAACATACACTGCCTTAAAGATGGAGTGCCATGATTTTTGTATGTTTTTCATGTGTTTATTAGGTGACAGTACTTCATTAGACCCCTTGGTGTGGGTGTTATGTACAATGATGTCTTCACTTACACAACTGTATGTAGGGTTTCTTCCTTGAGGCTGAAACCTGACAGTCAAACGTGCCAATGAAAAAAACAGTGATATAGTGACATCACACTATCCTCCCCTAACCCCTCCACCATTATCATACAACAACAGTTGTGGGTGCAGCTTCAGTTCAGGTGGATAACCACCCATCATCGCAAACCAGGCATACAACTGTTTAGTAGCCATAAACGTCAGGACGTCTAATTACCTATTAAGTAATGGATGCCACGGGCGTCAAGACGTCTCCATTTTTTTATAATTTTTTTAATTCTTAAAACATTTCTTTTTTTTATTTTCATCCATATTTTGAAAATTCCTCTAATCTGGTGTACAGATGATGACATGCACATTACATGCATAATATAATTACAAATTATTTATTTCTTTATAATGGGAGAATTGGCACTCAGAGCCTAAACTGGTGACCACCAGGTGGCGCTGAACCGGTGGGGTTGTCCACATACAACGTCATTTTAACAAATTAATACTGTACACCTTTTTGAAAAAGAATCCTTATATTATAATAATAATGCCTGATGATGATGTTTTAGGATGGGGAAAAAAATCATGGCACTGCATCTTTAAAGTGTGCGTAACAGTAAGTTGATTAATGTACATTGCAGAATAATCTCCTGCAGTGAATCAATGAATATGAGTCCACAGGAAGTCTCTTGGCATTTGACCTCTTGCAACCCTTTCTTTTTTTTTTAAATAATATTTGTTTTATTTGGAAAAAGCAGTAGGCCTACAGTATAGACAGCATTTCTATGTAAACATAGGACACAAGTGCAATTCCCAAGATTTTTCACCCCTCTTCCATCCCTCCCCCCTCATCCCCCCTCCAAGTGGCTCCATCTCCAATGTCTCTGTATAATCCTCTTTCTCTTTCTTCAGATGGGCTACATATGACATCAAGTCCACACTTAAACAGGGGCTTGCAACCCTTTCTTAGCACTTGTTTTGATATCCCTCCGGTGATCACAGACGCCACACTATCCACTCCTCTGCAGAGAGACCAGAGGGTGAACTCACTACTCTGTGTTGCTGCTGAAATATGCATGGCTTGGAGGTCACTTGGCAAGATGATACCGTCTGACCTCCTTTTGACACAGAGTGACAGTCAGTACAGTGTTGAGTTTGTTTGTTGTTGTCATTGTGAAACTGGCACATTATGCGTCAGGTTTCGGTTTTCGCTTGATAAGAGTGAAGAGATTTGAAATCCCCAGAGGAAGTTATGCTTAATTTATACTTGGACGATGGTATTGAGCAACAAAAATAGCTGATCTACAATCTCACAGAGGGATGCAACACACTGTGAGCTTGCACAGTATCCGTGTGCAATGTTACATTCGACCGACTCAGTCGAGCCGCCCAGTTCTTGTGGTGAATTATAGCATTATACTGTATGTGGCAAAGGAGGTTGAAAATAGACATGCACATCTAAAACCTATTAGGCTGGGTGCCGGATCAAAAACAGTAATAAGTTCAAGAATAAAAAGAGTCTTAAGTTCCAACCAATTTCTGAAATTGGTGTGAAACTTATAGCATTATAACTCCATTCTACTCTTCTCATCACACCAGTAACTTACGCCAACTGTCTTACATACATACTGTACGTGTATGAATGAATTGAATGCATGAATACATTTAGTTAGTGCCGTGTTTTCAGTCCACGGGGAGGAGTGATTATATAACTGTAGATGCAGCTGATCCAAATATAGCAGCCATTAGGGGATTAGCTTCAGGCCCAGTGGGCTTTGATTTGCTTTGCTTGGCTCGTCTTGGCCCAGCTTGGATGTCTTTGCAGCTGGTTGCTTCCTGCCCTCCTCACCACTGTCCACTCCTATGGAGACACATTGATATGATTGGACCTGGACAGTCATATCTTACACAGTACCAACATGTCTGCTCCTATGCAGTACACATCTGGAGTGTTTAGTTACATTAACACTGGATTTTTACTGTGTCTCATGGCAAATATCATCTTGTTTGACAATGTTGAGGCATTTGTGTTTTACTAGATACCGGTACCTTTACTCATGAGTAAGGGTGAAGAAAGCATGATGTGTTTTGTTTTTTGTTGTATTTTGTTTTGCTTGCACGTTTTAGTTGGGTGCCTAATTGGTTGGCTTAATTAAAAAAGATTGTATTAATTTTTTATGGAACTTTGTCCTTTAGCAGTCTGAAGATTGACTTTCTATTTGTTGATGATTTCCTTTTGACTCCCAGCACACTATCATCACAGCTCAAATCAAACTCTAGGATCAGAACAGGCTCATTTTTCTTCATTTCAGTGCATTATCCACGTTGGTTTGGCTTCAGGGTATGTAATAACGTTACAGAATCACTAGCATGCTGAACATGAAAGGCCAAACAAAGATTGAGATTTACCTGATAGGCTACTAGAATTTGTGCACATTTTACCTCCGTTTTCTGAAATGGTGATGTGTGTGTGTGGCAGTGGTTCTAAAATGTTTTAGCTCGAGACCCAAAGAGAGACATTAATGAATCACTGGGACCCAAACTAGAAAAATGGGCGATCTACAAGCTCACAACGCGTTATATCAATTCTTTAAACTAATTTCTGAAATTCTTGTGAAAAAATGTATGAAGAGTTGATTTATTTATTTTATTTTATTTGTATTCTTTTTTGAGGGGGGATATGTATTCACAACCGATAGAAATGTGTCCCGAACCATTGTTTGGGAAACCGTGTGTTATGGTCCAACTACTGATTAGTTACACCATCACCTCTCCTCTACTTCATATAGCAACTATCTGAAGTGTCTCGTTTGTGTTGTCCTAATCAGGTTCGCTATCGAGTCCTAATTAGTCCTCTCCGCTCACCTTTGCTCTCGCCACAGAGGAGATGCAGAAGCCCTCTGTTGCGTAAAGCTCTTAATTAAGCAAAACATAATTTGCATCAGGCACATTAGAGCTGTTACACAACAAACTGTTTTGTTGTCATTTCACAGGTACCACATGCTGTCTCTCTGTGTGTGTGTGTGTGTGTGTGTGTGTGTGTGTGTGTATGTGTGTGTGTGTGTGTGTGTGTGTGTGTGTGTGTGTGTGTGTGTGTGTGTGTGTGTGTGTGTGTGTGTGTGTGAACGTAGCGCGTGTGTGTAGTTATGTGAGCATGTGTGTATGATAGATGAACACTGGTGGGCAGCAGGCCCTTCAGTTCTAGCACAAAGGAGATTAAATATTCAGCAGGGCAGGAGGATGAATATTTCAGAGGCAGGTGCGTAGTTTCAAGGCAAAGATTAATATCGCTGCACATGGACAGCTAAATATACTCCCGGGAGGAACAGAGGGGTGAAGACATTATGTCTCTGTCTCTGTTGTAGTTGGCTGAGCAGCGACTGACCTCCCTGTTTTTGTATTACTTTTAACATACTTTCCTTTCCCTTTGTATGCACTAGCACTCACAGTCCTTGGATAGAGCCTCCTTAGGATGGTTTTTAATTTTACATTACATTTTCTGGTTCATCATAGTACAGAGAGATAGAAAAGAGTGCATAACATGCTGCATTAGCTCATGAACTGAATTTGAGTGCAAGATGTTATGGGCACTTTTGCTCAATAACAGCCAGGTTGAGCTACTGCACATGTCCAAATGTCCAGCCCAGCCCAGGATACTGCAACTGCGTAGGCTCTGCGATAATGGTTTGAGCTACCAGGGAGCCCAGAAGTCTGAGTCCTAAAAGAAATATCATGCTGTTTTTCTGCCGTTTGCATGAGAACGGGGATTGTATCTTGTAAACTTGAGTCTTGCATTGGCAACAATGGAGGGTATTGCCCGGTGTATGTGCTAATGGTCGCTCCACCTGAATGGTCCATTGTGTCTTGAGGCACAAACTGCCGCTGAGCTCAGACCTCCAGAACTGCGTACAAGCCTACTGACTGAGAGAAGAACAAGCTGAGACTGGACCATCGCACTGAGGAGGGAATAACAACAAGCATCTGTGTTGGCCGCTTTGGAAGGGGGATAGTATTGGCAGATTGAGGAATCGTGGAGAAAAACAATTCCGTAATTAAATCATAGATGATTGAGCTATTTCGGCTGAGTAATATTTCTATCTAGACTTGTGATTCCGCCAGTGATTCAGTCCGACTGACTTATACATGGTTGCATGCCAGACGTCACCCGGAAATAGCAATTCGGCTATTTTCAGTGCACAAAACTGGCACACAACTAAGTATAAATCACACATTTCTATTGTTTGTTGAGGTTGATAAGCTCATTTACAGTCAAGGGGGCACTTGACCAGAAAGAAGAATGAGCTGATCTGATTAGCTCTGCACACAATCTCATACAAATACCAAACTATAAAGTATTACTCAATTCTGTTGGTTTAAGAGATAGCGAGAGTCCGACGTGACAAGCAAAACTGCATACTGAAGCCCTGTGCCATTTTTCATTGTCCATAATAGCTCAAATAGAGCCATCATCAGTGGAAAAACCTATACAACAGATTATTCTCTCCTAATTTTTTACTTTCTTTCCTTTTCCCAATTTTCAATCTTTAGTTGATCTCCGTGGTGCCCGCCACCTGCTCACTTCCCAGCATTCCTTGCCTGGCATCCCAGTAGCCCTAAAACAATCCATTGACCTGCGCACATCTATGGACGGGAAGTACAAAGAGATTGCCGAGGTGAGTGCTTGTCTGTAGTGTGGGTGATGGCTGATTTAAGCATCATGCCTGGCCCAGAGTCCGTTAGTTTGACTGACAGTCACACCTGGCCTAGTCAAACTAATTAAACTGAGCTACATGTGACTATACATCTGGGGCGGCAGTGGCTCAGGTGGCCGGTAGAACAGCTGGATGGAAACCGTGAGGTTACCAGTTGGATCCCGGGTTCCCTCAGAGATAGTGTCGAAGTGTCCTTGAGCTAAATGCTGAACCCCAAATTGCTCCCGATGTGCAGGTTGCATGATTTCCTCCACCATTGGGTGAATGTAATGCACAATTTATGTGAAGCACCTTGGATAAAGGTGCTATATAAATGCAACATTTACCATTTATGCACACAGGATAAATCGGCCATCACTCACCCAACAGTGTCATAGATGGTTCAATAAAGCTGAAGATAACATTCTGGGTCAGGGTTAGGGTCATTTAGGTGGCAGCATATTAAGTGGAGAGACACCTAAATGAAACAGACTGGGGCTCTGTTTCATTTAGGTGTCTCCACTTAACAGTTGGCTTCAGGACATACCAAAATGTCTGCTGTGAATAAGGTCTATTGTGCTCAACTGCCAAGTGAAAAAATATATTTTTCTCCCTCAAACCCAGTCGGTAAATATTGACAGACATGTTGAATGTGCTGCATTTGGAATTGTGTTTGTGTGCGAAGGAGCTGTTTTCACGCAGCCTTGCCGAGGGTGAGATGCTGCGCACTGCCCCCTATGAGTTCCCAGAGGACAGCCCCATCGAACAGCTGGAGGAGAAACGGCACCGTCTGGAGAGACAGATAAGCCAGGACATCAAGTAAGTGAGAACGGATAGGACACGAGGGAATTAGGGGAACTACGTAATATGTCAGCCTTTGCGACACAGCTTGAACTCTACATTCTCAAGGATTGATCTTAAAACAAATGTTGGCGACCCCGAAGTGAACTCTTCCCCTCCGCCCGCAGGTTTGAGCCTGATATCCTTATACGAGCCAAACAGGAGTTCATGAAAACCGACAGCGATACAGACCTAGAGTAAGTAAAGACCTACCCTTTCGTCTTACGTGACAATGCACTCGTTTTTTTATGTCTTCTATATCTAAAGAACTACCAGCTTGGGAAGGAATACTTTGTTTGTATCTAAATGATATGCTCTATCTTATCAGATATATGAAAGTGGAGAGCCAATACCCTGACCTGCGGGAGAGAGAGCCAGAGGGGGAGTACCAGCGAGTTAGCATCTCTGGGGAGGAAAAATGTGGGGTAAGTCATCCTGGCAGTCGCCTTTCTCAGTTTAGTTTATATTGTGCAGTGTAGAAAGACTTTCGCACACCTAAGAAGTTTAAAAGCAGGTGCGCGGGCTAAATCAAGTAGACGATCTCAACAATAAAAGATAAGCCTGCCTGCACACTGTCAGGAGTGAAGTTTAATTATGAAGCAATGTTTCCGTTCCGTCTAGTAGACCTTCCTCAGGCATCAACTAGCCTTCTAGAGACTAGACTAGACTAACCCTAAACCAATTGTCTATGTAAAAATAATAATCACATGTCCTGTCAACTTTCCAATCTTTCTCTCTTTCAAAAGGTTCCCTTCATAGACCTGCTGGATGCTGCCAAGTGTGTGGTGAAGGCCCTCTTCATAAGGGAGAAATATATCGGTGTGTCACTACAGAACTTCAGCAGGACCACCGCCCGTTGCCTTCAGGAGCTCAGCGAGAGACCTGCAGACATGGGTCTCTATGACGAGGAGCTCAAAGAATCAAAGAATGCCAGTATGTACACGCACGCACGCACGCACGCACACGCACACACACACACACACACACACACACACACACACACACACACACACACACACACACACACACACACACACACACACACACACACACACACACACACACACACACACACACACACACACACACACACACACACAGTGTCTGTCTGTTTCTCCCTACTTCTAATTTGTTCCTCTGCCACCCCCTGATATCAGGATATACCACTAGATGGCGGCAGTATGCTACTGTAGGCTGCTTCATTTCACTATGCGTTGCACTATGGGTTCCCCAATAGGCGGCCCGCGGGCCATTTGCGGCCCACAGAGTGCCCCCTTGTGGCCCATGAAAGAATTTCCCAAAAAAAAGAAAAAAAGGGGGGGGGGGGGGGGGGGGGTTTGTGTCCCAGATGTCCCAGATATAAATGGCATTAAATGGGGGTCAGTAGCCTATGCATGTCAAACTGGGCATCCTTTTCAAATGGGGTCTTGCCCTGAAAATGAATTCTCAGGGCTCGACCTCGACCTCGCGCGTGCAGACTCGGCCCCCAGCCTGGTACGCTAGTCAAAATATGGCCCTTGAGGAAAATTTATTGGGGAACCCACTATGGCAATACAGAGAACATGAATAGGTACATGTGGAACTTATAGACATGCCAACCGTAGTAGAAAATTTGTGTAGTGTTCAATTAACCACGTAAACCCTATATTAGTCTACCCAGGGCTCTATACTAGGTCTACTTGTATTTCCCTCTACACTAAATCCTTTAGCTGAAATTAGCATTACATGTTAACACTTTGTGCTTGTAGATCTTACATTCTTGTCAGAATAAGGACGTTAGGCTTCATGTGGTTGTGGACACACAGATCGACAAATTATGGCCACTGGCAGGCACTTTGTGTTGTACTCTTCACCACAGCGTAGGCTTAAACAATGGGTCTGATTGCCGTGTCCAAATATTAAGACATCAGTCCACACTCATAAGACTTCACAAGCCATCTGGTAAACAGATTGTCTCAATGTGCAGGTTGTGGTGACAATGACACTCTACAAATGATGCTCTCCCACCTCGTTCAATGCCGTCACACATGGTGTGACATTCTGTCTTTTCTCAGATGCCACCGTGCACCCACCTGTTTCCGCAACGCATCCCTATGAGAACCAAGACCCTGCCAGCATGCCACCTGACACAGGATATGGCTGCAAGATGGTGAATGGTGTGGTACATGTGTACACTGCAAAGAACACAATGGATAAGTGAGATACAGCACTTTATCATTGATTGGTTGTTTGATTGATTGATTGATTGATTGATTGATTGATTGATTGATTGATTGATCGATTGATTGATCGATTGATTCATTGTATCTGTACTGTCCTGCTGCATCCATGAGCCCACGCATAACACACCCATATCTCACAATGCAACCTGTGCTGCAACAAATACCAAATTATGTTGTAATTTCATACCATTCGATGAAGGCATGATGTGCTTTACTTAATACCTCAATACACTAGGATGCTGGGAGTGTAGTGAACTCAGTTCATCTGTGATTTGTTACCAAAAAGGTGTCTTCTGCTAAAGTTTTGTGTTGGTTTCAGGAGCACGGAACTGGACATTCCTTATCCAGATTTACAGGAATACATCGCTGACACGAACGTAATGATGGCCCTCATCATCAATGGACCAGTGTGAGTTTCTACTTTTTATTTTAAGACGGACAGGAACATTACAGCAAAGTATAGATTCAATATAAACTGAGGGTATTTCACAGAAGGATATTGAAATGGGCATACAGCATGTATATTACACATCAGCAACAGTTATTTCACGTCTTAAACCCTATTTACTTTGTAGACCAGAGTTTGGTATAGAGTTCTACACAATGCATTGTGGCCTGCATAAGAATCAAAGATTAAGGAGGCTGTTTTCTATGCATGCATGATGTGGTTGCCCCGCTGCCACAGGAAGTCCTTCTGCTATCGCCGACTACAGTACCTCAGCTCCAAGTTCCAGATGCACATCCTGCTGAACGAGATGAAAGAGCTGGCAGCACAGAAGAAAGTCCCACATCGAGACTTCTACAATATCCGGAAGGTGAGCTCATTAGTAATTTATACTGGATGTAATTAGAAGGATTTTCGATGTCTTGTAAGTATCGGATTTTCTTCACATTTTAATTGCATATTGTTTTACTTTTTGAAAAAAGAATTACACAAAAGAAGTCGACATTGCGTATGAAAATTTGCATATTACATCATAATCCTAGCCATGTTCCTCATTCCCCCATAGTACCCTTAGTCTTTATGTTCGGTCTTAGAGATTGTCCATTTCAACCATAAAAAATGTTTTGCCTATAATAAAATGCCTATAATAGGGATGACACTGATCGCTGTTGGTCTGGGATGGTTTCCAGGTCGACACACATATCCATGCCTCGTCCTGCATGAACCAGAAGCACCTGCTGCGTTTCATTAAACGGGCCATGAAGAAGTATCCTGCAGAGATTGTCCACGTGGAGAGAGGCAAGGGCCAGACACTCATGGAGGTGTTCGATAGCATGAACCTCACAGCCTTTGACCTGAGTGTGGACACTCTTGACATGCACGCAGTGAGTGTCCCATTTTTAAGCAGTAATGCCCGCTGAAATGACAGGTAGTGATTTGATGTGACGGGAAACAAAAAAAGAGAGAACATTGTAGTGAATCACTGCAATTTGTCAATGTCTTCACAGGACCGCAACACCTTTCATCGCTTTGACAAGTTCAATGCCAAATACAACCCCATTGGCGAGTCGATATTGAGAGAAATCTTCATCAAAACTGACAACCATGTCGAGGGGAAATACTTCGGTCACATTGTCAAGGTAATCACTG
The DNA here is from genome assembly GCF_964188405.1 of Protomyctophum parallelum. Classification (NCBI taxonomy): domain Eukaryota; kingdom Metazoa; phylum Chordata; class Actinopteri; order Myctophiformes; family Myctophidae; genus Protomyctophum; species Protomyctophum parallelum. The sequence continues at coordinate 19,315,340 of NC_139705.1, read as the reverse complement.
AATGCATATAATAACATAAACAGTCCCTTATCACAGCCTTCAGTCAGTTAGCACAAGTTATTTATACTGTATGCACCACATAACCAATTCTATATTTTAGCTAAATATTCCATAACACTGGATTTGCAGTGTTCTTGCGCCCTCTGCTGACCATGGTTTCTGACTGCATTTCAGGAGGTTATGTTTGACCTGGAGGAGAGCAAATACCAGAATGTCGAGCTCAGGCTGTCCATCTATGGCCGCTGCAGAGATGAGTGGGACAAACTGGCCACATGGGCTGTCAAACATCGAGTCTACTCAGACAACGTTCGCTGGCTTGTGCAAGTGCCAAGACTTTTGTGAGTTACTACCCTCGTTCTACATTGCAATCACCATTGAAACAAAGGCCAGATTTTATTTGCACGTTTGTCCTTTGCTCTCTGTTATACACCGCCCAAAATGTCAAATTACTCTCTCTCTTTCACAGTGATGTCTATCAGGCCAAAAAGCAACTGGGTAACTTCCAGGAGATGTTGGAGAATATCTTCATGCCCCTGTTTGAGGTTACAGTCAACCCAGGCAGCCACCCAGAGCTGCACCTCTTCCTTCAGCATGTGAGGAATGCTTTGCTCTAATTCCCTTGGAATACTCTTTTACTTTACTTTATTCATTTATTTCGAAGGGGACAAATGATATTAATTGACATTACAAAGAAATGCAATGTACATACACCAGCTTTAGCAAAGATGCTAATTTTCATCCGCAGTCCCCACAAAAAACATAAAAACTAAACAGGCAGGCAGTGAAGCACATTAACAGGTGATCAATCATGTACCCTAATTGTTGTATTTTATTCATAATTCTTTGCTGTCCATTCAGGTAGTGGGCTTTGATAGCGTGGATGATGAGTCCAAACCTGAGCACCATATCTTCAACCTGGACAGTCCTCTGCCAGGCAACTGGACAGGGGAGGACAACCCGCCATACTCTTATTACCTCTACTACATGTATGCTAACATGACTGTGCTGAATCACCTGCGTAGGTATGTATTTTCACCTTTAACTGGCTCTCCTTGTCCTAATGTTCTTTTTGTTATACAGTAAAATCCTTAATTTAACTCGAGAGTGTATCTGTATGGAACCAAAACCATGGAACCAAATGGAGCCATCCATTTGATTCCATGTTCACTCTCAGAGTTACAAATTCATAAATTAAGACTTAGGATTTTACTTTGTACAGTTCTTCTGTACCTTTTTCTTTACCTTTAATTATCTATTATATTGTCTGTAACTGATGAAACTAAATGAGACTTTACACTGGTTTGACATCAGAGATTAGGCTTATGGTTTATTTGTATATAATTTCCGCATGTGGGAGACAGCGATAAAACTGTACCAAACTGTCCTCCAGAAAATAAATAATGTTTAAACGTTAAAATTCATAGACCTTTCTTGCATGTTCCTCTACTCACTCTGTATTACCTCTGTTACATACCCCTAACCTCAGGAAGCGGGGACTCCACACACTTGTGCTGCGTCCACACTGTGGGGAGGCAGGGCCCATTCATCACCTGGTGTCAGGTTTCATGCTTTCAGAGAACATCTCCCACGGCCTGCTTCTCAGGAAGGTATGACCTCACCTTCACAAGAGCTGCTTTACTCTCCCACACAAGGGAGAACTTATTACTGCAGGACATTGTGTCGAAACTTGAATATATAGGGGCGGCCCATAAGTTGAATGATTCTATTCGGGAATTATTTGAGTAACCATTAAAGAAAAGGCAGTGGTGGAAGACCGAATAAGCACCCAGGGTATCATAATGCATATAATGTATATTTGTATGAACAGTGTTATAATGTCGCAACCTCTTTCTCCAGGCTCCTGTACTACAATATCTGTACTACCTGGCTCAGATTGGCATCGCCATGTCCCCCCTCAGTAACAACAGCCTGTTCCTCAGCTACCATCGCAACCCACTCCCAGAGTATCTGTCCAGAGGCCTCATGGTCTCTCTGTCGACTGATGATCCCCTGCAGTTCCACTTCACCAAGGCTTGTGCACCCTCTTTACCTATCATTATTATTATTATTATTATTATTATTACTTGCGCAAGCAGAGCGCGCAAGTAATGGTTTTCGTCCAGTGCTTCGATGCGTATGTCCCGTGGCAGCATATGACGTAATGATTACTTGTGCTTGATATGGCAGTGTTGTCAGATTACATACATGTATACATAGGGGCATTACCTTTAATCCTCCCGACACTAAAACATATCATCATTCTGTCACCATCAAAAACCAATTACACCCTGGCATTGGTACATATCTTCATCACGGCATACGCTGCCACGGGACATATGCATTGATAAGTATTTTATCCCATCAGGAGATAAAATGACAGGGGGGACTGTAAGCCCCTGTAAACTATTAATAATAAAGATAATAGCTCTCGTTAGCCGAGAGCAAAATGAAGCTGCGAGCTGCTCCGGAACAGAACCAAAATGCTCCGGAAGGCTCACAATAATACTTTACTTTTAGGAGTAATCCCATAACAATACTTATACTTAACTTTAGCTTTTACCAAAATACTTTAAGCACATAGCTAATATGAACAGGAAGGATTACTCCATAACAAAACATTACCTTATTTTACCCCACAGAGAGACGTCCATAGCAGAAGGAGGTTTTTAGTCGTTTTATATTATCGTTTCAGAGAGAAATAGAACATGGATACACAAACACAGCAATAATAATCAAATACAGAGCCTAGACCCCCGTAGGGGGGGTCTAGTAGAATGGTTGCAGGTTTCTCTCTACCGTATCCCAAAATGGGATCCGGTATAAATACTTTTCAATACAAAATGGAGGATACAAAGCCGACGTGGCGGCACGAGGAATAACGTACTCAAAGTGGAAAATTACTAGGTATACGACTGGAAAATTACCAGATAGATAAACCAAAAACAGCACAGAGGCTCGTCTTAGGCCTCAATGGATAACTGTCTTCAGCTTGCCGTCTCGGCGAGCTGGGAAGGGGGGTATGGCCCGGTTGCCATGGCACCTGGCTGATAAGATGCCATGCGAGGTCAAATTCATGTAGGCTCAAGACAGAGACAGTGAGTGATACACACTAGCAGCGCAAAGTCCCTACACAGGGCCAAAAGGGTCAAAAGGTCAAAGGAAAATGATTAATCAAGCATAAAAGATACAAAAGATAGAAATTATCTATCATGCATCAAACGACCCAAGTAACCACAGTATAACGCTAATCAATTTACAAATTACATATACCGGTACTGTACATATACATAGAGTCATGTCCTTTAATCCACCCGACACTGATCGACACCATCGAAAGCCATCACTCACCCGTATTAATTACATCATTACTTAATTGATTGTTGTTAATTACATAACGAAAGAATGTTTTTGAATTGTTTAAATGGAATTACCATCATGTCCTTCAACAGTTGTCAAAATAGTTTAAAACAGGTAAATACTTTTCAAGTAAGTCTGTATTCTAGATAGAGATGAAAGGGATTGCATAATCTAAAGATCATCATCGGCTTTAGACAGAAGTTAAAGAGAAGTCGTTGAGAAAAAGAAGATTCCATACCTTTGTGTTGAGAAGAAGGTGTCCCCTAGAGCTATATTCAAGATAGACTAACACTGCGCCAGGACAAAAAAAAATCCTTAGCCAGGAGAGACGAAAGGGATTGCATAATCATCGGCTTTAGACAGAAGTTAAAGAGAAAGTTTGTAGAGGTTGACAGTACTTGCACGCTCTGCTTGCTCACTAGTAGGTGCAACAAGCAAGTAGGCACTCGACAGAGTGCAGTTCTAGTTATTATTATTATTATTATTAATAATAATAATAATAATACGTTCTATGCTTAGTTCTATGTCCTTCAAAGTTAATCAGTTTGCATTACAGTATGTTTATGACAGGTCTTTCTTTCACCTTTATTTATTTAGGGAAGTCAATTGAGAACCAGTTCTCTTTTACAATGATGCCCTGATTACAGGACATCATTATTAACATAATTCTAAAAACGTCTTTTAAAACCTATCATAAGGTTTCTGAAAACCTTCCAATTGTTATTCGAAAATAAAAAAAATAAATGATGTTGGTATATAGCAATGACCAATGAGACCCAGAGGTAGCATCCGGATTCAAATGTAAAACAACCTATAGGTTGCACCAAGTCTATGTTAAGTGCTGTACTGTATAGTATAGTATAGTAAAACACATTTTCTGAGGTATAACGACTAAATTGGCGAGAAAAGGGTGTAAAAAATAACTGGCTACTCGTAAAAAATAAAACATTACACACCTGCTGTATATTTATTCTCAGTGTGATGTTAACATTACATTGCAGGAGCCCTTGATGGAAGAGTACAGCATTGCAGCCCAGGTGTGGAAGCTGAGCTCCTGTGACATGTGTGAGCTGGCCAGGAACAGTGTGCTAATGAGTGGATTCTCTCATAGGGTACAAGATTACAACTTCATATATCAACGGCTTGTCACAGAATGTTTAGAGATCGGTCCCTAGTGGTTATTATGCCAAGGACCGTAAAACGAAGAGGTTTCTTTAGAAACCAAGGTTTTGTAAGTAGAGTGAGCGAAATACTTCACTCTATGGGATGTTTCCCTTTGCGGAGCAAAAGGGCTGCACCTCGGTTTTGGAAAGGAAAACCTCCCACACAACCTAAAAGAACATGGAGGTTACTTTACTTTAGTAACCATGGTTCTTTAGGTAAGTGAGCGAAATATTTCGCTCTATGGGAGGTTATCCTTTCCAAAACCAAGGTGCAGCCCTTTTGCTCCGCAAAGGGAAACATCCCATAGAGTGAAGTATTTCGTGAACGAATACTTAACAAAACCTGCACATTATGCTGATGCAACACATTTAGTGGCCTTATGAAACGTTGTCCACTAAACAAGTGCTGCAAATTGTGCCGGTTATTTGTCTTTTATTCATGGTATTCTTCAACTCCGCACCTGTCAAAGTGCTCTTCTTAAGAGCAATGCACCACCCTGTTGGAGGAGTTGCACACAAAGCACAGATGTCACATTTTTCTTCCCAATCATACAGTAACAACCCCCCCACCCCTTCCCACTGTACAGTTTATGTTGGAGGAGTTGCACACAAAGCACAGATGTCACATTTTTCTTCTCAATCATACAGTAACAACCCCCCCCACCCCTTCCCACTGTACAGTTTTATTCTACTAATTCTACAACCATTCTAGAGATCTGAACAATTTTATTTCTTTGTCAGGGAAATGAAGTGATTATAAATATTTTGTCAAACAAGCCTTCCTCTAGTCTATAGTCTATTACTTTTCAGCTATAATTGACATGAAATATCTATTGTGTGTATTTCTCATCTCTTTTCTATCAGTTTAAGAGCTACTGGCTTGGTCCACACTATATCAAAGAGGGCCAGGAGAGCAACGACATCAGGCGCACCAATGTCCCTGACATCCGCGTGGCGTACCGTTACGAGACCCTGTGTGAGGAGTTGAATTTGATCACACAAGCCATCAGCACAGATGAGCTGGAGACCATCGAGGAAGAAGAGAGTCTGTATATGGGAGCTGTACCGGTAGAGAAGTGAACTTTGGAAGGATTTGTAAACATACGGTGTAGTACTAGCCGGGTACCCATATGCGTTGTTTGGATTATTGTGAGGGGGAAATAGATATAATTAGGCACTTGGAGGCCACCAGCTCAGTGGCAGTGGCAGTGTCCGCCCTGAGACTGGGATTTCTGGGTTCAATTCCTGGCCGAGTCATACCAAAGACTATAACAAATGTTACCCAATGGATCCCTGCTATTCAGTTGGATAGTTTGGATGGTATATTTCTTCAGTGCAATAAACTGGGCAACACTGGGTACCTGCTAGTTATATAGAGGTATCTCACCTTTAGAAGAAAATGTTTGAAGACACAAAAGACTGTGAAAGTCACTAGTGTGAGCGATAAGAGAGAGGATATAGCCTAAATTTGAAGAGGTCACCCATGGTCTTCACTTTGTTTTGTATTTTTGGTTTTATTTATTCTTATTGTCACAATATTCATTGTGATTTCATTTCAGTACGTCTCAATCGATTTATTTAAAGCGATCATATTCTTGGTAAATGACCACAATCCATCTGTTTCTGTATAAAGTGGTAATTTGGTGATTCCAAATGACCCTATCTTCACCCAATTGTATTAAAAATGACAGACCTAATCACACTGAATGGCTATCAAAGCAAAGATAATCAGGGATACATTTATCAGTAAGCATGAAGAAGCTGCAACCAGGGGCGGAAAGTAATGACTCCAGTAAAATATTGAATACAGGATTTTGCTTGTAACAGAATTTCTACATTAAAACCACTGGCTGCAATTATTGTCAGTTAAAGTCAGGTAAAATAAAGTAGATGGTGATACAGTAATTTTAAAATCAGTACATCATCCTGCCAACAGCTGCTGTAGGCCAAGGTTACTTGACATGCTAATACACTAAAAAGAATCACGCTTAAATACTGTACATCGGAAAGTTAAACAAAATTAAAACGTACCATTATCTTTTACTACGGTTGACTAAAACTGTAACTGACCACAGGACAGTATCTCAAATTGGATGGCAGGTAGAACAATCATTGCAATAATTAAAACTGGTTCCATTAATAACAGCCTGCCAACATATGGTCATTATGTACAACTGTGTTTATGGTGTTCTAATTGGGTGGCATAAAGCCACTCTACTGTTTGTTTTTTGTGCAATGCTGCTACTATATTGGCATAGACTGATTGGTAGTAATTAAATATAACTTTATCATCTTGTCACATGCTTTTTTATTATTGTCTGAACCCTGTGCTGGGCATCTGATTGCAGCATCATGTGGGTTATGTAGGCTATCATTGCAGTTCAACATGTCTTGTCAACTACACAGATATGGTTGAAAACAGAATCAAACCCATTTTTGATCCATAGCACAGTGAATAAGGCATGCATTGCTTGTTTCAATAAATAAACAAGTTCAACCACTGTCGCAACCCTGAAGGGACACTGCCACTGTTCGATTATTAAAACCTTTCCTGAGACATTTGAAAGGATCACTATCTTTACACAGTTTTTGTTTTGTTATTTGGAGTTTATTATAAATACTTAATAAGCATTATGTTCTCCCATTGATTTATTTTTGTGCTCTCAGTGATATATTGTTTTGTTTTTTTGTAACATAATGTTTAAAAGAAAATAATAAACAAGTTGCAGTCATTTCTATTGTATGTTAACGTGTGTAGCTAAAAGAGGGAGAGGGGGAGGGAGGTGGGCAATAGCAGCTTGGCTGCAGAGGATTAGTTGGATAAAATCAGTGGTGGAAAAAGTACTAAAATGTTTTACATGAGTAAAAGTAGCAATACTATAATTTAGAACTCCGTTACAAGTAAAAGTCCAGAATTGAAAATGTACTCGAGTAAAAGCACAGTATTGCCATTAAAAGTACCAAAAGTAAAAGTACTCATTGTGCAGAATGTATAATGTATCAAATGTATAATAATCTTTTGGAAATAGCAGCCTATACAATCTGTTGCTTTGCTAGTAACTAAAGTTTGCAAATAAATGTAGTGGAGTAAAAGTACAATAATTGTCCAGTAAAGTTAAAGTAGCCTACCTCTAAATTGTATTTAAGTACCTTCCACCACTGGATGAAATAAACTAATATCAAAATCTTGTTTGACGATCCACACTTCAACGAATCCAGCATACGTAAATTATAGGAGACATTTTAGGAAACAAGACCAGACTGTTGATTGTGGATATATGCCAACTCCAGTCTCATCACTGGACAGTGGACACCAACAGTGTGTGTGTGTGTGTGTGTGTGTGTGTGTGTGTGTGTGTGTGTGTGTGTGTGTGTGTGTGTGTGTGTGTGTGTGTGTGTGTGTGTGTGTGTGTGTGAGATAACTGTGAACAGAGGCTACATTGTTTTCATTATCTGCCCGATGTGCCACTTGACCAGAGGGTCAGTGTGTGTGAGTAGTTTACAAAATGAACTCTAGTATAGGTCTAGATTTTATACTGGCTTGGCTAGAGTAGCTCTGGGGATTATGCTGCATGCACTAAATCGTGAATAATATGTTATCAAAGTTATACAATTATTAAATGATGTATTAACAACTGAAATAATGTAATTTGACAATTCATCACTTGCTTTATCTTGACAAAATGACACTGTTTTGAGTTTTCACATTTGACCTTTGCCTTTCACTTTCATTGTACTACACTTTCAACATCAAGTTCAAGGAGTTTGAGTTCAAAGGTCATTGGTTAGCTAGCTGCCCATGAGGAAAATCTCATGCCAAATATTATGTTTTCAAGTAGTTTAGCCTTTAGCGGCCAAACACTGAAACACATTGACTAATTTTGAACTATTTGCACTGGCAGCAAAACCGGGGTTGGCTTTATCATCATCAAACTACAGATATATCATCTGTATTTCGCAAGACCATAGTACACGCCCACCTTCGCAGACTCTTTATCAGGCTTCCCTCATTGGCTGTTGAATTGAGTACACCACTTCCATACAGGATCCGGTGATTCCAGTCATTCTCTGCAGGCTGCAACTAGGTTGAGGATTGAATTGGGATTGGGAACGGTTCTCTTTTTGTGTTTTGGACTGGACAATTTGCTACAATGACAATGAAGCTGGCTTACTGGGACATTCGTGGGGTAAGGAATGCGATTTGTATTAATAACAAAGTCAAAATACAGCCCGCCAGGCCTTCTTTCAGCAAAGTTGCTCGATTCTGTCTACGAAACACCGGGGTTTGCGATCACGTGTTCGTTCAATGGTAAAGCTCACTTAAAATCAGTCTACCTTTCATTTATAGATTGGATTTGTTTGGTGTACTGTAGACAGTGTAGTCTGTGTGCACTGTGCACACATCGCTGATTTTAGGAGGATGAGGTTCCACACGGGGCTAAACTGAATGTTAGCCCCATATGTGCCTTCAGTCCTATACCCTCCCTACAGTTTAAGTTGTGCTTGAAATGTACTGTAATTCTGCAAACTGTTAAATACTTCAATCAAACACTTAATCTATGGTCCCACTCCCTACGTTTAGTACACTCATTCTGGAGCTACAGAATGAGCGTAGGGACTGGGTGATGTGTGCAGAGCAGACTGCACGCTGCACTCAGTGCACTGTGTGCAGACACACTAGCTATGAGTCTGAACAAAGGTACCGGTAACTGGATTGTTTACGTGTTGATTGATTGATTGAAATCTTTATTAACAGTTTGTAGAATTTACAGTACATTTTAAGCACAAACTCAATACAAAGACTGTCAACTGTGAGTGGACGACCCAATTAAGCATTACACTTGTTTACAACAGGGTCCACATTGTTCAATTCATCAAAACATTTAAGGACATACAAACATTTAGAGACATACAAATAGACATTTCTCTGTAGGTAAAGAACAGAACAGGAATTCATCATATGGGAAGCAAAAAAGGGAAAAGATACAATATACAGTGAGGGAAAATGGGGTGGGGGGGTGGGGGGGATTCAGATTTTACAGAGGCCAGTTTCGAATTGCAGCCGTCCGTAGGTGCCCTTTGAGAGCGGTTTTGAAGGAGTCAAGGGATTCACATGTCTTAATGACTGTTGGTAGGGTGTTCCACATTTTGGTGGCATAGGAGCGAAAAGAATTTAGTCCCTTGTTTGTGCCGAATCTGGGTTGTACATGGTTTGTTGCACTCCCTCTGGTGTTGTGGGTGTGGACTTCGTTTACATTAAGGAAGTATTTAGACAGGTACATGGGTATCTTGGTGGTGTATCGAATCTTGTGGACCAGACCCATTGCAAGATGCTGTACTCTGTCGTCGACCCTAAGCCATCCCAGCCTGTCAAAGTGGGCAGGGGTGAGGTGGGTTCGGGGGGTGAGGCCAAGTAGGAGCCTGACCAGTTTGTTTTGAGAGGTCTGGAGCCTTGTTTTAAGGGCCTTTGAGGTGCTGTGGTACCAAGAGGTGGATGCATAGTCAAAGAAACCTTGTACGAGGGCTCCTGTTAAGGTCTTCAAGGTGTTTTTGCTGACCAGTGAGGAGATCCTGTAAAGGAATCTTGTTCTTTGATTGACTTTTTTGATTACGTTGGTGGCCATTTTATCACCGGAAAGATTAGCCTCCAGGATGGAACCTAGGTAGGTAATTTCATCTTTTCGTGTGATAATACTGTCACCGACTCTAACCAAGAAGCCATCTGCCTTGCTGAGTTTACTATTTGATCCGAAGAGGATGGATTCAGTTTTTCCCAGGTGTAAGGATAGTTTGTTATCAGCGAGCCAGGTGCAGATTCTACCGAGTTCAGAGCTGAGGGTCTTTTCAACCTGCAGTTTGTTCCTGTCCGAGACCAGCAGTGCTGAGTCATCTGCGAACAGGAACAAGTTGCAGTCACAAGCTGAAGTCATGTCGTTAACATAAATTAGGAACAGTAAAGGCCCTAGTATGCTTCCTTGTGGGACGCCACAGCTCACTGGGAGGGGAGGGGACAGTGTTCCGTTCACCTCCACCATCTGTTCTCTCCCCTCCAGGTAGGATTGCATCCAGCTCACTGATGTGCTATCAAAACCAATAGCTTTAAGCTTGTTAACCAGTATGGAGTGGTTCACGGTGTCAAAAGCCTTTTGGAGGTCCAGCATGACCATGCCGCAGTATTTTCCAGTGTCGTATACAGACCGTAAAGATCGACCCCGCACAATAGGAATATTCAAACATATTTTAATGGGGTAGTGAAATGAAGATTCGTCGAGTTTTTTAATGTGTGTGTGTGTGTGTGTCTTAAACGTGCGTATGGTTTTGAGTTGACTATGTTGTTGATGCACATATTTTCAACTGGACATGAAGTTCTCTTTTTAGCAAACAATAGAATGAATGTGTGCCACAGACAGGGCCAACCATTATGCAAACTTTCTCAATCATTCCATTCAAGTCCATAAAACTACCCTACCTTTTGAAAATTGAGAGTTGTGTGCAGTCGTGATGATGACAATCTCATTTTAAAATAAATGTGATTGGGAACTACAGCAGACGGTTGACCATAAGGTCAGTTAGCCCCTCTCGGAACCCTCCATAAAGCTTTTCTGAAATTTTGATGAGTTTTATGTAGGGTCCCTGCTCATAACTATATTTTCGTATGGGAATTCTGGAACGCGGACATAAATATTCTCTCTAAGACCCTATCTGCGGCGTTTGACGGCCTTTTTTTCTTTGAGTTATTCTGAATTCGTAAACTTTAAGTACCTATACATTCCGCTGCGAATATCTCCTGTGGCGCGGAAGCCGTTAAGTATTTTTAATCTTTGTTTGACCGATTTGGTCGCTTTATTTCTTCTTGTTTGTTTACCGTTTATTGTACCGCCTCCCGGTGTGCAGTTGGCTTGTGCCGGCTACGTCCCTGCCTCTGATCTGCTCTGTCATAGCTATAGCTCCACTAGCTAGCCAGATAGGCGGTACAATGAGGTGTCAATAAACAAGGAAGGAAGAGAAGAATCAAAGCGACCAAATCGGTCAAACAAAGATTAAAAATACTTAACGGCTTCCGCGCCACAGGAGATATTCGCAGCGGCATGTATGGGTACTTATACTTCACATATTCAGAAACCCTCACACGAAAAAATGTCGTCAAAGAGCGCAGACAGGCCATAAACACGTTGTTTATGTTTTATGTATGTCTGCGTACCAGGTGGCATGGTACTGCTGGAACAGGACCCAATGGTCTGTGTCGTCAAAAAGTCAGAAACTTCAGTACCATTGGGTTCTGCTTGGAGGGCTAAAGGTCAGTGAGCCTGAGTGAGTGGGAGATCAGTGGTCCTGAACCAAGACTGCTCCCACAAAGAACAATGAACATCTTTAGCTGGAAAAGGCCCTTGTTCAAAGTTTGAGTTCTCATTTTAAAGCAGAGATTATACTTTTTACATTGACCTAGGGTGCATGGGTTGAATCGGAGGATTATATTATGATTTTATTCTATCGGACTAATAAACATACTTATTTACTTAGTCAGGTATGGGATGCAAACTTGTTAGCAGTCTCACTGAGCAGCAGTACTATGCAGAAAGTTAAAATGTAAACTTGCTTGTCATGAAGGTGGGTGTGTTTGAATGAATAACATCCAGTCAATGTTTTAGGAGTCTTGTTCTCAGGCAAGCACAGATAATATTGCCATATCCTTTTCTAATTCTGCACTCTAAGTACAGTATGAGCGCTGACTTATAACTAGTTGCGTGCTGTGTCAAGCATAAAAATAGCAGATCTACAATCTTGTGACATATGTTGTAAGCTTGTAGATCTTTTCGGTTCAAAACCCCAGGGCACAAGAAGTATGAATCAGGCTTTATTGGTCCCTCTGGCAGATGTCCCCACAGGGACAATAAAGTACATTGTAGCATATCGGTCGGATATGAGTATGACTAACCAGTTTCTCCTTATGCAGCTTGCCCAGCCTATCCGCTTGCTGCTGGAATACACTGGCACAAAATATGAGGACAAGTTCTATGTCTGCGGTGAAGGTACATTAACTTATTCCACTACCAAAAATACTACTTTGGATGATGGTGTATATATTGCCATAAATAAAGCTTCTACTTTGTGCAATGCTTTTGTCTCACACAGCTCCAAACTATGATAAAAGTTGCTGGTTTGACGAAAAGGAGAAACTTGGGATGGATTTCCCAAATGTAAGACATGTGTATCTGTATCTACCTTTTTTATTTTAAATTTGATTACAGTTGAAAAGTGGTTGTGGCATTGACTAATAATTTATCTGTTTTACCATAGCTGCCATATCTTGAGGATGGTGATAGGAAGATAGTTCAGAGCAATGCCATCATCAGATACATTGCTCGCAAGAACAAACTCTGTAAGTAATCTGTTGAGAATTCTACAAGCTGTCTACACTGTGTGTGTTGATCATTAAATGACATAATCACAGAAGAGGGGTTTAGTCTTTCCGTAGCCTGGGAGGCATACCATTTCCAGGTTTCTGATCCGGTCAAAACCAAACCTGAACCAGTGTTGCCCAAAGTAATTCCCTGCATCATAATTTTAGGGCCGGCCCTACACAATACAACCTTTGATACAGTGTAGTATAGCTTATTATAGGAATAGTACATTTGCTATATCAACTATCAAGCTGCTATTCCATCTCGTAGCAACTGGCGAGATTAAACTAGTAGTTATACTCGATCGATTCAGCATTCGAAAAACTGGAATCCTTTAACTGGATTTTTTTTTGTATTTTATTGCGAACGCAGTGAGCCACTTACTATGACAGCAAGGGCTGAATGTCTGTGTGTCTGTCCCGCTGTTACACCACCCGCCCGCCACCAGAGGGCGCAGCTGTAGCACACACACACACACACACACAGGGCGCAGCTGTAGCACACACACACAGGGCGCAGCTGTAGCACACACACACACAACCACACACACACGAGCTGCGTTCGCTTCCCGCGTTTGCGCGTCTTACTTGTATATATATATATAATATATTAGAAAAAAATCACATTCATGGCCTAGACCGGATCACAAAGGCCATTTTGGAATGCAGACCAGGTCGCCAAGGGAGGCTTTCCTCCAAGGTGGAAAGTCTGTTGACACGAGGTTAGTTTTTCCGCTCTAGTTTATTCTATTATTGACCCAGACAAAAGGAACGCTGAGAGGGAGGTGGGTGGGTGAGTGGGTTGGATTGACCCAGACAAAAGGAACGCTGAGAGGGAGATTGGGTGCATTTGGTAAATTGTACATTTTATCCAAAGCGCTTTATAGATTGTGCATTACATTTGGTAAATTGTTCATTTCATCCAAAGCGCTTTATAGATTGTGCATTACATTTGGTAAATTGTTCATTTCATCCAAAGCACTTTATAGATTGTGCATTACATTCACACACACATTCATACATCGATGGCAGAGGAAACCACGCAAGGGACCAACCAACCTGTTCATCGGGAGCAATTAGGGGTTCAGAGTCTTTTTCTTCTTTTTTTTAAAAGCGGGGTGGTTGAGTGGGTTGGGTTCACCCAGACAAAAGGAACACTGAGGGAGAAGGGTGGGTGAGTGGGTTGGATTTGATCTTCAGCTCGGCAAGGGTACACGTTGTTCCCAAGATGGGGGACTTAAACTTCACACTACGTTTAGGTATGATTGTCTAGGAGGCACAGCCACACACATGGGGAATGTGATGCACAAAAACAATTTCACACATTAAAACCATTACATGCAACACACGCATGCATACTGTGAATAAGCTTTATTAGAATTAGGATTTCAGTGTCTTCACTGAACCTCTTTCAATGATAGGTGGAGAAAGCGAGGAGGAGAAGGTGCGAGTGGACATCTTGGAGAACCAGGCGATGGACTTCCGTAATGGCTTTGTCATGATGTGCTACACTGACTTTGTAAGACACAATCTTGGTCATCTAAATCTTTTCTTTCTTTTTTAACCCAGGATAATAGCTGAGCACAAGTGAAAAATTCAGCAATGATTATATTTAAATATAATGTATATAATTGGATATCGGTCATAATTTCAATATTTTGCATCTCTAAAAAGCATATATATATATATATATATAATTTCTTTGCTTTGGAACTGCATCAACACTGATCCCACTTTCTTTGATACCAGGACACGATTAAACCAAAGTACCTGGAGAAGCTCCCTGGCTTGCTGAAGCAGTTGTCTGTGTTTTTGGGAGAACGGAAGTGGTTTGCGGGTGACAAGGTGCTTTTATTTTCCTAAACCCACTGGAAGGTTTCCTGTCATGATTTAGCATTCCTTGTTTAATTTTACATTCATGTTCATGTGTTTTCTCTCAGATCACTTTTGTGGACTTCGTCATGTATGAGCTATTGGACCAGCACAGAATGTTTGCACCTAAATGCCTGGATGACTTCAAAAGCCTCAAAGATCTTTTGGACCGTTTTGAGGTCAGACATTCATTCACTCTCTGAAACACATACTATTCACATCCATCACATACAGGGATTTCACTCAGGAAAATGGAAATTAATACACTTTGGGCCTTGTATGAATGTGGAAAATATAGAACTTTACTCACTTATTAGAACCATATCCATTTCTATTGACAACTTGTATATCAAGTCTAAATTCCTATCACAATCTAGATAAAAGGTTAATGGAGAACTGTCAGCTGTTCTCGGCACACTACCGTTGTGCGTGAAGTTTATCGATGTCTCGCTAGGAGCATCTCACCAGCCAACACACAAGGGGGTTGAATGAACAGAAACAAACGCTCCCAAAAACACCAGGTTTGGGGATCTGTTGGGAATTGATGAAACCGGCACTACAGTCTCAATGTTTGTAAACAAATCTGTCTATATAGAGGAGCATTGTATAAATGTTATTTCTGGGTTCGATTCCCGCTGGGGACGCTGTGGGCACTGGCAGCGTGTTCCCTCCTCCGCGTCATCAGTGCCCATTCCCATACCCGAGGCGGGGGTTGGCGATAGGGCCTTTCTGTGTGGAGTTTGCATGTTCTCCCCGTGTCCCCTAGGGTAGATACCCTCACAAAAACATGCCGTAATCCTGGTCTCTAAAACTACCTCCCCCTGGCCAGCCGGGGCGCCTGATGGAGGGGAAAGGAACTGGTCGGAATAACGTGTCCCTTCCACGCGCTACGTCCGGCTGGGGAAATTCCCCTCTGTCAGGTGAAAAGAAGCAGCTTGGACTCCTCATGCATTAAAGGAGGCATGAGGTCAGTCCGCTGCCCCCCCAGGTTGGCAGAGGAAGTGTAGCACCCAGGATTACTTAGATAATTGGCACTGGGTGAAAAGAAAAACTGGGTTACAAAATCGTGGGATAAAAAAATGTAAGTACAAAAAAAGGAAAGGGATGGTCAAAATCAATGTCACAGTCTACATCAAAACAGATACCATAAATGACCAAATGAACTCCATGACACAACACAAGAGCTAATGCAAGAGCTGGATCTGCATTCTGCACTCGTCACCTCAAATGTGTTTATGGGGGTGTGTGTGAGATCTGCATCTCTATCGATGAAAGGGTGAAGACAATTCACACACACCAACATTGTTAAAACAGTTTTAATGCCAGGATTAAACTATGTTTAACGTGTTTCAGGCTTCACTGCCATGTTTTAAAAGGCCCCATTTACACTGGCAGACAAATCTAGCCTGAATCAGATCTGTGCCACATCGAGATTGAATCCGATTGGTGTAAATGAGTCTAACATGTCACATGACTCAAAAAATAGGAATTGAAAGAAATCCAAAAAGGTAGCACATCCAAAAATGAAATAAATGGCGGACAAAGTACTCTCATTTCCTTTTCTTTATTGGCACACACCAAAAAGGAACGCTTAACGCGTTTTGGCTATGCAGCCTTCATCAGAGCATGGCAAAAAGGAATGCTTACGCGTTTTGGCTATGCAGCCTTCATCGGAGCATGTCTCATGACTCATTTAAACAAATCCGATTCCAATCTGAATGTGGCTCAGATTAGATTCAAGCTGGATTTGGCTGCCAGTGTAAATGGGGCCCTTTTGAAGAGCCACTGTGCTGACCACTGAGTTGCTTGTCATGAAAATCCACTTTAAAACGGTGTAATCGCTTGTTGTAGAGTTCAAACATATTCCAAAGTGCTGACCACAACAACAGAACGGAGCAGGAAGAGCTCCGCACCGCTCCACCCCCACCGTTGTAATGAACTGGGACTCAATTTCCCTTGAAACACATACTGTGTTTCTCCTTAGGTGTGTCAGTTCTCTATGGATGATGTCTTTCTTGGCTGTGGCAGAAAGGTGTGGTGGTTGTTCAATGTTCAGCCACCTTTGTGGTACACCAGCTGTACAGTGGCGCAGAGGAAAAAGCTCCAGGGTGTCATAAATACGGCACAGAAGATCGTTGGCTGCCCTCTCCCCACACTGGAAGAACTACACAGAGACCGCTGTCATAAAAAAACTCTGAACATTATAAAAGACACTTCCCACCCCGCTCACTCACTGTTTGAACTGTTGCCATCAGGCAGACGGTACAGAGTGATCAAGTCCAAGACAAACAGATTCAGTAACAGCTTCTATCCCACAGCGGTAGTTGCACTCAATGCTGCTAAAAAATGATCTGTTGCTGCGACACTTTTTAGTTTCTATTTCTATTATCTATTATCTATTACCTTCTATTATCTTAAGTACAATAAGGGTTTGTTGTGCGATAACAGCTGAAAATTACATGTTTGTGTATTAGTGCTGCTGGGGTTGTGCAATAACAAGAAGTCATGTGTGTTTTTGTTTTATCTTGTACAGTATGTTGTTTTGTGATATGATGCACTGATTGGTTGGCACTTTTAATTTCGTTGTACACGTTGCAATGACAAATAAAGATCTATCTATCTATCTTTCACAAGTAACACATTTGCTTTGTTAAATAGGCTTTGGAGAAGATTGCTGCCTACATGAAGTCGAGCAGATTCATGAAGACCCCTGTCAATAACAAAATGGCCAAGTGGGGAAACAAGAAAGAGTGAAGAACAAAGCATGCATGCTTTTGTAGGTCATTATTTTGTTTCACAAGTGGAAGTACTTTGATATGTGCCCTGTTATGATACACATTTGTTATTTCTACCCTGTTATGATACACAGCATTCGTTTTTTTGGGTAAGTGATGTTAACTAGTTAAAAATGTAACTAGATATTAAAAGGTACTGTGTATCTTTTGTTTTTTTGTGGGGTGGGGTTTCTCAAACATGGTAGCCTAATTTGCAAATTGGCAGTTCCTTCTTTTGTTTTATTGGAACATTCCTTAAATATTTGTTTTAAGATGTGAGTACAGAAGTACAGTTTGCCATTGTATTGATCTTTATTCTTTTTGAATAAAGAAATTGAAATTTCTTTGAAAAGGCTACTTGTGCATTAATCATTTCTCTTGTACATGAAAATTAGATCGGTTGTCTAAGTCACAATTGGCAAATGAGAAGTTGCGTTGCTTTGATATACTAATATTGCCAGGGCTGACTGCCATAGTATATCATCAAAAGATCTGATCAAATAATGGCCATACAAATTTTGATTGGCCTGGTTTAGTCTCAATGTGATAGAAAATTGAAATGCCTTCTTCCAAAATTCTAACTAATCCAAGACAAATCATTTCAAGAGACCAACCTGGATGAGAAGATATGAGATATGGAAATTAAACTACATAGTGCTTCACTGTTGGATAAGCAACCCCTCTCATATAAAGACTGTCAGAAGGGACGTTATGTGTTTAATATGTTTTTATTCTCATCTGGAGCTTGACAATTGTTCTGCACAAGACTAGTATGCACCTAGACACATAGCCACACAGACAAAAAGGCAGCAGTACACTCAGACGGAACCGTATGCAATAACTGTATGATACTGTAAATATAACTACATACAATAACTTATTTAGCGAGATGAGTCAAACAAATGCTGGTCTAATTAACATGCAAGATGTCGCCAATGCACTCAAATGTATTTCTTTCAACAAACTATAGTAGAGATTAGATATATAACTGATATCAACATTGTTAACATTTTCTTGAAGTCTCCCAGGGGCTCCTGGGACTCCAGGGCCCTCACTGCGGGACGTCCCAGGTTCTTCAGGACAATCACTAGAACAAGTCCTCAAGGAAGCTGGACCTGGTGGAGGGTTGATAAGTGGAAGTGGATTGCTGCAGACCAAAGAGGAAGTATTAGTTGTATAAAGCAGGGGCGGACATTCTATCCGAAGACCTTTGAGCTGGTTTCCCCACTCCTTTGGGGTATTTTTTGTCACTACATTTGCAGATATATGTGAAATTTGTCCTCTGCATCTACCCAGCCTAATTATTAGGATATATTTACACAGCCACGCATTACCGTATGTCCACAGCCAGAGTTGATTGTTGAATTGATGTCCTCAATTATTGTAGCTTGCCCTTCTTCCCAATCGTCAAAGTCCTCAATTGTAGGTTCCTCTTCATCTTCATCAATCAGAGACAGGCTGGAAAGCAAAACACAAATCTGGCATCGATCGCTTGCTGACCACCCTTGCGAGTGCGGCGATACAGAGTCCATTTCCAGGTTGATTTATTAATTTATCGCAATATGAAGAATTATTGTCCAAAATGACAGATATATTTGGAAATAATATTAAAAATGTTGGAATGACAATAATTAAACTGATAAGAGATCATTTATAACACAGGCGTAAAACATTGTAGTGGTAGTAACTTATTTAATTCAAGACATTTCCAAGAAAGATGTACCAAGTGGCTAATGCCCCCTCTTACATTGTGAGCATGTGGGAGTCCAGATTGCTGAGGTCAGAGTCATGTTGTAGACTCTGGGTATTCACATTGTGCATCAAGGACCTAAAAAACAACATGAATACACATTATAGTATCTAATAACAAATAATTTAATAGTGACTGCAAAGCGAGAGGCCGTTGTTAGTGAGGGAAGTCTGCCATTCTGTGGTGCAAAATTGAGGACGACAAGGTCAAGGTCAAGGTCAAGGTAAACTTTATTGTCCACAAGGGAAATTTGTCTTGGGCTTTCACCCCAGCTACAGCCACACATAAAACATCAATGACAACAAAAATACATTACAGAGGAAGACACAACATTACACAATTGCACACATGATGTGGATAATCAGGCCTCACGTAGTTACCGCTGTTTCAGAGCCTCGTTCAGCATCTTAGTTGATGCTGATACAAACGATTTTTTAAATCTAATGTACTTCCACTTTGGTTCTTTGTATCTTCTCCCAGAGGGCAGAAGTACAAACTCGCCATATAGAACATGGGTAACATCACTGACAATTTTTTGAGCCTGTTTTAATGTAGCCTGCTCATAAATAGACTGAAGAGAGGGGAGTTGTCTTACCCCTATGATCTTCCCTGCAGTCTGCACCAATCTGAACAATTTGGACCTCAGTTGCACTGAGAGATTACCGAACCAAACTGTGATGCCAAACCTGACCAGGCTTTCCAAGACTGCTCGATAGAACAACAGAAAGGGAGAGGCCGTTGTGAATGAACGCGAGGTCTGCCATTGAGCCCCATGTTAAAAGTCTCAAATTTGAAAGCACTATATTTCTAAAACTATGAAACATTTCAAAGATTCCTTTTCAGGCAAACATGTCCACCGTAAGATGAACCTAAGTAGGCTACGTTTGTGCTATTGCCATAGAGAATGCATTGGGCGTTTAAGTTAAATAACTCATAAACTACAAAACATTTCAAAATAAAAAAGTTCCAGCATGTGTCTCCACAGTAAGCTGAATAATAAAAAGTGTGAATGGAGTTTCTAGGTGAAAGTGACTTTTGACGTGCCTATAGAGCTGCCATTGAGCCCCATGTTAAATGTCTCAAATTTGAAAGCACTATATTTCTAAAACTATGAAACATTTCAAAGATTCCTTTTCAGGCAAACATGTCCACCGCAAAATGAACCTAAGTAGGCTAGAATGGGGTTGCTAGGTGTAAGTATGTAGGACTAGTAGCATGCCAAAGTTTGTGCTATTGCCATAGAGAATGCATTGGGCGTTTAAGTTAAATAACTCATAAACTTCAAAACATTTCAAAATAAAAGAGTTACAGCATGTGTCT
Source organism: Protomyctophum parallelum (assembly GCF_964188405.1). NCBI lineage: Eukaryota > Metazoa > Chordata > Actinopteri > Myctophiformes > Myctophidae > Protomyctophum > Protomyctophum parallelum. Next base: position 19,294,703 of record NC_139705.1, on the reverse strand, counting down.
CCACAGTAAGCTGAATAATAAAAAGTGTGAATGGAGTTTCTAGGTGAAAGTGACTTTTGACGTGCCTATAGAGCTGCCATTGAGCCCTATGTTAAATGTCTCAAATTTGAAAGCACTATATTTCTAAAACTATGAAACATTTCAAAGATTCCTTTTCAGGCAAACATGTCCACCGTAAGATGAACCTAAGTAGGCTAGAATGGGGTTGCTAGGTGTAAGTATGTAGGACTAGTAGCATGCCAAAGTTTGTGCTATTGCCATAGAGAAGGCATCAGGGATGGGTGTTGCGGAGGATGAGAGGAATGCCTCTCATCCTCCGCAACACCCATTCTCATACACCGCTATACACCGCGAGGATATGGGCTATAGCCCATATCGTACGGCATACTATAGAACGCCGTTTTTCATCATTTTTGAGGATTTGAAAAAAAAACAAAAAAAACATGGGTTATAGCCCATCGTTTTTTGAAATTTTGAAAAAACAAATTAACCTCGTTTTTCATCATTTTTGAACATGGGCTATATCCCATACCGTACGGCATACTATAGCACGCCGTTTTTCATCATTTTTGAGGATTTGGAAAAAAATTAAAAAAATTAATAAAAACATGGGTTATAGCCCATCGTTTTTTGAAATTTTGAAAAAACAAATTAACCTCGTTTTTCATCATTTTTGAACATGGGCTATAGCCCATACCGTACGGCATACTACAGCACGCCGTTTTTCATCATTTTTGAGGGTTTGAAAAAAATGGGGAAGAAAAAAACATGGGTTATAGCCCATCGTTTTTTGAAATTTTGAAAAAAAGAATTAACCTCGTTTTTCATCATTTTTGAACATGGGCTATAGCCCATACCGTACGGCATACTATAGCACGCCGTTTTTCATCGTTTTTGAGGGTTTGAAAAAAAAAAGAAGGGTTATAGCCCATCGTTTTTTGAAATTTTGAAAAAAAAACGTAACCTCGTTTTTCATCATTTTTCATCATCAAGGAGTAACCACATTACGACCCTAGTACACAGAGGAGGAACCGGAGTAAGAGTACTCGTCCCCAGCTGAGTAGCGATACTTCCCATGTTTATTGAGTGCCACAGGGCTGAAGACAAACAGTGTTTAGATCACGTTCTCAGACGCCGTTGATGTCCAGAGACTCGGTCCCGAGACAACGGCAGTATAGCACCATCGTGCGGAGAGAAGGAGGAACTGACAATACCTGTATATGCCCTGCTCTGCACTGACAGTATTTGAAAGTGATTGATAAAACCCTGTTTTGTTAACCTGACTTGTGTGATTAAACGCCTTGGAATAGGCAAACGTCTTTCTGTCTCCTGGGTGTGTGTACCAGTCGCCACACCTCGTTTTTCATCATTTATAAACATGGGCTATATCCCATACCGTACGGCATACTATAGCACGCCGTTTTTCATCATTTTTGAGGATTTGAAAAACAAAACAAAAAACAAAAAAAAACATGGGTTATAGCCCATCGTTTTTTGAAATTTTGGAGAAAAACAATTACCTCTTTTTTCATCATTTTTGAACATGGGCTATAGCCCATATCGTACGGCATATTATAGCACGCCGTTTTTCATCATTTTTTAGGATTTGAAAAAAAAGAAAAAAAACAAAAACATGGGTTATAGCCCATAGTTTTTTGAAATTTTGGAAAAAGAAATTAACCTCGTTTTTCATCATTTTTGAACATGGGCTATAGCCCATACCGTACGGCATACTATAGCACGCAGTTTTTCTACATTTTTGAGGATTTGAAAAAAAAAAAAAAAAAAACATGGGTTATAGCCCATCGTTTTTTGAAAATTTGAAAAAAAAGAATTACCTCGTTTTTCATCATTTTTGAACATGGGCTATATCCCATACCGTACGGCATACTATAGCACGCCGTTTTTCATCATTTTTGAGGATTTGAAAAACAAAACAAAAAACAAAAAAAACATGGGTTATAGCCCATCGTTTTTTGAAATTTTGGAGAAAAACAATTACCTCTTTTTTCATCATTTTTGAACATGGGCTATAGCCCATATCGTACGGCATATTATAGCACGCCGTTTTTCATCATTTTTGAGGATTTGAAAAAAATGAAAAAAAAAAAAACATGGGTTATAGCCCATCGTTTTTTGAAATTTTGAAAAAAAAGAATTACCTCGTTTTTCATCATTTTTGAACATGGGCTATAGCCCATACAGTACGGCATACTATAGCACGCCGTTTTTCATCATTTTTGAGAATTTGAAAAAAATGAAAAAAACAAAACAAACATGGGTTATAGCCCATCGTTTTTTGAAATTTTGAAAAGAAACATTAACCTCGTTTTTCATCATTTTTGAACATGGGCTATAGCCCATACCGTACGGCATACTACAGCACGCCGTTTTTCATAATTTTTGAGGGTTTGAAAAACAAAAAACAAAAAAAACATGGGTTATAGCCCATTGTTTTTTGAAATTTTGGAAAAAAAATTAACCTCGTTTTTCATCATTTTTGAACATGGGCTATAGCCCATACCGTACGGCATACTATAGCACGCAGTTTTTCTACATCTTTGAGGATTAAAAAAAAAAAAAAAAAGGGTTATAGCCCATCGTTTTTTGAAATTCTGAAAAAAAAACGTAACCTCGTTTTTCATCATTTTTCATTATCAAGGAGTAACCACATTACGACCCTAGTACACAGAGGAGGAACCGGAGCAAGAGTACTCGTCCCCAGCTGAGTAGCGATACTTCCCATGTTTATTGAGTGCCACAGGGCTGAAGACAAACAGTGTTTAGATCACGTTCTCAGACGCCGTTGATGTCCAGAGACTCGGTCCCGAGACAACGGCAGTATAGCACCATCGTGCGGAGAGAAGGAGGAACTGACAATACCTGTATATGCCCTGCTCTGCACTGACAGTATTTGAAAGTGATTGATAAAACCCTGTTTTGTTAACCTGACTTGTGTGATTAAACGCCTTGGAATAGGCAAACGTCTTTCTGTCTCCTGGGTGTGTGTACCAGTCGCCACACCTCGTTTTTCATCATTTATAAACATGGGCTATATCCCATACCGTACGGCATACTATAGCACGCCGTTTTTCATCATTTTTGAGGATTTGAAAAACAAAACAAAAAACAAAAAAAACATGGGTTATAGCCCATCGTTTTTTGAAATTTTGGAGAAAAACAATTACCTCTTTTTTCATCATTTTTGAACATGGGCTATAGCCCATATCGTACGGCATATTATAGCACGCCGTTTTTCATCATTTTTGAGGATTTGAAAAAAATGAAAAAAAAAAAAACATGGGTTATAGCCCATCGTTTTTTGAAATTTTGATAAAAAAAATTAACCTCGTTTTTCATCATTTTTGATCATGGGCTATAGCCCATACCGTATGGCATACTATAGCACGCCGTTTTTCATCATTTTTGAGGATTTGAAAAAATGAAAAAAAACAAAAACATGGGTTATAGCCCATCGTTTTTTGAAAATTTGAAAAAAAAGAATTACCTCGTTTTTCATCATTTTTGAACATGGGCTATATCCCATACCGTACGGCATACTATAGCACGCCGTTTTTCATCATTTTTGAGGATTTGAAAAACAAAACAAAAAACAAAAAAAACATGGGTTATAGCCCATCGTTTTTTGAAATTTTGGAGAAAAACAATTACCTCTTTTTTCATCATTTTTGAACATGGGCTATAGCCCATATCGTACGGCATATTATAGCACGCCGTTTTTCATCATTTTTGAGGATTTGAAAAAAATGAAAAAAAAAAAAACATGGGTTATAGCCCATCGTTTTTTGAAATTTTGATAAAAAAAATTTACCTCGTTTTTCATCATTTTTGATCATGGGCTATAGCCCATACCGTATGGCATACTATAGCACGCCGTTTTTCATCATTTTTGAGGATTTGAAAAAAATGAAAAAAAAAAAAAAACATGGGTTATAGCCCATCGTTTTTTGAAATTTTGGAAAAAAAAATTAACCTTGTTTTTCATCATTTTTGAACATGGGCTATAGCCCATACCGTACGGCATACTATAGCACGCAGTTTTTCTACATTTTTGAGGATTTGAAAAAAAAAAAAAAAAAAAACATGGGTTATAGCCCATCGTTTTTTGAAAATTAAAAAAAAAAGAATTACCTCGTTTTTCATCATTTTTGAACATGGGCTATATCCCATACCGTACGGCATACTTTAGCACGCCGTTTTTCATCATTTTTGAGGATTTGAAAAACAAAACAAAAAACAAAAAAAAACATGGGTTATAGCCCATCGTTTTTTGAAATTTTGGAAAAAAAAATTAACCTCGTTTTTCATCATTTTTGAACATGGGCTATAGCCCATACCGTACGGCATACTATAGCACGCAGTTTTTCTACATTTTTGAGGATTAAAAAAAAAAAAAAAAAAAAAACATGGGTTATAGCCCATCGTTTTTTGAAATTTTGAAAAAAAATAATTACCTCGTTTTTCATCATTTTTGAACATGGGCTATAGCCCATACAGTACGGCATACTATAGCACGCCGTTTTTCATCATTTTTGAGAATTTAAAAAAATGAAAAAAAAAAAAAAAACATGGGTTATAGCCCATCGTTTTTTGAAATTTTGAAAAGAAACATTAACCTCGTTTTTCATCATTTTTGAACATGGGCTATAGCCCATACCGTACGGCATACTACAGCACGCCGTTTTTCATAATTTTTGAGGGTTTGAAAAACAAAAAACAAAAAAAACATGGGTTATAGCCCATTGTTTTTTGAAATTTTGGAAAAAAAAATTAACCTCGTTTTTCATCATTTTTGAACATGGGCTATAGCCCATACCGTACGGCATACTATAGCACGCAGTTTTTCTACATCTTTGAGGATTAAAAAAAAAAAAAAAGGGTTATAGCCCATCGTTTTTTGAAATTCTGAAAAAAAAACGTAACCTCGTTTTTCATCATTTTTCATTATCAAGGAGTAACCACATTACGACCCTAGTACACAGAGGAGGAACCGGAGCAAGAGTACTCGTCCCCAGCTGAGTAGCGATACTTCCCATGTTTATTGAGTGCCACAGGGCTGAAGACAAACAGTGTTTAGATCACGTTCTCAGACGCCGTTGATGTCCAGAGACTCGGTCCCGAGACAACGGCAGTATAGCACCATCGTGCGGAGAGAAGGAGGAACTGACAATACCTGTATATGCCCTGCTCTGCACTGACAGTATTTGAAAGTGATTGATAAAACCCTGTTTTGTTAACCTGACTTGTGTGATTAAACGCCTTGGAATAGGCAAACGTCTTTCTGTCTCCTGGGTGTGTGTACCAGTCGCCACACCTCGTTTTTCATCATTTATAAACATGGGCTATATCCCATACCGTACGGCATACTATAGCACGCCGTTTTTCATCATTTTTGAGGATTTGAAAAACAAAACAAAAAACAAAAAAAACATGGGTTATAGCCCATCGTTTTTTGAAATTTTGGAGAAAAACAATTACCTCTTTTTTCATCATTTTTGAACATGGGCTATAGCCCATATCGTACGGCATATTATAGCACGCCGTTTTTCATCATTTTTGAGGATTTGAAAAAAATGAAAAAAAAAAAAACATGGGTTATAGCCCATCGTTTTTTGAAATTTTGATAAAAAAAATTAACCTCGTTTTTCATCATTTTTGATCATGGGCTATAGCCCATACCGTATGGCATACTATAGCACGCCGTTTTTCATCATTTTTGAGGATTTGAAAAAAATGAAAAAAAACAAAAACATGGGTTATAGCCCATCGTTTTTTGAAAATTTGAAAAAAAAGAATTACCTCGTTTTTCATCATTTTTGAACATGGGCTATATCCCATACCGTACGGCATACTATAGCACGCCGTTTTTCATCATTTTTGAGGATTTGAAAAACAAAACAAAAAACAAAAAAAACATGGGTTATAGCCCATCGTTTTTTGAAATTTTGGAGAAAAACAATTACCTCTTTTTTCATCATTTTTGAACATGGGCTATAGCCCATATCGTACGGCATATTATAGCACGCCGTTTTTCATCATTTTTGAGGATTTGAAAAAAATGAAAAAAAAAAAAACATGGGTTATAGCCCATCGTTTTTTGAAATTTTGATAAAAAAAATTTACCTCGTTTTTCATCATTTTTGATCATGGGCTATAGCCCATACCGTATGGCATACTATAGCACGCCGTTTTTCATCATTTTTGAGGATTTGAAAAAAATGAAAAAAAAAAAAAACATGGGTTATAGCCCATCGTTTTTTGAAATTTTGGAAAAAAAAATTAACCTTGTTTTTCATCATTTTTGAACATGGGCTATAGCCCATACCGTACGGCATACTATAGCACGCAGTTTTTCTACATTTTTGAGGATTTGAAAAAAAAACAAAAAAAAAAACATGGGTTATAGCCCATCGTTTTTTGAAAATTAAAAAAAAAAGAATTACCTCGTTTATCATCATTTTTGAACATGGGCTATATCCCATACCGTACGGCATACTTTAGCACGCCGTTTTTCATCATTTTTGAGGATTTGAAAAACAAAACAAAAAACAAAAAAAAACATGGGTTATAGCCCATCGTTTTTTGAAATTTTGGAAAAAAAAATTAACCTCGTTTTTCATCATTTTTGAACATGGGCTATAGCCCATACCGTACGGCATACTATAGCACGCAGTTTTTCTACATTTTTGAGGATTAAAAAAAAAAAAAAAAAAAAAAACATGGGTTATAGCCCATCGTTTTTTGAAATTTTGAAAAAAAAGAATTACCTCGTTTTTCATCATTTTTGAACATGGGCTATAGCCCATACAGTACGGCATACTATAGCACGCCGTTTTTCATCATTTTTGAGAATTTAAAAAAATGAAAAAAAAAAAAAAAACATGGGTTATAGCCCATCGTTTTTTGAAATTTTGAAAAGAAACATTAACCTCGTTTTTCATCATTTTTGAACATGGGCTATAGCCCATACCGTACGGCATACTACAGCACGCCGTTTTTCATAATTTTTGAGGGTTTGAAAAACAAAAAACAAAAAAAACATGGGTTATAGCCCATTGTTTTTTGAAATTTTGAAAAAAAAACGTAACCTCGTTTTTCATCATTTTTGAACATGGGCTATAGCCCATACCGTACGGCATACTATAGCACGCAGTTTTTCTACATCTTTGAGGATTAAAAAAAAAAAAAAAAAGGGTTATAGCCCATCGTTTTTTGAAATTCTGAAAAAAAAACGTAACCTCGTTTTTCATCATTTTTCATTATCAAGGAGTAACCACATTACGACCCTAGTACACAGAGGAGGAACCGGAGCAAGAGTACTCGTCCCCAGCTGAGTAGCGATACTTCCCATGTTTATTGAGTGCCACAGGGCTGAAGACAAACAGTGTTTAGATCACGTTCTCAGACGCCGTTGATGTCCAGAGACTCGGTCCCGAGACAACGGCAGTATAGCACCATCGTGCGGAGAGAAGGAGGAACTGACAATACCTGTATATGCCCTGCTCTGCACTGACAGTATTTGAAAGTGATTGATAAAACCCTGTTTTGTTAACCTGACTTGTGTGATTAAACGCCTTGGAATAGGCAAACGTCTTTCTGTCTCCTGGGTGTGTGTACCAGTCGCCACACCTCGTTTTTCATCATTTATAAACATGGGCTATATCCCATACCGTACGGCATACTATAGCACGCCGTTTTTCATCATTTTTGAGGATTTGAAAAACAAAACAAAAAACAAAAAAAACATGGGTTATAGCCCATCGTTTTTTGAAATTTTGGAGAAAAACAATTACCTCTTTTTTCATCATTTTTGAACATGGGCTATAGCCCATATCGTACGGCATATTATAGCACGCCGTTTTTCATCATTTTTGAGGATTTGAAAAAAATGAAAAAAAAAAAAACATGGGTTATAGCCCATCGTTTTTTGAAATTTTGATAAAAAAAATTAACCTCGTTTTTCATCATTTTTGATCATGGGCTATAGCCCATACCGTATGGCATACTATAGCACGCCGTTTTTCATCATTTTTGAGGATTTGAAAAAAATGAAAAAAAAAAAAAACATGGGTTATAGCCCATCGTTTTTTGAAATTTTGGAAAAAAAAATTAACCTCGTTTTTCATCATTTTTGAACATGGGCTATAGCCCATACCGTACGGCATACTATAGCACGCAGTTTTTCTACATTTTTGAGGATTTGAAAAAAAAAAAAAAAAAAAAACATGGGTTATAGCCCATCGTTTTTTGAAAATTTGAAAAAAAAGAATTACCTCGTTTTTCATCATTTTTGAACATGGGCTATATCCCATACCGTACGGCATACTATAGCACGCCGTTTTTCATCATTTTTGAGGATTTGAAAAACAAAACAAAAAACAAAAAAAACATGGGTTATAGCCCATCGTTTTTTGAAATTTTGGAGAAAAACAATTACCTCTTTTTTCATCATTTTTGAACATGGGCTATAGCCCATATCGTACGGCATATTATAGCACGCCGTTTTTCATCATTTTTGAGGATTTGAACAAAATGAAAAAAAAACAAACATGGGTTATAGCCCATCGTTTTTTGAAATTTTGATAAAAAAAATTAACCTCGTTTTTCATCATTTTTGATCATGGGCTATAGCCCATACCGTATGGCATACTATAGCACGCCGTTTTTCATCATTTTTGAGGATTTGAAAAAAAAGAAAAAAAAAAAAAACATGGGTTATAGCCCATCGTTTTTTGAAATTTTGGAAAAAAAAATTAACCTTGTTTTTCATCATTTTTGAACATGGGCTATAGCCCATACCGTACGGCATACTATAGCACGCAGTTTTTCTACATTTTTGAGGATTTGAAAAAAAAACAAAAAAAAAACATGGGTTATAGCCCATCGTTTTTTGAAATTTTGGAAAAAAAAATTAACCTTGTTTTTCATCATTTTTGAACATGGGCTATAGCCCATACCGTACGGCATACTATAGCACGCAGTTTTTCTACATTTTTGAGGATTTGAAAAAAAAAAAAAAAAAAAACATGGGTTATAGCCCATCGTTTTTTGAAAATTTGAAAAAAAAGAATTACGGCCCAGGCCGTAGCGTAACGGTCTGGGCACCGGACTGGTAATCCAGTCGCAGTGTGCCGCGGGTTCGACTCCCGGACCCGACACGGCCTTTACTGCATGTCATCCCCCCATCTCTCTCCTGTTTCCTGTCAGCCTACTGTCTGTCCCTTCAAAAATCAATAAAAGGCGTAAGCCGCAAAACAAATATCTAAAAAAAAATAAATAATAATAATTACCTCGTTTTTCATCGTTTTTGAACATGGGCTATATCCCATACCGTACGGCATACTATAGCACGCCGTTTTTCATCATTTTTGAGGATTTGAAAAACAAAACAAAAAACAAAAAAAACATGGGTTATAGCCCATCGTTTTTAGAAATTTTGGAGAAAAACAATTACCTCTTTTTTCATCATTTTTGAACATGGGCTATAGCCCATATCGTACGGCATATTATAGCACGCCGTTTTTCATCATTTTTGAGGATTTGAAAAAAATGAAAAAAAAAAAAACATGGGTTATAGCCCATCGTTTTTTGAAATTTTGATAAAAAAAATTTACCTCGTTTTTCATCATTTTTGATCATGGGCTATAGCCCATACCGTATGGCATACTATAGCACGCCGTTTTTCATCATTTTTGAGGATTTGAAAAAAAAGAAAAAAAAAAAAAACATGGGTTATAGCCCATCGTTTTTTGAAAATTTGGAAAAAGAAATTAACCTTGTTTTTCATCATTTTTGAACATGGGCTATAGCCCATACCGTACGGCATACTATAGCACACAGTTTTTCTACATTTTTGAGGATTTGAAAAAAAAAACATGGGTTATAGCCCATCGTTTTTTGAAAATTAAAAAAAAAAGAATTACCTCGTTTTTCATCATTTTTGAACATGGGCTATATCCCATACCGTACGGCATACTTTAGCACGCCGTTTTTCATCATTTTTGAGGATTTGAAAAACAAAACAAAAAACAAAAAAAAACATGGGTTATAGCCCATCGTTTTTTGAAATTTTGGAGAAAAACAATTACCTCTTTTTTCATCATTTTTGAACATGGGCTATAGCCCATATCGTACGGCATATTATAGCACGCCGTTTTTCATCATTTTTGAGGATTTGAAAAAAAAAAAAAAAAAAAAAACATGGGTTATAGCCCATCGTTTTTTGAAATTTTGATAAAAAAAATTACCTCGTTTTTCATCATTTTTGATCATGGGCTATAGCCCATACCGTATGGCATACTATAGCACGCCGTTTTTCATCATTTTTGAGGATTTGAAAAAAATGAAAAAAAACAAAAACATGGGTTATAGCCCATCGTTTTTTGAAATTTTGGAAAAAAAAATTAACCTCGTTTTTCATCATTTTTGAACATGGGCTATATCCCATACCGTACGGCATACTTTAGCATGCCGTTTTTCATCATTTTTGAGGATTTGAAAAACAAAACAAAAAACAAAAAAAAACATGGGTTATAGCCCATCGTTTTTTGAAATTTTGGAAAAAAAAAATTAACCTAGTTTTTCATCATTTTTGAACATGGGCTATAGCCCATACCGTACGGCATACTATAGCACGCAGTTTTTCTACATTTTTGAGGATTAAAAAAAAAAAAAAAAAAAAAAACATGGGTTATAGCCCATCGTTTTTTGAAATTTTGAAAAAAAAGAATTACCTCGTTTTTCATCATTTTTGAACATGGGCTATAGCCCATACAGTACGGCATACTATAGCACGCCGTTTTTCATCATTTTTGAGAATTTGAAAAAAATGAAAAAAAAAAAACAAACATGGGTTATAGCCCATCGTTTTTTGAAATTTTGAAAAGAAACATTAACCTCGTTTTTCATCATTTTTGAACATGGGCTATAGCCCATACCGTACGGCATACTACAGCACGCCGTTTTTCATAATTTTTGAGGGTTTGAAAAACAAAAAACAAAAAAAACATGGGTTATAGCCCATTGTTTTTTGAAATTTTGGAAAAAAAATTAACCTCGTTTTTCATCATTTTTGAACATGGGCTATAGCCCATACCGTACGGCATACTATAGCACGCAGTTTTTCTACATCTTTGAGGATTAAAAAAAAAAAAAAAAAGGGTTATAGCCCATCGTTTTTTGAAATTCTGAAAAAAAAACGTAACCTCGTTTTTCATCATTTTTCATTATCAAGGAGTAACCACATTACGACCCTAGTACACAGAGGAGGAACCGGAGCAAGAGTACTCGTCCCCAGCTGAGTAGCGATACTTCCCATGTTTATTGAGTGCCACAGGGCTGAAGACAAACAGTGTTTAGATCACGTTCTCAGACGCCGTTGATGTCCAGAGACTCGGTCCCGAGACAACGGCAGTATAGCACCATCGTGCGGAGAGAAGGAGGAACTGACAATACCTGTATATGCCCTGCTCTGCACTGACAGTATTTGAAAGTGATTGATAAAACCCTGTTTTGTTAACCTGACTTGTGTGATTAAACGCCTTGGAATAGGCAAACGTCTTTCTGTCTCCTGGGTGTGTGTACCAGTCGCCACACCTCGTTTTTCATCATTTATAAACATGGGCTATATCCCATACCGTACGGCATACTATAGCACGCCGTTTTTCATCATTTTTGAGGATTTGAAAAACAAAACAAAAAACAAAAAAAACATGGGTTATAGCCCATCGTTTTTTGAAATTTTGGAGAAAAACAATTACCTCTTTTTTCATCATTTTTGAACATGGGCTATAGCCCATATCGTACGGCATATTATAGCACGCCGTTTTTCATCATTTTTGAGGATTTGAAAAAAATGAAAAAAAAAAAAAAACATGGGTTATAGCCCATCGTTTTTTGAAATTTTGATAAAAAAAATTAACCTCGTTTTTCATCATTTTTGATCATGGGCTATAGCCCATACCGTATGGCATACTATAGCACGCCGTTTTTCATCATTTTTGAGGATTTGAAAAAATTAAAAAAAACAAAAACATGGGTTATAGCCCATCGTTTTTTGAAAATTTGAAAAAAAAGAATTACCTCGTTTTTCATCATTTTTGAACATGGGCTATATCCCATACCGTACGGCATACTATAGCACGCCGTTTTTCATCATTTTTGAGGATTTGAAAAACAAAACAAAAAACAAAAAAAACATGGGTTATAGCCCATCGTTTTTTGAAATTTTGGAGAAAAACAATTACCTCTTTTTTCATCATTTTTGAACATGGGCTATAGCCCATATCGTACGGCATATTATAGCACGCCGTTTTTCATCATTTTTGAGGATTTGAAAAAAAAGAAAAAAAAAAAAACATGGGTTATAGCCCATCGTTTTTTGAAATTTTGATAAAAAAAATTTACCTCGTTTTTCATCATTTTTGATCATGGGCTATAGCCCATACCGTATGGCATACTATAGCACGCCGTTTTTCATCATTTTTGAGGATTTGAAAAAAATGAAAAAAAAAAAAAAACATGGGTTATAGCCCATCGTTTTTTGAAATTTTGGAAAAAAAAATTAACCTTGTTTTTCATCATTTTTGAACATGGGCTATAGCCCATACCGTACGGCATACTATAGCACGCAGTTTTTCTACATTTTTGAGGATTTGAAAAAAAAAAAAAAAAAAAACATGGGTTATAGCCCATCGTTTTTTGAAAATTTAAAAAAAAAGAATTACCTCGTTTTTCATCATTTTTGAACATGGGCTATATCCCATACCGTACGGCATACTTTAGCACGCCGTTTTTCATCATTTTTGAGGATTTGAAAAACAAAACAAAAAACAAAAAAAAACATGGGTTATAGCCCATCGTTTTTTGAAATTTTGGAAAAAAAAATTAACCTCGTTTTTCATCATTTTTGAACATGGGCTATAGCCCATACCGTACGGCATACTATAGCACGCAGTTTTTCTACATTTTTGAGGATTAAAAAAAAAACAAAACAAAAAAACATGGGTTATAGCCCATCGTTTTTTGAAATTTTGAAAAAAAAGAATTACCTCGTTTTTCATCATTTTTGAACATGGGCTATAGCCCATACAAAACGGCATACTATAGCACGCCGTTTTTCATCATTTTTGAGAATTTAAAAAAATGAAAAAAAAAAAAAAAACATGGGTTATAGCCCATCGTTTTTTGAAATTTTGAAAAGAAACATTAACCTCGTTTTTCATCATTTTTGAACATGGGCTATAGCCCATACCGTACGGCATACTACAGCACGCCGTTTTTCATAATTTTTGAGGGTTTGAAAAACAAAAAACAAAAAAAACATGGGTTATAGCCCATTGTTTTTTGAAATTTTGGAAAAAAAAATTAACCTCGTTTTTCATCATTTTTGAACATGGGCTATAGCCCATACCGTACGGCATACTATAGCACGCAGTTTTTCTACATCTTTGAGGATTAAAAAAAAAAAAAAAAAGGGTTATAGCCCATCGTTTTTTGAAATTCTGAAAAAAAAACGTAACCTCGTTTTTCATCATTTTTCATTATCAAGGAGTAACCACATTACGACCCTAGTACACAGAGGAGGAACCGGAGCAAGAGTACTCGTCCCCAGCTGAGTAGCGATACTTCCCATGTTTATTGAGTGCCACAGGGCTGAAGACAAACAGTGTTTAGATCACGTTCTCAGACGCCGTTGATGTCCAGAGACTCGGTCCCGAGACAACGGCAGTATAGCACCATCGTGCGGAGAGAAGGAGGAACTGACAATACCTGTATATGCCCTGCTCTGCACTGACAGTATTTGAAAGTGATTGATAAAACCCTGTTTTGTTAACCTGACTTGTGTGATTAAACGCCTTGGAATAGGCAAACGTCTTTCTGTCTCCTGGGTGTGTGTACCAGTCGCCACACCTCGTTTTTCATCATTTATAAACATGGGCTATATCCCATACCGTACGGCATACTATAGCACGCCGTTTTTCATCATTTTTGAGGATTTGAAAAACAAAACAAAAAACAAAAAAAACATGGGTTATAGCCCATCGTTTTTTGAAATTTTGGAGAAAAACAATTACCTCTTTTTTCATCATTTTTGAACATGGGCTATAGCCCATATCGTACGGCATATTATAGCACGCCGTTTTTCATCATTTTTGAGGATTTGAAAAAAATGAAAAAAAAAAAAACATGGGTTATAGCCCATCGTTTTTTGAAATTTTGATAAAAAAAATTAACCTCGTTTTTCATCATTTTTGATCATGGGCTATAGCCCATACCGTATGGCATACTATAGCACGCCGTTTTTCATCATTTTTGAGGATTTGAAAAAAATGAAAAAAAACAAAAACATGGGTTATAGCCCATCGTTTTTTTAAATTTTGGAAAAAAAAATTAACCTCGTTTTTCATCATTTTTGAACATGGGCTATAGCCCATACCGTACGGCATACTATAGCACGCAGTTTTTCTACATTTTTGAGGATCGTTTTTCATCATTTTTGAGGATTTGAAAAAAATGAAAAAAAAACAAACATGGGTTATAGCCCATCGTTTTTTGAAATTTTGATAAAAAAAATTAACCTCGTTTTTCATCATTTTTGATCATGGGCTATAGCCCATACCGTATGGCATACTATAGCACGCCGTTTTTCATCATTTTTGAGGATTTGAAAAAAAAGAAAAAAAAAAAAAACATGGGTTATAGCCCATCGTTTTTTGAAATTTTGGAAAAAAAAATTAACCTTGTTTTTCATCATTTTTGAACATGGGCTATAGCCCATACCGTACGGCATACTATAGCACGCAGTTTTTCTACATTTTTGAGGATTTGAAAAAAAAAAAAAAAAAAAACATGGGTTATAGCCCATCGTTTTTTGAAAATTTGAAAAAAAAGAATTACCTCGTTTTTCATCGTTTTTGAACATGGGCTATATCCCATACCGTACGGCATACTATAGCACGCCGTTTTTCATCATTTTTGAGGATTTGAAAAACAAAACAAAAAACAAAAAAAACATGGGTTATAGCCCATCGTTTTTTGAAATTTTGGAGAAAAACAATTACCTCTTTTTTCATCATTTTTGAACATGGGCTATAGCCCATATCGTACGGCATATTATAGCACGCCGTTTTTCATCATTTTTGAGGATTTGAAAAAAATGAAAAAAAAAAAAACATGGGTTATAGCCCATCGTTTTTTGAAATTTTGATAAAAAAAATTAACCTCGTTTTTCATCATTTTTGATCATGTGCTATAGCCCATACCGTATGGCATACTATAGCACGCCGTTTTTCATCATTTTTGAGGATTTGAAAAAAATGAAAAAAAACAAAAACATGGGTTATAGCCCATCGTTTTTTGAAATTTTGGAAAAAAAAATTAACCTCGTTTTTCATCATTTTTGAACATGGGCTATAGCCCATACCGTACGGCATACTATAGCACGCAGTTTTTCTACATTTTTGAGGATTTAAAAAAAAAAAAAAAAAAAAAACATGGGTTATAGCCCATCGTTTTTTGAAAATTTGAAAAAAAAGAATTACCTCGTTTTTCATCATTTTTGAACATGGGCTATATCCCATACCGTACGGCATACTATAGCACGCCGTTTTTCATCATTTTTGAGGATTTGAAAAACAAAACAAAAAACAAAAAAAACATGGGTTATAGCCCATCGTTTTTTGAAATTTTGGAGAAAAACAATTACCTCTTTTTTCATCATTTTTGAACATGGGCTATAGCCCATATCGTACGGCATATTATAGCACGCCGTTTTTCATCATTTTTGAGGATTTGAAAAAAATGAAAAAAAAACAAACATGGGTTATAGCCCATCGTTTTTTGAAATTTTGATAAAAAAAATTAACCTCGTTTTTCATCATTTTTGATCATGGGCTATAGCCCATACCGTATGGCATACTATAGCACGCCGTTTTTCATCATTTTTGAGGATTTGAAAAAAAAAAAAAAAAAAAAAACATGGGTTATAGCCCATCGTTTTTTGAAATTTTGGAAAAAAAAATTAACCTTGTTTTTCATCATTTTTGAACATGGGCTATAGCCCATACCGTACGGCATACTATAGCACGCAGTTTTTCTACATTTTTGAGGATTTGAAAAAAAAACAAAAAAAAAACATGGGTTATAGCCCATCGTTTTTTGAAAATTTGAAAAAAAAGAATTACCTCGTTTTTCATCGTTTTTGAACATGGGCTATATCCCATACCGTACGGCATACTATAGCACGCCGTTTTTCATCATTTTTGAGGATTTGAAAAACAAAACAAAAAACAAAAAAAACATGGGTTATAGCCCATCGTTTTTTGAAATTTTGGAGAAAAACAATTACCTCTTTTTTCATCATTTTTGAACATGGGCTATAGCCCATATCGTACGGCATATTATAGCACGCCGTTTTTCATCATTTTTGAGGATTTGAAAAAAATGAAAAAAAAAAAAACATGGGTTATAGCCCATCGTTTTTTGAAATTTTGATAAAAAAAATTAACCTCGTTTTTCATCATTTTTGATCATGTGCTATAGCCCATACCGTATGGCATACTATAGCACGCCGTTTTTCATCATTTTTGAGGATTTGAAAAAAATGAAAAAAAACAAAAACATGGGTTATAGCCCATCGTTTTTTGAAATTTTGGAAAAAAAAATTAACCTCGTTTTTCATCATTTTTGAACATGGGCTATAGCCCATACCGTACGGCATACTATAGCACGCAGTTTTTCTACATTTTTGAGGATTTGAAAAAAAAAAAAAAAAAAAAACATGGGTTATAGCCCATAGTTTTTTGAAAATTTGAAAAAAAAGAATTACCTCGTTTTTCATCATTTTTGAACATGGGCTATATCCCATACCGTACGGCATACTATAGCACGCCGTTTTTCATCATTTTTGAGGATTTGAAAAACAAAACAAAAAACAAAAAAAACATGGGTTATAGCCCATCGTTTTTTGAAATTTTGGAGAAAAACAATTACCTCTTTTTTCATCATTTTTGAACATGGGCTATAGCCCATATCGTACGGCATATTATAGCACGCCGTTTTTCATCATTTTTGAGGATTTGAAAAAAATGAAAAAAAAACAAACATGGGTTATAGCCCATCGTTTTTTGAAATTTTGATAAAAAAAATTAACCTCGTTTTTCATCATTTTTGATCATGGGCTATAGCCCATACCGTATGGCATACTATAGCACGCCGTTTTTCATCATTTTTGAGGATTTGAAAAAAAAAAAAAAAAAAAAAAACATGGGTTATAGCCCATCGTTTTTTGAAATTTTGGAAAAAAAAATTAACCTTGTTTTTCATCATTTTTGAACATGGGCTATAGCCCATACCGTACGGCATACTATAGCACGCAGTTTTTCTACATTTTTGAGGATTTGAAAAAAAAAAACAAAAAAAACATGGGTTATAGCCCATCGTTTTTTGAAAATTTGAAAAAAAAGAATTACCTCGTTTTTCATCGTTTTTGAACATGGGCTATATCCCATACCGTACGGCATACTATAGCACGCCGTTTTTCATCATTTTTGAGGATTTGAAAAACAAAACAAAAAACAAAAAAAACATGGGTTATAGCCCATCGTTTTTTGAAATTTTGGAGAAAAACAATTACCTCTTTTTTCATCATTTTTGAACATGGGCTATAGCCCATATCGTACGGCATATTATAGCACGCCGTTTTTCATCATTTTTGAGGATTTGAAAAAAATGAAAAAAAAAAAAACATGGGTTATAGCCCATCGTTTTTTGAAATTTTGATAAAAAAAATTAACCTCGTTTTTCATCATTTTTGAACATGGGCTATAGCCCATACCGTACGGCATACTATAGCACGCAGTTTTTCTACATTTTTGAGGATTTGAAAAAAACAAAACAAAAAAAACATGGGTTATAGCCCATCGTTTTTTGAAAATTTGAAAAAAAAGAATTACCTCGTTTTTCATCATTTTTGAACATGGGCTATATCCCATACCGTACGGCATACTATAGCACGCCGTTTTTCATCATTTTTGAGGATTTGAAAAACAAAACAAAAAACAAAAAAAACATGGGTTATAGCCCATCGTTTTTTGAAATTTTGGAAAAAACAATTAACCTCGTTTTTCATCATTTTTGAACATGGGCTATAGCCCATACCGTACGGCATACTATAGCACGCAGTTTTTCTACATTTTTGAGGATTTGAAAAAAAAAAAAAAAAAAAAACATGGGTTATAGCCCATCGTTTTTTGAAAATTTGAAAAAAAAAATTACCTCGTTTTTCATCATTTTTGAACATGGGCTATATCCCATACCGTACGGCATACTATAGCACGCCGTTTTTCATCATTTTTGAGGATTTGAAAAACAAAACAAAAAACAAAAAAAACATGGGTTATAGCCCATCGTTTTTTGAAATTTTGGAGAAAAACAATTACCTCTTTTTTCATCATTTTTGAACATGGGCTATAGCCCATATCGTACGGCATATTATAGCACACCGTTTTTCATCATTTTTGAGGATTTGAAAAAAATGAAAAAAAAACAAACATGGGTTATAGCCCATCGTTTTTTGAAATTTTGATAAAAAAAATTAACCTCGTTTTTCATCATTTTTGATCATGGGCTATAGCCCATACCGTATGGCATACTATAGCACGCCGTTTTTCATCATTTTTGAGGATTTGAAAAAAAAAAAAAAAAAAAAAAACATGGGTTATAGCCCATCGTTTTTTGAAATTTTGGAAAAAAAAATTAACCTTGTTTTTCATCATTTTTGAACATGGGCTATAGCCCATACCGTACGGCATACTATAGCACGCAGTTTTTCTACATTTTTGAGGATTTGAAAAAAAAAAAAAAAAAAACATGGGTTATAGCCCATCGTTTTTTGAAAATTTGAAAAAAAAGAATTACCTCGTTTTTCATCGTTTTTGAACATGGGCTATATCCCATACCGTACGGCATACTATAGCACGCCGTTTTTCATCATTTTTGAGGATTTGAAAAACAAAACAAAAAACAAAAAAAACATGGGTTATAGCCCATCGTTTTTTGAAATTTTGGAGAAAAACAATTACCTCTTTTTTCATCATTTTTGAACATGGGCTATAGCCCATATCGTACGGCATATTATAGCACGCCGTTTTTCATCATTTTTGAGGATTTGAAAAAAATGAAAAAAAAAAAAACATGGGTTATAGCCCATCGTTTTTTGAAATTTTGATAAAAAAAATTAACCTCGTTTTTCATCATTTTTGATCATGGGCTATAGCCCATACCGTATGGCATACTATAGCACGCCGTTTTTCATCATTTTTGAGGATTTGAAAAAAATGAAAAAAAACAAAAACATGGGTTATAGCCCATCGTTTTTTGAAATTTTGGAAAAACAAATTAACCTCGTTTTTCATCATTTTTGAACATGGGCTATAGCCCATACCGTACGGCATACTATAGCACGCAGTTTTTCTACATTTTTGAGGATTTGAAAAAAAAAAAAAAAAAAAAACATGGGTTATAGCCCATCGTTTTTTGAAAATTTGAAAAAAAAGAATTACGGCCCAGGCCGTAGCGTAACGGTCTGGGCACCGGACTGGTAATCCAGTCGCAGTGTGCCGCGGGTTCGACTCCCGGACCCGACACGGCCTTTACTGCATGTCATCCCCCCATCTCTCTCCTGTTTCCTGTCAGCCTACTGTCTGTCCCTTCAAAAATCAATAAAAGGCGTAAGCCGCAAAAAAAATATCTAAAAAAAAAAAAAAAAAAAGAATTACCTCTTTTTTCATCATTTTTGAACATGGGCTATAGCCCATATCGTACGGCATATTATAGCACGCCGTTTTTCATCATTTTTGAGGATTTGAAAAAAATGAAAAAAAAAAAAACATGGGTTATAGCCCATCGTTTTTTGAAATTTTGATAAAAAAAATTAACCTCGTTTTTCATAATTTTTGATCATGGGCTATAGCCCATACCGTATGGCATACTATAGCACGCCGTTTTTCATCATTTTTGAGGATTTGAAAAAAAAGAAAAAAAAAAAAAACATGGGTTATAGCCCATCGTTTTTTGAAATTTTGGAAAAAAAAATTAACCTTGTTTTTCATCATTTTTGAACATGGGCGATAGCCCATACCGTACGGCATACTATAGCACGCAGTTTTTCTACATTTTTGAGGATTTGAAAAAAAAAACATGGGTTATAGCCCATCGTTTTTTGAAAATTAAAAAAAAAAGAATTACCTCGTTTTTCATCATTTTTGAACATGGGCTATATCCCATACCGTACGGCATACTTTAGCACGCCGTTTTTCATCATTTTTGAGGATTTGAAAAACAAAACAAAAAACAAAAAAAAACATGGGTTATAGCCCATCGTTTTTTGAAATTTTGGAGAAAAACAATTACCTCTTTTTTCATCATTTTTGAACATGGGCTATAGCCCATATCGTACGGCATATTATAGCACGCCGTTTTTCATCATTTTTGAGGATTTGAAAAAAATGAAAAAAAAAAAAACATGGGTTATAGCCCATCGTTTTTTGAAATTTTGATAAAAAAAATTAACCTCGTTTTTCATCATTTTTGATCATGGGCTATAGCCCATACCGTATGGCATACTATAGCACGCCGTTTTTCATCATTTTTGAGGATTTGAAAAAAATGAAAAAAAACAAAAACATGGGTTATAGCCCATCGTTTTTTGAAATTTTGGAAAAAAAAATTAACCTCGTTTTTCATCATTTTTGAACATGGGCTATAGCCCATACCGTACGGCATACTATAGCACGCAGTTTTTCTACATTTTTGAGGATTTGAAAAAAAAACAAAAAAAAAAACATGGGTTATAGCCCATCGTTTTTTGAAAATTTGAAAAAAAAGAATTACCTCGTTTTTCATCGTTTTTGAACATGGGCTATATCCCATACCGTACGGCATACTATAGCACGCCGTTTTTCATCATTTTTGAGGATTTGAAAAACAAAACAAAAAACAAAAAAAACATGGGTTATAGCCCATCGTTTTTTGAAATTTTGGAGAAAAACAATTACCTCTTTTTTCATCATTTTTGAACATGGGCTATAGCCCATACCGTACGGCATACTATAGCACGCAGTTTTTCTACATTTTTGAGGATTTGAAAAAAAAAAAAAAAAAAAAACATGGGTTATAGCCCATCGTTTTTTGAAAATTTGAAAAAAAAGAATTACCTCGTTTTTCATCATTTTTGAACATGGGCTATATCCCATACCGTACGGCATACTATAGCACGCCGTTTTTCATCATTTTTGAGGATTTGAAAAACAAAACAAAAAACAAAAAAAACATGGGTTATAGCCCATCGTTTTTTGAAATTTTGGAGAAAAACAATTACCTCTTTTTTCATCATTTTTGAACATGGGCTATAGCCCATATCGTACGGCATATTATAGCACGCCGTTTTTCATCATTTTTGAGGATTTGAAAAAAATGAAAAAAAAACAAACATGGGTTATAGCCCATCGTTTTTTGAAATTTTGATAAAAAAAATTAACCTCGTTTTTCATCATTTTTGATCATGGGCTATAGCCCATACCGTATGGCATACTATAGCACGCCGTTTTTCATCATTTTTGAGGATTTGAAAAAAAAGAAAAAAAAAAAAAACATGGGTTATAGCCCATCGTTTTTTGAAATTTTGGAAAAAAAAATTAACCTTGTTTTTCATCATTTTTGAACATGGGCTATAGCCCATACCGTACGGCATACTATAGCACGCAGTTTTTCTACATTTTTGAGGATTTGAAAAAAAAAACAAAAAAAAAACATGGGTTATAGCCCATCGTTTTTTGAAAATTTGAAAAAAAAGAATTACCTCGTTTTTCATCGTTTTTGAACATGGGCTATATCCCATACCGTACGGCATACTATAGCACGCCGTTTTTCATCATTTTTGAGGATTTGAAAAACAAAACAAAAAACAAAAAAAACATGGGTTATAGCCCATCGTTTTTTGAAATTTTGGAGAAAAACAATTACCTCTTTTTTCATCATTTTTGAACATGGGCTATAGCCCATATCGTACGGCATATTATAGCACGCCGTTTTTCATCATTTTTGAGGATTTGAAAAAAATGAAAAAAAAAAAAACATGGGTTATAGCCCATCGTTTTTTGAAATTTTGATAAAAAAAATTAACCTCGTTTTTCATCATTTTTGATCATGGGCTATAGCCCATACCGTATGGCATACTATAGCACGCAGTTTTTCATCATTTTTGAGGATTTGAAAAAAATGAAAAAAAACAAAAACATGGGTTATAGCCCATCGTTTTTTGAAATTTTGGAAAAAAAAATTAACCTCGTTTTTCATCATTTTTGAACATGGGCTATAGCCCATACCGTACGGCATACTATAGCACGCAGTTTTTCTACATTTTTGAGGATTTGAAAAAAAAACAAAAAAAAAAACATGGGTTATAGCCCATCGTTTTTTGAAAATTTGAAAAAAAAGAATTACGGCCCAGGCCGTAGCGTAACGGTCTGGGCACCGGACTGGTAATCCAGTCGCAGTGTGCCGCGGGTTCGACTCCCGGACCCGACACGGCCTTTACTGCATGTCATCCCCCCATCTCTCTCCTGTTTCCTGTCAGCCTACTGTCTGTCCCTTCAAAAATCAATAAAAGGCGTAAGCCGCAAAAGAAATATCTAAAAAAAAAAAAAAAAAAAGAATTACCTCGTTTTTCATCGTTTTTGAACATGGGCTATATCCCATACCGTACGGCATACTATAGCACGCCGTTTTTCATCATTTTTGAGGATTTGAAAAACAAAACAAAAAACAAAAAAAACATGGGTTATAGCCCATCGTTTTTAGAAATTTTGGTAAAAAAAATTAACCTCGTTTTTCATCATTTTTTATCATGGGCTATAGCCCATACCGTATGGCATACTATAGCACGCCGTTTTTCATCATTTTTGAGGATTTGAAAAAAATGAAAAAAAACAAAAACATGGGTTATAGCCCATCGTTTTTTGAAATTTTGGAAAAAAAAATTAACCTCGTTTTTCATCATTTTTGAACATGGGCTATAGCCCATACCGTACGGCATACTATAGCACGCAGTTTTTCTACATTTTTGAGGATTTGAAAAAAAAACAAAAAAAAAAACATGGGTTATAGCCCATCGTTTTTTGAAAATTTGAAAAAAAAGAATTACCTCGTTTTTCATCGTTTTTGAACATGGGCTATATCCCATACCGTACGGCATACTATAGCACGCCGTTTTTCATCATTTTTGAGGATTTGAAAAACAAAACAAAAAACAAAAAAAACATGGGTTATAGCCCATCGTTTTTTGAAATTTTGGAGAAAAACAATTACCTCTTTTTTCATCATTTTTGAACATGGGCTATAGCCCATACCGTACGGCATACTATAGCACGCAGTTTTTCTACATTTTTGAGGATTTGAAAAAAAAAAAAAAAAAAAAACATGGGTTATAGCCCATCGTTTTTTGAAAATTTGAAAAAAAAGAATTACCTCGTTTTTCATCATTTTTGAACATGGGCTATATCCCATACCGTACGGCATACTATAGCACGCAGTTTTTCATCATTTTTGAGGATTTGAAAAACAAAACAAAAAACAAAAAAAACATGGGTTATAGCCCATCGTTTTTTGAAATTTTGGAGAAAAACAATTACCTCTTTTTTCATCATTTTTGAACATGGGCTATAGCCCATATCGTACGGCATATTATAGCACGCCGTTTTTCATCATTTTTGAGGATTTGAAAAAAATGAAAAAAAAACAAACATGGGTTATAGCCCATCGTTTTTTGAAATTTTGATAAAAAAAATTAACCTCGTTTTTCATCATTTTTGATCATGGGCTATAGCCCATACCGTATGGCATACTATAGCACGCCGTTTTTCATCATTTTTGAGGATTTGAAAAAAAAGAAAAAAAAAAAAAACATGGGTTATAGCCCATCGTTTTTTGAAATTTTGGAAAAAAAAATTAACCTTGTTTTTCATCATTTTTGAACATGGGCTATAGCCCATACCGTACGGCATACTATAGCACGCAGTTTTTCTACATTTTTGAGGATTTGAAAAAAAAAACAAAAAAAAAACATGGGTTATAGCCCATCGTTTTTTGAAAATTTGAAAAAAAAGAATTACCTCGTTTTTCATCGTTTTTGAACATGGGCTATATCCCATACCGTACGGCATACTATAGCACGCCGTTTTTCATCATTTTTGAGGATTTGAAAAACAAAACAAAAAACAAAAAAAACATGGGTTATAGCCCATCGTTTTTTGAAATTTTGGAGAAAAACAATTACCTCTTTTTTCATCATTTTTGAACATGGGCTATAGCCCATATCGTACGGCATATTATAGCACGCCGTTTTTCATCATTTTTGAGGATTTGAAAAAAATGAAAAAAAAAAAAACATGGGTTATAGCCCATCGTTTTTTGAAATTTTGATAAAAAAAATTAACCTCGTTTTTCATCATTTTTGATCATGGGCTATAGCCCATACCGTATGGCATACTATAGCACGCAGTTTTTCATCATTTTTGAGGATTTGAAAAAAATGAAAAAAAACAAAAACATGGGTTATAGCCCATCGTTTTTTGAAATTTTGGAAAAAAAAAATAACCTCGTTTTTCATCATTTTTGAACATGGGCTATAGCCCATACCGTACGGCATACTATAGCACGCAGTTTTTCTACATTTTTGAGGATTTGAAAAAAAAACAAAAAAAAAAACATGGGTTATAGCCCATCGTTTTTTGAAAATTTGAAAAAAAAGAATTACGGCCCAGGCCGTAGCGTAACGGTCTGGGCACCGGACTGGTAATCCAGTCGCAGTGTGCCGCGGGTTCGACTCCCGGACCCGACACGGCCTTTACTGCATGTCATCCCCCCATCTCTCTCCTGTTTCCTGTCAGCCTACTGTCTGTCCCTTCAAAAATCAATAAAAGGCGTAAGCCGCAAAAAAAATATCTAAAAAAAAAAAAAAAAAAAGAATTACCTCGTTTTTCATCGTTTTTGAACATGGGCTATATCCCATACCGTACGGCATACTATAGCACGCCGTTTTTCATCATTTTTGAGGATTTGAAAAACAAAACAAAAAACAAAAAAAACATGGGTTATAGCCCATCGTTTTTAGAAATTTTGGAGAAAAACAATTACCTCTTTTTTCATCATTTTTTAACATGGGCTATAGCCCATATCGTACGGCATATTATAGCACGCCGTTTTTCATCATTTTTGAGGATTTGAAAAAAAAAACAAAAAAAAAAACATGGGTTATAGCCCATCGTTTTTTGAAATTTTGATAAAAAAAATTAACCTCGTTTTTCATCATTTTTGATCATGGGCTATAGCCCATACCGTATGGCATACTATAGCACGCCGTTTTTCATCATTTTTGAGGATTTGAAAAAAAAAAAAAAAAAAAAAAAAAAACATGGGTTATAGCCCATCGTTTTTTGAAATTTTGGAAAAAAGAAATTAACCTTGTTTTTCATCATTTTTGAACATGGGCTATAGCCCATACCGTACGGCATACTATAGCACGCAGTTTTTCTACATTTTTGAGGATTTGAAAAAAAAAACATGGGTTATAGCCCATCGTTTTTTGAAAATTAAAAAAAAACGAATTACCTCATTTTTCATCATTTTTGCACATGGGCTATATCCCATACCGTACGGCATACTTTAGCACGCCGTTTTTCATCATTTTTGAGGATTTGAAAAACAAAACAAAAAACAAAAAAAAACATGGGTTATAGCCCATCGTTTTTTGAAATTTTGGAGAAAAACAATTACCTCTTTTTTCATCATTTTTGAACATGGGCTATAGCCCATATCGTACGGCATATTATAGCACGCCGTTTTTCATCATTTTTGAGGATTTGAAAAAAATGAAAAAAAAAAAAACATGGGTTATAGCCCATCGTTTTTTGAAATTTTGATAAAAAAAATTAACCTCGTTTTTCATCATTTTTGATCATGGGCTATAGCCCATACCGTATGGCATACTATAGCACGCCGTTTTTCATCATTTTTGAGGATTTGAAAAAAATGAAAAAAAACAAAAACATGGGTTATAGCCCATCGTTTTTTGAAATTTTGGAAAAAAAAATTAACCTCGTTTTTCATCATTTTTGAACATGGGCTATAGCCCATACCGTACGGCATACTATAGCACGCAGTTTTTCTACATTTTTGAGGATTTGAAAAAAAAACAAAAAAAAAACATGGGTTATAGCCCATCGTTTTTTGAAAATTTGAAAAAAAAGAATTACCTCGTTTTTCATCGTTTTTGAACATGGGCTATATCCCATACCGTACGGCATACTATAGCACGCCGTTTTTCATCATTTTTGAGGATTTGAAAAACAAAACAAAAAACAAAAAAAACATGGGTTATAGCCCATCGTTTTTTGAAATTTTGGAGAAAAACAATTACCTCTTTTTTCATCATTTTTGAACATGGGCTATAGCCCATATCGTACGGCATATTATAGCACGCCGTTTTTCATAATTTTTGAGGATTTGAAAAAAATGAAAAAAAAAAAAACATGGGTTATAGCCCATCGTTTTTTGAAATTTTGATAAAAAAAATTAACCTCGTTTTTCATCATTTTTGATCATGGGCTATAGCCCATACCGTATGGCATACTATAGCACGCCGTTTTTCATCATTTTTGAGGATTTGAAAAAAATGAAAAAAAAAAAAAAACATGGGTTATAGCCCATAGTTTTTTGAAATTTTGGAAAAAAAAATTAACCTCGTTTTTCATCATTTTTGAACATGGGCTATAGCCCATACCGTACGGCATACTATAGCACGCAGTTTTTCTACATTTTTTAGGATTTGAAAAAAATGAAAAAAAAAAAAAAAACATGGGTTATAGCCCATCGTTTTTTGAAATTTTGAAAAAAACGAATTACCTCGTTTTTCATCATTTTTGAACATGGGCTATAGCCCATACAGTACGGCATACTATAGCACGCCGTTTTTCATCATTTTTGAGAATTTGAAAAAAAAAAAAAAAAAAAAAAAAAACATGGGTTATAGCCCATCGTTTTTTGAAATTTTGGAAAAAAACAATTACCTCTTTTTTCATCATTTTTGAACATGGGCTATAGCCCATATCGTACGGCATATTATAGCACGCCGTTTTTCATCATTTTTGAGGATTTGAAAAAAAAAAACAAAAAAAAAACATGGGTTATAGCCCATCGTTTTTTGAAATTTTGGAAAAAAAAATTAACCTCGTTTTTCATCATTTTTGAACATGGGCTATAGCCCATACCGTACGGCATACTATAGCACGCAGTTTTTCTACATCTTTGAGGATTTGAAAAAAAAAAAAAAAAGGGTTATAGCCCATCGTTTTTTGAAATTTTGAAAAAAAAACGTAACCTCGTTTTTCATCATTTTTCATCATCAAGGAGTAACCACATTACGACCCTAGTACACAGAGGAGGAACCGGAGTAAGAGTACTCGTCCCCAGCTGAGTAGCGATACTTCCCATGTTTATTGAGTGCCACAGGGCTGAAGACAAACAGTGTTTAGATCACGTTCTCAGACGCCGTTGATGTCCAGAGACTCGGTCCCGAGACAACGGCAGTATAGCACCATCGTGCGGAGAGAAGGAGGAACTGACAATACCTGTATATGCCCTGCTCTGCACTGACAGTATTTGAAAGTGATTGATAAAACCCTGTTTTGTTAACCTGACTTGTGTGATTAAACGCCTTGGAATAGGCAAACGTCTTTCTGTCTCCTGGGTGTGTGTACCAGTCGCCACACCTCGTTTTTCATCATTTATAAACATTGGCTATATCCCATACCGTACGGCATACTATAGCACGCCGTTTTTCATCATTTTTGAGGATTTGAAAAACAAAACAAAAAACAAAAAAAACATGGGTTATAGCCCATCGTTTTTTGAAATTTTGGAGAAAAACAATTACCTCTTTTTTCATCATTTTTGAACATGGGCTATAGCCCATATCGTACGGCATATTATAGCACGCCGTTTTTCATCATTTTTGAGGATTTGAAAAACAAAAAACAAAAAAAAACATGGGTTATAGCCCATCGTTTTTTGAAATTTTGATAAAAAAGATTAACCTCGTTTTTCATCATTTTTGATCATGGGCTATAGCCCATACCGTATGGCATACTATAGCACGCCGTTTTTCATCATTTTTGAGGATTTGAAAAAAATGAAAAAAAAAAAAAACATGGGTTATAGCCCATCGTTTTTTGAAATTTTGGAAAAAAAAATTAACCTCGTTTTTCATCATTTTTGAACATGGGCTATAGCCCATACCGTACGGCATACTATAGCACGCAGTTTTTCTACATTTTTGAGGATTTGAAAAAAAAAAAAAAAAAAAGGGTTATAGCCCATCGTTTTTTGAAATTTTGAAAAAGAAACTTAACCTCGTTTTTCATCATTTTTCATCATCAAGGAGTAACCATATTACGACCCTAGTACACAGAGGAGGAACCGGAGTAAGAGTACTCGTCCCCAGCTGAGTAGCGATACTTCCCATGTTTATTGAGTGCCACAGGGCTGAAGACAAACAGTGTTTAGATCACGTTCTCAGACGCCGTTGATGTCCAGAGACTCGGTCCCGAGACAACGGCAGTATAGCACCATCGTGCGGAGAGAAGGAGGAACTGACAATACCTGTATATGCCCTGCTCTGCACTGACAGTATTTGAAAGTGATTGATAAAACCCTGTTTTGTTAACCTGACTTGTGTGATTAAACGCCTTGGAATAGGCAAACGTCTTTCTGTCTCCTGGGTGTGTGTACCATTCGCCACACCTCGTTTTTCATCATTTATAAACATGGGCTATATCCCATACCGTACGGCATACTATAGCACGCCGTTTTTCATCATTTTTGAGGATTTGAAAAACAAAACAAAAAACAAAAAAAACATGGGTTATAGCCCATCGTTTTTTGAAATTTTGGAGAAAAACAATTACCTCTTTTTTCATCATTTTTGAACATGGGCTATAGCCCATATCGTACGGCATATTATAGCACGCCGTTTTTCATCATTTTTGAGGATTTGAAAAAAAAAAAAAAAAAAAAAAACATGGGTTATAGCCCATCGTTTTTTGAAATTTTGATAAAAAAGATTAACCTCGTTTTTCATCATTTTTGATCATGGGCTATAGCCCATACCGTATGGCATACTATAGCACGCCGTTTTTCATCATTTTTGAGGATTTGAAAAAAATGAAAAAAAAAAAAAACATGGGTTATAGCCCATCGTTTTTTTTAATTTTGGAAAAAAAAAATAACCTAGTTTTTCATCATTTTTGAACATGGGCTATAGCCCATACCGTACGGCATACTATAGCACGCAGTTTTTCTACATTTTTGAGGATTTGAAAAAAAAAAAAAAAAAAAAAAGGGTTATAGCCCATCGTTTTTTGAAATTTTGGAGAAAAACAATTACCTCTTTTTTCATCATTTTTGAACATGGGCTATAGCCCATATCGTACGGCATATTATAGCACGCCGTTTTTCATAATTTTTGAGGATTTGAAAAAAAAAAAAAAAAAAAAAACATGGGTTATAGCCCATCGTTTTTTGAAATTTTGATAAAAAAAATTAACCATCGTTTTTCATCATTTTTGATCATGGGCTATAGCCCATACCGTATGGCATACTATAGCACGCCGTTTTTCATCATTTTTGAGGATTTGAAAAAAATGAAAAAAAAAAAAAAAAGGGTTATAGCCCATTTTTTTGAAATTTTGAAAAAAAAACTTAACCTCGTTTTTCATCATTTTTCATCATCAAGGAGTAACCACATTACGACCCTAGTACACAGAGGAGGAACCGGAGTAAGAGTCCTCGTCCCCAGCTGAGTAGCGATACTTCCCATGTTTATTGAGTGCCACAGGGCTGAAGACAAACAGTGTTTAGATCACGTTCTCAGACGCCGTTGATGTCCAGAGACTCGGTCCCGAGACAACGGCAGTATAGCACCATCGTGCGGAGAGAAGGAGGAACTGACAATACCTGTATATGCCCTGCTCTGCACTGACAGTATTTGAAAGTGATTGATAAAACCCTGTTTTGTTAACCTGACTTGTGTGATTAAACGCCTTGGAATAGGCAAACGTCTTTCTGTCTCCTGGGTGTGTGTACCAGTCGCCACACCTCGTGTTCATCATTTATAAACATGGGCTATATCCCATACCGTACGGCATACTATATAGCACGCCGTTTTTCATCATTTTTGAGGATTTGAAAAAAATGAAAAAAAAAAAAAACATGGGTTATAGCCCATCGTTTTTTGAAATTTTGGAAAAAAAAATTAACCTCGTTTTTCATAATTTTTGAACATGGGCTATAGCCCATACCATACGGCATACTATAGCACGCAGTTTTTCTACATTTTTGAGGATTTGAAAAAAAAAAAAAAAAAAAAAACATGGGTTATAGCCCATCGTTTTTTGAAATTTTGATAAAAAGAATTAACCTCGTTTTTCATCATTTTTGATCATGGGCTATAGCCCATACCGTATGGCATACTATAGCACGCAGTTTTTCTACATTTTTGAGGATTTGAAAAAAAAACAAAAAAAAAACATGGGTTATAGCCCATCGTTTTTTGAAAATTTGAAAAAAAAGAATTACGGCCCAGGCCGTAGCGTAACGGTCTGGGCACCGGACTGGTAATCCAGTCGCAGTGTGCCGCGGGTTCGACTCCCGGACCCGACACGGCCTTTACTGCATGTCATCCCCCCATCTCTCTCCTGTTTCCTGTCAGCCTACTGTCTGTCCCTTCAAAAATCAATAAAAGGCGTAAGCCGCAAAAAAAATATCTAAAAAAAAAAAAAAAAAAAGAATTACCTCGTTTTTCATCGTTTTTGAACATGGGCTATATCCCATACCGTACGGCATACTATAGCACGCCGTTTTTCATCATTTTTGAGGATTTGAAAAAAAAAACATGGGTTATAGCCCATCGTTTTTTGAAATTTTGGAAAAAAGAAATTAACCTTGTTTTTCATCATTTTTGAACATGGGCTATAGCCCATACCGTACGGCATACTATAGCACGCAGTTTTTCTACATTTTTGAGGATTTGAAAAAAAAAACATGGGTTATAGCCCATCGTTTTTTGAAAATTAAAAAAAAACGAATTACCTCATTTTTCATCATTTTTGCACATGGGCTATATCCCATACCGTACGGCATACTTTAGCACGCCGTTTTTCATCATTTTTGAGGATTTGAAAAACAAAACAAAAAACAAAAAAAAACATGGGTTATAGCCCATCGTTTTTTGAAATTTTGGAGAAAAACAATTACCTCTTTTTTCATCATTTTTGAACATGGGCTATAGCCCATATCGTACGGCATATTATAGCACGCCGTTTTTCATCATTTTTGAGGATTTGAAAAAAATGAAAAAAAAAAAAACATGGGTTATAGCCCATCGTTTTTTGAAATTTTGATAAAAAAAATTAACCTCGTTTTTCATCATTTTTGATCATGGGCTATAGCCCATACCGTATGGCATACTATAGCACGCCGTTTTTCATCATTTTTGAGGATTTGAAAAAAATGAAAAAAAACAAAAACATGGGTTATAGCCCATCGTTTTTTGAAATTTTGGAAAAAAAAATTAACCTCGTTTTTCATCATTTTTGAACATGGGCTATAGCCCATACCGTACGGCATACTATAGCACGCAGTTTTTCTACATTTTTGAGGATTTGAAAAAAAAACAAAAAAAAAACATGGGTTATAGCCCATCGTTTTTTGAAAATTTGAAAAAAAAGAATTACCTCGTTTTTCATCGTTTTTGAACATGGGCTATATCCCATACCGTACGGCATACTATAGCACGCCGTTTTTCATCATTTTTGAGGATTTGAAAAACAAAACAAAAAACAAAAAAAACATGGGTTATAGCCCATCGTTTTTTGAAATTTTGGAGAAAAACAATTACCTCTTTTTTCATCATTTTTGAACATGGGCTATAGCCCATATCGTACGGCATATTATAGCACGCCGTTTTTCATAATTTTTGAGGATTTGAAAAAAATGAAAAAAAAAAAAACATGGGTTATAGCCCATCGTTTTTTGAAATTTTGATAAAAAAAATTAACCTCGTTTTTCATCATTTTTGATCATGGGCTATAGCCCATACCGTATGGCATACTATAGCACGCCGTTTTTCATCATTTTTGAGGATTTGAAAAAAATGAAAAAAAAAAAAAACATGGGTTATAGCCCATCGTTTTTTGAAATTTTGGAAAAAAAAATTAACCTCGTTTTTCATCATTTTTGAACATGGGCTATAGCCCATACCGTACGGCATACTATAGCACGCAGTTTTTCTACATTTTTTAGGATTTGAAAAAAATGAAAAAAAAAAAAAAAACATGGGTTATAGCCCATCGTTTTTTGAAATTTTGAAAAAAACGAATTACCTCGTTTTTCATCATTTTTGAACATGGGCTATAGCCCATACAGTACGGCATACTATAGCACGCCGTTTTTCATCATTTTTGAGAATTTGAAAAAAAAAAAAAAAAAAAAAAAAACATGGGTTATAGCCCATCGTTTTTTGAAATTTTGGAAAAAAACAATTACCTATTTTTTCATCATTTTTGAACATGGG
This sequence comes from Protomyctophum parallelum, assembly GCF_964188405.1. NCBI lineage: Eukaryota > Metazoa > Chordata > Actinopteri > Myctophiformes > Myctophidae > Protomyctophum > Protomyctophum parallelum. The sequence continues at coordinate 19,261,996 of NC_139705.1, read as the reverse complement.
CTATAGCCCATATCGTACGGCATATTATAGCACGCCGTTTTTCATCATTTTTGAGGATTTGAAAAAAAAAAACAAAAAAAAAACATGGGTTATAGCCCATCGTTTTTTGAAATTTTGGAAAAAAAAATTAACCTCGTTTTTCATCATTTTTGAACATGGGCTATAGCCCATACCGTACGGCATACTATAGCACGCAGTTTTTCTACATCTTTGAGGATTTGAAAAAAAAAAAAAAAAGGGTTATAGCCCATCGTTTTTTGAAATTTTGAAAAAAAAACGTAACCTCGTTTTTCATCATTTTTCATCATCAAGGAGTAACCACATTACGACCCTAGTACACAGAGGAGGAACCGGAGTAAGAGTACTCGTCCCCAGCTGAGTAGCGATACTTCCCATGTTTATTGAGTGCCACAGGGCTGAAGACAAACAGTGTTTAGATCACGTTCTCAGACGCCGTTGATGTCCAGAGACTCGGTCCCGAGACAACGGCAGTATAGCACCATCGTGCGGAGAGAAGGAGGAACTGACAATACCTGTATATGCCCTGCTCTGCACTGACAGTATTTGAAAGTGATTGATAAAACCCTGTTTTGTTAACCTGACTTGTGTGATTAAACGCCTTGGAATAGGCAAACGTCTTTCTGTCTCCTGGGTGTGTGTACCAGTCGCCACACCTCGTTTTTCATCATTTATAAACATTGGCTATATCCCATACCGTACGGCATACTATAGCACGCCGTTTTTCATCATTTTTGAGGATTTGAAAAACAAAACAAAAAACAAAAAAAACATGGGTTATAGCCCATCGTTTTTTGAAATTTTGGAGAAAAACAATTACCTCTTTTTTCATCATTTTTGAACATGGGCTATAGCCCATATCGTACGGCATATTATAGCACGCCGTTTTTCATCATTTTTGAGGATTTGAAAAACAAAAAACAAAAAAAAACATGGGTTATAGCCCATCGTTTTTTGAAATTTTGATAAAAAAGATTAACCTCGTTTTTCATCATTTTTGATCATGGGCTATAGCCCATACCGTATGGCATACTATAGCACGCCGTTTTTCATCATTTTTGAGGATTTGAAAAAAATGAAAAAAAAAAAAAACATGGGTTATAGCCCATCGTTTTTTGAAATTTTGGAAAAAAAAATTAACCTCGTTTTTCATCATTTTTGAACATGGGCTATAGCCCATACCGTACGGCATACTATAGCACGCAGTTTTTCTACATTTTTGAGGATTTGAAAAAAAAAAAAAAAAAAAGGGTTATAGCCCATCGTTTTTTGAAATTTTGAAAAAGAAACTTAACCTCGTTTTTCATCATTTTTCATCATCAAGGAGTAACCATATTACGACCCTAGTACACAGAGGAGGAACCGGAGTAAGAGTACTCGTCCCCAGCTGAGTAGCGATACTTCCCATGTTTATTGAGTGCCACAGGGCTGAAGACAAACAGTGTTTAGATCACGTTCTCAGACGCCGTTGATGTCCAGAGACTCGGTCCCGAGACAACGGCAGTATAGCACCATCGTGCGGAGAGAAGGAGGAACTGACAATACCTGTATATGCCCTGCTCTGCACTGACAGTATTTGAAAGTGATTGATAAAACCCTGTTTTGTTAACCTGACTTGTGTGATTAAACGCCTTGGAATAGGCAAACGTCTTTCTGTCTCCTGGGTGTGTGTACCATTCGCCACACCTCGTTTTTCATCATTTATAAACATGGGCTATATCCCATACCGTACGGCATACTATAGCACGCCGTTTTTCATCATTTTTGAGGATTTGAAAAACAAAACAAAAAACAAAAAAAACATGGGTTATAGCCCATCGTTTTTTGAAATTTTGGAGAAAAACAATTACCTCTTTTTTCATCATTTTTGAACATGGGCTATAGCCCATATCGTACGGCATATTATAGCACGCCGTTTTTCATCATTTTTGAGGATTTGAAAAAAAAAAAAAAAAAAAAAAACATGGGTTATAGCCCATCGTTTTTTGAAATTTTGATAAAAAAGATTAACCTCGTTTTTCATCATTTTTGATCATGGGCTATAGCCCATACCGTATGGCATACTATAGCACGCCGTTTTTCATCATTTTTGAGGATTTGAAAAAAATGAAAAAAAAAAAAAACATGGGTTATAGCCCATCGTTTTTTTTAATTTTGGAAAAAAAAATTAACCTCGTTTTTCATCATTTTTGAACATGGGCTATAGCCCATACCGTACGGCATACTATAGCACGCAGTTTTTCTACATTTTTGAGGATTTGAAAAAAAAAAAAAAAAAAAAAAGGGTTATAGCCCATCGTTTTTTGAAACTTTGGAGAAAAACAATTACCTCTTTTTTCATCATTTTTGAACATGGGCTATAGCCCATATCGTACGGCATATTATAGCACGCCGTTTTTCATAATTTTTGAGGATTTGAAAAAAAAAAAAAAAAAAAAAACATGGGTTATAGCCCATCGTTTTTTGAAATTTTGATAAAAAAAATTAACCATCGTTTTTCATCATTTTTGATCATGGGCTATAGCCCATACCGTATGGCATACTATAGCACGCCGTTTTTCATCATTTTTGAGGATTTGAAAAAAATGAAAAAAAAAAAAAAAAGGGTTATAGCCCATTTTTTTGAAATTTTGAAAAAAAAACTTAACCTCGTTTTTCATCATTTTTCATCATCAAGGAGTAACCACATTACGACCCTAGTACACAGAGGAGGAACCGGAGTAAGAGTACTCGTCCCCAGCTGAGTAGCGATACTTCCCATGTTTATTGAGTGCCACAGGGCTGAAGACAAACAGTGTTTAGATCACGTTCTCAGACGCCGTTGATGTCCAGAGACTCGGTCCCGAGACAACGGCAGTATAGCACCATCGTGCGGAGAGAAGGAGGAACTGACAATACCTGTATATGCCCTGCTCTGCACTGACAGTATTTGAAAGTGATTGATAAAACCCTGTTTTGTTAACCTGACTTGTGTGATTAAACGCCTTGGAATAGGCAAACGTCTTTCTGTCTCCTGGGTGTGTGTACCAGTCGCCACACCTCGTGTTCATCATTTATAAACATGGGCTATATCCCATACCGTACGGCATACTATATAGCACGCCGTTTTTCATCATTTTTGAGGATTTGAAAAAAATGAAAAAAAAAAAAAACATGGGTTATAGCCCATCGTTTTTTGAAATTTTGGAAAAAAAAATTAACCTCGTTTTTCATAATTTTTGAACATGGGCTATAGCCCATACCATACGGCATACTATAGCACGCAGTTTTTCTACATTTTTGAGGATTTGAAAAAAAAAAAAAAAAAAAAACATGGGTTATAGCCCATCGTTTTTTGAAATTTTGATAAAAAGAATTAACCTCGTTTTTCATCATTTTTGATCATGGGCTATAGCCCATACCGTATGGCATACTATAGCACGCCGTTTTTCATCATTTTTGAGGATTTGAAAAAAATGAAAAAAAAAAAAAACATGGGTTATAGCCCATCGTTTTTTGAAATTTTGGAAAAAAAAATTAACCTTGTTTTTCATCATTTTTGAACATGGGCTATAGCCCATACCGTACGGCATACTATAGCACGCAGTTTTTCTACATTTTTGAGGATTTGAAAAAAAAAAAAAAAAAAAAGGGTTATAGCCCATCGTTTTTTGAAAATTTGAAAAAAAAACTTAACCTTGTTTTTCATCATTTTTCATCATCAAGGAGTAACCACATTACGACCCTAGTACACAGAGGAGGAACCGGAGTAAGAGTACTCGTCCCCAGCTGAGTAGCGATACTTCCCATGTTTATTGAGTGCCACAGGGCTGAAGACAAACAGTGTTTAGATCACGTTCTCAGACGCCGTTGATGTCCAGAGACTCGGTCCCGAGACAACGGCAGTATAGCACCATCGTGCGGAGAGAAGGAGGAACTGACAATACCTGTATATGCCCTGCTCTGCACTGACAGTATTTGAAAGTGATTGATAAAACCCTGTTTTGTTAACCTGACTTGTGTGATTAAACGCCTTGGAATAGGCAAACGTCTTTCTGTCTCCTGGGTGTGTGTACCAGTCGCCACACCTCGTTTTTCATCATTTATAAACATGGGCTATATCCCATACCGTACGGCATACTATAGCACGCCGTTTTTCATCATTTTTGAGGATTTGAAAAACAAAACAAAAAACAAAAAAAACATGGGTTATAGCCCATCGTTTTTTGAAATTTTGGAGAAAAACAATTACCTCTTTTTTCATCATTTTTGAACATGGGCTATAGCCCATATCGTACGGCATATTATAGCACGCCGTTTTTCATCATTTTTGAGGATTTGAAAAAATGAAAAAAAAAAAAAACATGGGTTATAGCCCATCGTTTTTTGAAATTTTGGAAAAAAAATTAACCTCGTTTTTCATCATTTTTGAACATGGGCTATAGCCCATACCGTACGGCATACTATAGCACACCGTTTTTCATCATTTTTGAGGATTTGAAAAAAATGAAAAAAAATAAAAACATGGGTTATAGCCTATAGCCCATCGTTTTTTGAATTTTTGAAAAAGAAATTATCCTCGTTTTTCATTATTTTTGAACATGAGCATTTGGATCCCACTGAGCAATAGCCGGCTATTAGACGTGCGTCTAAAAATGGGATAAAAAACGTCTAAAAATCTATTTCTGTTTTTTATCCCAAATAAAAACTCAAAAGCACCAGGAGACATCTGCTGAATGCCCAAAGGTGCCTTGGCGTAATGGTGTGGAGCGCTTGACCCGTTGCCTCTGCTACAGGCAGTTGGCAGGTTCAAGTCCCATGTCATGACATCAAGGTGCTGGAGGACCATTGGGAGACGGTGCTCTCTCCCCCTGTTTCCTGAGATGTAACGGTTGGGGCTTATGTCTGAAAGAACCCTGTCCAGCTGACCTTTTACCATGAAAATGTCCAATTTAACATACTCTTACCACCTCTCAGTGTGCCCTTTTCCAACTGGCCTGGAAGCCAGACATAAAAGAGGGACTTTCCAACCAAGTTTTGGGCCACCAATCAGGGCCCAGTATGCAAATACACAACCTATTCTGTCAGATGATGGGCCAAAACCATGAACTATATAGTATGTCGTTTTTTCATCATTTTCATATTGGTTTTTGAAATCGTTGCGAAAACCATGAACTATAGTTCATGGTTTTTGCGACGATTATTAAACAAATATACTATAGTGTGTAGTTCTTTCATTGTCAAAAGTCAAGAAAATGACATTGCCATTGTCCAGGATTATAATCGGGCCCCAGTATGCAAATACACAGACTATTCTGTCAGATGATGGGCCAAAATGCATTGCTATTTTATTTTTAAACGTTTGACCTAATTGTACATTTTTAGGTGGACAGGGTTCTTTCAAACATAACCCCCAACTGTTACTTTTCAGGAAACAGGGGGAGAGAGCACCGTCTCCCGATGGTCCTTCCCAGCACCTTGATGACATGGGACTTGAACCTGCCAACTGTCTGTAGCAGAGGCAACCGATCAAGCACACCACACCATTGAGCCAAGGCACCTTGGGGCATTTAGCAGATTTCTCCTGGTGCTTTTGAGTTTTTATTTTTTATTCTAGCCTTGAAAAGTTCAAATTACTGCAGCATTGGTTGAGTATTAGTTTTGAACCAGTAACCTTTGGATTATGAACGTCAGATTTATCTTTTGAGCCACACTGGCATGTAAGGTACAATCGGGAACTTATATTTAACCAGCCGTTTAGAATTTAGATGGACAGTGAAAATGTTCTTCAGGAGACTAGAACCCTGAATGTTCTGTTTATAAACGTCTAAAACAAGTCTAAAAATAGACGTGTTTTAGACGTCTATCTTTAGACGTTTTTTAGACGTCTATTTTTAGACGTTTTTTATCCCATTTTTAGACACACGTCTAATTGCCGGCTATTGCTCAGTGGGATGGTCAAAAATTATGAAAAACGAGGATTAATCTTTTTTTTTTAATCTAAAAAATGATGGGCTATAACCCATGGTCCAAATTTGAGAGAAGAAATATAGAGCTTTAACTTAAGGGGGTGAAATTATTTAATAAAAAATATCACAACACCTTTCAAATAATCAATTTGACACAGTATAAATCAAGCTATAAACAATGTGCATAATTACAAATAATTTACATTTAATTTACAATATACAGTAGGTCCTCTTGGGAAAGGAAGTGCCTCTTGAGCGAAAGAAGGACTCACTTTACAACTAGCCTCGGTACCCAGGCTTTTATTTTCGTAAACATTCATCTCAAAAACAAAAGCCTGGAGAAACCCATTGGAAAATCGTGCATAGGAAGTGGCAGTCAACTTGTATTTCGCTAAGCAATAACAGTGCAGAGGGGTGTCGCTCCAAATTTGGTGATGTCAGTGTTTCTTACATACATTTTTAAATCCTGCATAAACTCAGTTCATGTGTGTGTATCTGTCATAACAATGGGTATAAAATTACCCTGAAAACATAACCTTGTGCAGTCACCAGACTGTCCCCCCCGGAGGAAAGCCTGGCGTTCGTTCCAAAATGGAACGGTCGAGGAGAGAGAGAAAAAAAAACCCCATCTGGTTCCAGTAAGGTTGTTCCGGATTTTCTGCGTCACTTTTGTTTTGGTTCCCCCTGTTTGTTTTATTCTCACCAGTCACTACGAGTTGGAATAAAAGATGGATGTACCAAAAAAACTATACCAAGAAGTACTCGAAGAAATTGTCGGATTGAAACGCCGCATCATGGCTTTCATTGGTTAGGCCCTAGCCTAACCAATGACAGAAACACTGCACCTCCAAGTCACGTGACAAGGTTCTTCACAGCTGGTATCTGTTTGGATAAATTACATGGATTTTGATTGGTTGTTTACACTTCCTGAAATGTATTTAGTGACAATGTCAGCCCATTCTTGAATTAAGCCTGAGGTCGCAAGACCGAAACGTTGCTCAATAAAATTGCTCTGAACTAGCAAGTGGCATTGTGCGGATGTCCCTTCTTTCACATTGTATACTCTCTGTCATCATCGCACCTGCTCCAAATTGCCTGCCGGGTGTGCGGAAGTCTTCTCTCTACATTGGTTAGGCCCTGAAATTATGATGCCCTTGATTATGGGGAATTCTTTGGGGTAATTCTGGTTCCGGTTTGGGTTCCCGGCCTGATGACTACAAACCAGTGACTACAACATGACGTAAGTTATCAGCCACTCCCGACCACCACTGTCTCGTGTCAATCTCTACTGCCCCCAGTGATCATGTTTGTGTACGGCAAGATGGACGTTCATTCCAATATGTAGGTAACGTTCAGCAATTGGTGCTTAAGGTCCTTGAAGTCGGGCCTATCATCTGCTTCAGCGCTCCAACATTCACACATGATGCTGTAGACGAGCTTGGGACATTTGTCTGGAGCCAGCATCCTGTATCCTGTGGTGACCTGCTGGTATACTTCCATGTTGTTGTATGCTGTCGAGAGAGAGAGAGAGAGAGAGAGAGAGGGGGGGGGGGAGGGGTAGATGGATATAGAGAGATGGACAGATGGATGGAGGGAGACATGAATAGTGGATGGGTGTAAAAGGTTATGAATGTAAACAATTGAAATTTTAAAACATTGAGTGTGGGAATTTTTATTTTTATTTTCATGCTGATCTCCTGTTTGCCCTGCACCTCCAGACTGGACGTGCATGCTCTGTTTCTCTGATACAATAAAAAAAAAGATATATATCCGCTGCAGTATTCTATGTTATGTTTTTTCTTTATTTGTTAGGGACAGAGCATATAAAAGGTGATACTTTTTCTTATCAGTGTTACATAGCTCTACATTCTGATCCGTAGCGCATGCAGCCTGGACAATGAAAATGTTTATGTTTGTTTGTGGACATGTTGGTGTATGTATGTTAATTTTGTGAGTGTCTTGTAAGCCTGTGTGGGCTTGGTAAAAGTGGAATTGGAACACTATAACTGATGCTGATGCTTATGTCTCATCTCATGTATGGAAATGTATTTTCTGTATATTATTGTAAAGAGCTGGGGCAATGGGGAAATCCCTGTTACAGAACAAACACTGTATAGCAATTATTTATATCAGAATATAGAGCTATTTATTATTATTTTTAACAATGAATCAATCAATCAATCAATCAATCAATCAATCAATCAATCAATCAAACAAACAATCAACCAACCAACCTGGGTAAGGTATGCCTCCGCAGGTCATGATCTCATAGAGCAGAACTCCAAAGGACCAGACGTCTGACTTGATGGAGAACCTGCCATGGCTGATGGCCTCTGGAGCGCTCCATTTATAAGGGATCTTCTTGTCTTCTGTTATATAGAAGGGCTCCTGGATGGGATGAATGCAGGAGAGCTGGTGAGAGGGAGTGACACTGTCGCACGCATGCATGCACAGAGTCGCACGCATGCATGCACAGAGTCGCACGCATGCATGCACAGAGTCGCACGCATGCATGCACAGAGTCGCACGCATGCATGCACAGAGTCACACACACACACACACACACACACACACACACACACACACACACACACACACACACACACACACACACACACACACACACACACACACACACACACACACACACACACACACACACACTCCCCACTCCCCATACACAGTAAACAGTCAAATCTTTGGTGTTAATTTAAGTCTGCACACAAATGGATAAACACTGGGGATATTAGGCACTTACCTTAATAATCCTGGCTAGACCGAAATCAGCCACTTTACAGATGTTGTTCTCTCCCACCAGGACGTTACGCGCGGCCAGATCTCTGTGAATACTGTTATGCTCCTCCAGGTATGACATCCCATCAGCCACCTGGGCAGCCATGTCGATCAGAGACACCACGTCCAAATGCCGCCCCTCAGGGCCTGAGGGAGAAGGATGAGGCCGAGTTAGCTGAAGTAAAGCTTGAGAAATGGATGAGATCAAGTTAGCTGAAGTAAAGCTTGAGAAATGGATGAGGCCGAGTTAGCTAAAGTAAAGCTTGAGAAATGGATGAGATCAAGTTAGCTAAAGTAAAGCTTGAGAAATGGATGAGATCAAGTTAGCTAAAGTAAAGCTTGAGAAATGGATGAGATCGAGTTAGCTAAAGTAAAGCTTGAGAAATGGATGAGATCGAGTTACAGTAGTTAGTAGTAGAAGTAAAGCTTGGGAAATGCAGCATGCTAATAACCCCTTTACAGAATGTGTTTGCTCACAATATATAGAATGGAATGGAATGGAAAATACTTTATTAATCCCTGAGGGGAAATTGATTTGTTACAGCAGTAACAGGCAGCCAGCGTTACGCAGCGCCACATATATTAGATATTGATAACCTGTTAATAACATGTTGATAACCTTGCAACCAGAACCTTCAAGAACTGTATTGATTATCTTTGTAAATGATCAAAAGGAGAAAGTGCCTTCAGTTTCACACTGCCCTCTAGCGGCAAGATTGGTGTACTGTTGCTATGGTAGACCTTTGCATTGCAGTAGAGACTGACACGGGAGTCCACTCCCACAGAAAAAATCCCATCCCATCCCAATCCTGGTAGAATGACTCCTGATCCGGCCCGGGTGGTTAGTTCAACCGTCTGGGCACCTAGGCTGCTGAGCCAGCCTGACGGCGTGCTGCGGGTTCGACTCCCGATCCCGACGGCCTTTGCCGCGTGTCTTACCCCCATCTCTCTCCCCATTTTCTGTCAAGTCTACTTTCATCCTATCAATAAAGGCAGAAAAAGCCAAAGAAATATCTTAAAACTCCTTATCCCATCCCGCTCCCACTCAAAATTACTCCCACTGCCATCCCGCTCCCGTTGTCATTTTGATTTGTTGTCATTAAGAAAGACAATGGATTTTGTGTTAATTTTAGATTACTGGATTAATACCATCCTGCGGAGATCGGGAATCCCGAAGAAATCTCACCATCTAACTTTTTTTTAATGTTATTATTATTGTTTGTCTTTTATTACAATGACTAATGCTGCTACAATGTTCGAGGAGACGGATTCTTTTTTTTTTACTCTTATGTACCTGTCCTGTACACAAGACATAATCATAAAGATCATTGAACACTGAGTTCACAGCCTTACCTCGGAGGAAGTTGAGCAGGTTTCCTTTCTCCATGAGCTCAGTGACAATGTAAAAAGGGGAGGAGGTGGTGCAGATGGCGAACAGAGAGATGAGGTGACGATGGCGAAGTCCTTTCAGCATCTGAACCTCTCGCAGGAACTCAACATGGTTTAGCTCAGAGTCTGGAGTGGGAGGGAGGGGAGAGGGAGAGAGAGATGGAGATAGATGGGAGAGAGAGGGATGGAGAGAGAGAGAGAGAGAGAGAGAGAGAGAGAGAGAGATAGAGAGAGAGATCGGAGAGAGAGAGAGAGAGATGGAGGGAGAGAGAGAGAGAGAGAGAGAGAGAGAGAGAGAGAGAGAGAGGACAAACAGTCCTTATACGTGTCTGATGGGACCAAGCTACGCATCATCGCCTACTAGTACAGAACAATACACAGTACAGTACAGTACAGTACAGTACAGTACAGTACAGTACAGTACAGTACAGTACAGTACAGTACAGTACAGTACAGTACAGTACAGTACAGTACAGTATTATTTATGGGCTGTATCATATATCTCTGCAGAAACCACCTAATTTTTTCAGGAAATGAAAAAACATCCAGCTCAAGTGGAGTTAGGAGGTTTGGTCTCTCCCCATCTCCTGTCAGACTACTGACAGACTACTATATCTATTAAAAGCAAAGAGCTAAATGTTCAAACATCCTATTGGCTGATGGGAGGACCGGCCGGCGGACCATGTTATCACGCTCATATCACTATGACTCACTGTCAGCCATAACCATATAAGGAGTTTCCAATTCAATGCAGCTACGCCCAAATATGAAAGTGTCATCAGATGATTGTGCAAGCTTCTTTGGAAGTAATATGCAGCTCTCCCATGGCTAGACTGAGTTTTTTTATTTTATTAAGCAGAAACCGTAATTACTTTGAAGTGACTCATTGCTTTACATTCACATACAGTAGATGTTGAATATAGACCACTGTGCCAAAAGCGAGTTTCAGTACACACACACACACACACACACACACACACACACACACACACACACACACACACACACACACACACACACACACACACACACACACACAGTAAAGCTCCTATTTTACAATCCTGGAGTTTAATGCAACTTTCATATACTCCATTTTTACAAGTACAATACAATTAAATAAATTAAATAAAATCATGCACCGTTTTTTTCTTTTTCTTTCTATAGGCATACAGCTATTGGAGGCCCAGGAGGAAGTAGACACTGACAATAGGACACAGCCGCCTCATGACACCATAGTCATTCTTGTTAGTGGCACTTGACTTTGAAACAGGGAACAGAGATAAGTCAAAGAAAACGTATCTACTACTAACTCTGAAATGTCTTTATGGACCTTTCGGGAAGCTGTACTGGAAAATAATGCTAAACAAAGTCCAGTTATACTGCCATACAAGTTCAAAGTTCAGCAACTGCGTGTGATAAAACTGGGTTAATAACTTAATATAACAACACATGGCTTTAAAGTGTAACTGTAAGCCTTTGACATATTTACTGCAACGTTGTAAATATGTATGCACAGGCGGTGTACACATGCTGACTTCCTTGTTCTCTCTGTCTCTCTGTCCTGTATACTGACAAATAAAGGATGTATATTTACACTTTACATATTTTTATTTACACGTACATTTGAACTGTATGTTGCCATGGGGGTTAATTCACGCTAATGATGAGATTCCGTTAGTATGTTGTGTCATCAGGCCAATGACTGCCCTCCACTTCACCCTCTACCTCCCAGTGGATCTCAACTCCTGGTACAGTGTACCTACTACCTGTGGACCTGGAGCTTGCTCGCTCTCGTTCTGTCTCCTCTTTTACTCTTCCGTTCTGGACAAAAATCGGGAGACATATTTTTGCTTGCTTACCTCCCACTGAGCAATTTTCGGCTTTTAAACGTCTAAATGACGTGATGAAAGTTTTTTAGCAGTCTAGTTGAAACAACGTTGTTTCAACTTCGTCTATATATAGATGGTCTACATTTAGACTTAGTCTGCTAAAAAACTTTCATTTTTAGACTATTTTTACTCCAGTTTTTAGACATTTTTTTTAAAGCCATTTAGACATCTATTAGACTACAAAAATCAGTGGGCTCGCTATCGTTACGATAAAATCGCTGAATAATCCCTCGTGTTCATATTTTGAACGAGAGGCAGGTCAGAAGTCAGAAATGAAGAGCTTATATATCCATCCATCAAAACCACGGAGAGCTCCCTAGATTAGCAGATACGAGGCATTCTCTCTGATCCGTATACAGGGAAGTGAACGACAACGCGCGTGCGCGAAGAGCAAGGATAAAAAAGAAAGAAATTCTGAATATTTATAACGTTTGATATCAATACAATGAAAATGCGCTAGGACGTGTGTACACGTCGTACGGTCTGAATGGGTTAACATGAAGAAATACCGCTTTTAATGATCTTGATGGCGACATTGATGCGGTTCTTCCAGCGGCCGCGGTGGACGTCAGCGAAGAAGCCACTTCCCAGCTGCTCTTCCAGGGTGAACTGGTCTTTAGGAAGCTCCCATTCATCCACTGTGGAATGGGACAGGTCCAGAGTGTGGGGCCGTGCCTGGTGGAGTCCAATAAATTAACAATGTGTGACTTGTGTGTGCATATGCATGCATGTGCATACACACAATCTATGTATGCAATCGCATACATATAGTACATACAGCAGCACATCAATACAACTTGGCTGTGAAAATATGGGTTGGAATCCACCATGTGTACTGCAGTGCTAAGAGTACAAGTGTGTGGTGATATCGGGAATTGTTGTAAGGACTACATTGAGAGAAATGGGGAAATAGTGGCAAATAAAAACTACAATCATTCATAATGTATGCATATTGCATACTGCATACTGCATATTGCATACACATAGTTATGTGCACACACCGCACATAGGTATACTGTAGTCTAGACTGTAGAGTAGATGAACATGTATATTCTATACATGTATGTTTAATATATATCTGCTGTCAGGAAGAAACCTCCTAACTCCAAAATGCCAATTTTTCAGGAAATGAAAAAAATATATTTTTCAGGAAAGAAAACATATGTTCAATAACACGGTTTATGCAGGGGAAAAAGTGGAAAAATGTGGTTCCTCCAGACAGCAACACACACACACACACACACACACACACACATACATTTTTGGATGTCGGAGGAAAAAACTGCAAAAAATAGAGATAACAAATAGGGCTATAGTTTACAACCAACACAGAAAAAAAAAGACACCAAAGTGGCTAAAGCTATGCATCCAAGTCCACACACAGCTGTGCTTTGCCATTACTGCAACATGTATACCGGTAAATGTGTTATTCTGTACTCACTTCCCTCCTTTCTGTTCAGTTACAAGAGAATAGAGGAAGAAGAACAAATAGAAAGACAATCATTGGAAACGGTGACCACATTCTCAGGGCCTTATTTTAGGGCAAGCACATTGGTGTAATTACGTGACTTGATCATGAAGTGAAGTGGTGAAGTGCACTATAATGTTGTGGTCAACCAAGGATCATACACATAATGTACATGGAGAACTGTCAGTCCAATATTGTAAAATGCTCAGTTGAACAGAGTTTATGCTTATGTGCTATTTTATTTGTTGTTTAGAAAGATTACTTGGAGAATAAAATGATTTACATATAACTAGGTAGGAATTAATGAACATTAGGTTACCACAAAAATACTTCAAACGTCAAGGTCACAATCAAAGTCACGGTGAGTCTATCTAGCAAAATGACTCGAGAACGGATAGATTGTTTTTCAATGATCAGTAGCCTGCCCCAAAGAGAGAAGAAAGTCAAAGATCAAGATCATTTTAATCTAAGTTCATTTATTACATCCTATATTAAAATTGGCTTAAGGGAGCATGGTTCCTTAAGCCAATTTTTGGGAGCACGGTTCCTGGTTCGATTCCCTACCTACCCTGCACCCTTGGCTGCATGTCGAAGTGTCCTAGAGCAAGTCACTGAACCCCTAAATGCTCCCGATGAGCAGGCCGCTGCTTTGCATGGTTTCCTCTGCCGTTGGGGGCACTATATAAATAATGCAGTCCATTTACCATTTCCATTTAGCCACGATCATCAACTCAAGGTCAATGCTCAAGGTTGGGAATGGATTGGCGGATTTTCTAAGGTAATAATGCTATGGTAATAATCAGTTGGTTGCACAGTCGTACACCTTACCCTCTTGCAGGGTTCTCCAAGTTTGCTGACAGAGCTGAAGTTGGTGGAACTGTAGTATTCTATCAGGTCAATGAGAGACGTGAAGTAGTGGCTCGGTTCCACGTAGAACTGACAGCCTGTCTGGATTACCTTAAAGTGCTTAGCACGCCCATCTGACTTCACTGTATGCACACGCACACGCACACACACACACACACACACACACAGACACACACACACACACACACACACACACACACACACACACACACACACACAGAGAGAGATGCATGGATATTGGCTAGTTAGCTACATGATCTTCAGTGCAGAAATGTAAAACACATACTGTACACACATACAGTCATATGTATCTCTCTCCCAACTTCTCACCTCATACACTCCTCTATTTCTCTCCCTCTTCTCATTATCCTTTCTCTATGCCATGCTCTCTCCATTGCCCCTCTATTTCTCCTCTCATCATCTGTCTCTGTCTCTCATTCTCCTCGCCCATCATCTTCCTCTACAAATTCCCCTTTCATTCTGTAGCTCTCTCCCGCTTCTTCCCTCTCTTTTCTCTCCCCTAGACCCCCTTCTCTCTTCCAGTCTTGCTATCTGTCTCTACCTCTCTCTCTTCTCCTCGGTCTTACCTGAGAGTACGTATCCCACAGCGTCTTTCTCGCTGAGCCGAATAAGGAAGGCTCCTTCCTGGTTCTCTCGCCTAAGCAGGTTGCTCTGGGCCTCGACGCGGTTCATCTTCCCAAAGAACCACCTAAAAAGACACATGGAGGTGTTAAGTTAAGTTGGCCTACTAAATATGGCGCTGATAGGTCGAGCGGTTTGTGAGATTATTAGCTCCGGACAAGCACACAGACCCTTTTAGCTTTATGGATGCTAGCTTCCTACAGAGCCATGCTGTAAGTGTCGACAGTCCCGGCCTACGAAAATATGTCCAAAATAATTCTCCATTGGAAAAAGTGTTGATGCTGTTCATGTTGACAGTTCTTTCGTTTCAGAATCCGGTATTTTAGTAACAAGACTATACTGCTACTACTAGTACTACCACTGATGCTGCTTCAATTATTTGAATTGTTAGCTGGACACTTTAGTTTTAGAATTTCTTTCAAACTTCAAACAAAATATGGGAGGGACAGGGGCTGCTGTCATTTACATTTTGAGTCATAAACATTAACCATTATTAGGCCTGTCCTCAGAGTCATTAACCATTCCCGTACCACGGTACCACACACGCGCACTACAACCCCAAAACATTGCGATCACAGTAGGCCTCTTGACATTTTAGTAAGCCAGTGACAGAACAGGCCATAGGCCGAAATGTATACGTGATATTCATGCAGCTTACATCATGGTATCATGATGTAATGTATCATGTTAATAGGAACAACCACAACCACTTCCCATTGATGATGCCAATGCCATAATGCCAACAGACTGCAGAGAGACACAGTGGCAAAATAAGAAGTTGCCTAAACAGTAAAAGCCGGAGTGTTAATTTGTACACTCTAAACTCAGGGTTAAATTAATACGCCGGTTTCTCTGTGTAGGAAGAGAGCTCTGCGTCTGCTGCCCTGCATGCCGAGACGGGTTTGACATTTCTGGGAGGTGTTCATTGACATTTGTCATTATTTACACAAATTACACCAGATAGAGAACAACAGTAGCCTAGAGAAACTGGGGAGGGAGGAGGGAGAACCAGGGGGAGAGAGGGGGGAGATGGAGACCATGCATGTAGGCTACTCACGGTTGCGCATCCACAGACTCTGCTCTGGCTAAATAATTATTGGGTACAATCCCGGTGGCCAGTACGCGGCCGTTCTCGTCGACTTTCCGCGCCGTCCACCAGTCCCCGGTGCGGCTGACGACGTTGAACAAATCTCCTTCTTCAAACGACAATTCGTCTTCGTGCCTGGACTCGAACGGCCACATCGCCGTGTAGATCGAACTGCTGCTTTCCTTGACATTTCCGCGCCCAGCAAATGCCAAGTCCGCCGGTGACATTTGATTTTCTCTGTGTGAAGAAGAATCCCCATCAACATCACACTCTCCTGGCGAAACACGAACTGGAACCTCGTTGGTTCCAGTTCCACTACCCGGTTTGTCGCCGAAAAGCCGCTGCCACAGAGTCTCCAGACACGGGCACGCTTTACGCAGAGATTCTCCCATGGAGGACCTCCTATAGCACCAGGTGTTCTGTGGGAAATGCTCAGCGCTGCGCTCTGGCGCGCCTGGCAGGAAGCAACACAGAATGTCACAGATGTATTACCCACTACACCTGTTGGACAGGTAAAGAATGGAATGGAATGGAACGCGTTTCAAAGAAGTGTTGATGCGGTCACTCAGTCACTGCCTATTACAGGTGCTGACAGGACAAAATTACTGTTGTGGGAACTCCACTAGTGGCGTCAGTGACGCCAGAGAATTGTGACGCCGCGTCACAATTCTCACTAAATCTCACTAAATTCCAAATATCAGATCGACTGCTACGCTATTATCTGCGGTGTCACTGTCAAGTGACTGTAAAAACGGTTTTATTTTAATGACTTTGTGTCCCACAATTCAAAATGGCTATACCAGAGAACTTTAAGCTTTTTTTTCTCCAACCAAGGTTCATCTATAGATTGTTATTTAGAGAAAGTAATAGATGAGTTATTAATTATTGTTGAGTGGTGCAACCACTCGGAACAGCTTTGTCCCTATGTCCCAACCTATGTCCTAACCAATGTGACTATGTCTCTGTGTCCCGATGTTTAGAGTACCAATAGGGGGTGCTGTTGCACCACTCGCTTCAGACTGGTCTCATTTTTATTATTATTGCGAACGCAGTGAGCCACTTACTATGACAGCAAGGGCTGAATGTCTGTGTGTGTGTGTCTGTGTGTCTGTGTGTCTGTCCCGCTGTTACACCACCCGCCCGTGTGTGTGCAGCTGTAGCACACACACACACACACACACACACACACACACACACACACACACACACACAGGGCGCAGCTGTAGCACACACACACACACACACACACACACACACAGGGCGCAGCTGTAGCACACTGACACACACACACACACACACACACACACACACACACACACACACACACACACACACACACACACACACACACACACACACACACACACACACACACGAGCTGCGTTCGCTTCCCGCGTTTGCGCGTCTTACTTGTTATTATTACCAGTAAAGACACCCTGAGGGCGAGAAGCGACCTCTCCCTTAGGTCTCCCTAAAGGGCATGCATCCGCCTGGGTGATGGCAGATGTCTGGGCGAGCGCTGGCGCTTTGGTATGGGGGGTCAGATCAACATATGGAATGAATTCTGGCCATATATGGAGCGTGTCTTGAGTGTACACTGTACAGGGTTTGATGAGGTCATAATGGAGTGTCAGAACAGGTCTGATGAGGGCCCAGGTAGGGACGGGCCTCAATTCTCGGGCCTGTTGAGAACCCTAGTTTTCACGTGCAGCTGTACTAATAACTTTGGGGCAGGCCCGTCTATGGTTTAAATGGACAGGTATAGGTCAAAAGGGAGACATCGAAGCGTAAGGACAGGTGAGGGTGGATCAACATAATTATGGAATGTCGGAACAAGGTCAGCTCCATATATGGAGATCTAAGGGTTTGAGGTCAGATGTAGAGTTGCTGGCCGGCTCCATATATGCAGATCTATATGGTGGCGTGACATGTCACAAGGCATATATGGTGGCGTGACGGATAGACAGACGGACTGACAGGTTGCTGCAGGTTTTCATAGTAATCTGCAACCTATGGTCGCAATTATTATTATTTCAATTTCTTTAGTTTGAGTGATTTTAGCGATTGTTTTGACAGGGGGCGAATTCATTCAATTAATCAATCAATCAATCTCTGACATGCCCCCAATAACAAGAAGACCTAAAAGCCCCACTAGCTGTCCCTAGAGGCCATGCTGCTCTTTACCTCTAACCAGACCAAAATTATTTGAACTCACAAACATTGCAAAGTGTGAAAAGAAAATGTAAATTGATTATATTTTGGTGGAGGGGGTATCATATACTCACTTAAGTGTTGACACATATCTGCAAAAATGTTTAAGTAAAATAACTGAAAAAGACAGTATAGAAGGTTCATGGGTCAATCAAATGGGGTCACTAGAGGAAAGGCTATAATGGGGTGAGTGCAAATTACATGTCAATTCAGCAAGCAGATTTTTATTGTATCTTGCTTGTAGTAAGTATTGTTACTAGATGCACCATAGTCTCACCTAACCAGATGCTACATCTGGTGACATCTAAATTCAATATGGGCTAAAACTGGTTAAACAATTTGGAATAAATAAAATAACAGAATCAATGCAAATACTTTAGTGTAAACTGAGACTGATATTAAACACATTCAAAATACCATTTGGTTTGACTTCAAGGACACAGGTGAGATAGGTGAATCTTTTGCATGCACCTATAGTGAGGAAGTACTTTTGTAGTTCAGCAATATACTTGTGGGGGTTAAGGGAATTTAAGTATTTAAGGTGTTTATGTATTGTATGTATTTCTTGGTATGCTAGATTTAGAATGCACCACTTTGAATGGTATAGTTCAGGCTGGCTCATTAGATCAGCTGCCTGAGCCTAAAAATGCTGCCACTTATTAGTTAAAGTGGGTCTATTGAGGGTGAGGGTGAAGCTACATGTGGTGTTATTGTCTTGTATTTCCGGTGGCAAAATAAATACACCTTCCGGTTGCAACCTACTACATGCAAGGCTCTGTACTGACTGTAGTTGGCAAGGCGGTCGTCCTCACAGCGGAGCACGTCGTACATCAAATCGTACACAAGTCCTTGAAACATCATATTCAAACCAATCTGAGAACCCATCGGCAAATAAAGGAGAAACAGCACCCTTTTTTCCTTTGACATGAGAACAGTCCGTCTCAAGAGACTATATTCAAACTAACTCAGTAGCTGACATGCAATGGTGGTGCAATGCTGTGGTCAGCGATGAGCCACATGGCTCAGTTATGCACACCTCTGTCCTCTCAAGTTAAGTCTCAAGTCTTAACTTGGAACAAGAATATATCAAAGCACGTGCGCCACCAGTTATACTCTGTTATGGTCACACAGGAGTAAATACCACTGCAGAGTAGCATCAAAACAAACTCGTCTTTAGGGCTGTAGAGTCCAGCGATGCTTAATGGTGTCACTTCTGGAGGGAGAGAAAGACAACCGCCCGCCGGTGCACGTACACACGCACATGAGAATATCTGATTACTTACTGGATAGAAGAATACAAAGGCTCATAAAATAACTGACAGGGTTGAAGGTTCATGCACTCATGATTACCTAGTTTACTTCAACTGTCTGTAATATAGATTTAGCTTCTGTTGAAATCAAAGCTCCACTCATGACAAAATAAAACCTAAAAATACTTTTATTAATATACTTCCCATCCATTCTGGTTGGTACCAAATTGCATGCAGCCCTAAATTCATCTTTTGGTGTTTTTGATGTTTATGGCTCAAGTTTCCTTCACTTCACTTGCTTTCATCTTCTATAAATACCATGCATAGGACGTCCAAAATTGCATTGTTGGCTAATTGCATCGTTTTAAAACAACACTGCGAAATCATATTTTTTGGCACAACCCCCTCCCACCCCTGAATGACCCATTAAAAACCTCCTCTGGCTACTATGGTTAGGTCTCTGTGCGGTCCCAGTGGCTTTGTGTAGTTCTTTGTAGTCCACAGTTTGCAAGTTCTTCAGTGTGTTCAGATTCTGGAGTGTAAACATAGGCACTCAAGTTGTGACTGTCCGTGACAGCGGGCCGGTAGCTGAGCGAACACCATAACAGAGTCCTATTCATTAGAAATACATACATATAGCATTATGGCCCATTAGAGCTATTTGTTATTGCAGAGGTTTCTCAGTGAAAGTGAAAATATAAAAATAATAGACAAAAGGAAAAAAAAGAGAAATTGGTTTTCATAGCTACAGGCTATACTGCGCTACCATTGGCCAAAAACCCCCTGTAAATTAAGTCTGGCGAGTAAACACTCTGTAAGCTTGACGGTCACATGACCCAGGAAGCACTGAATTATTGCACATAAAGTAAATTCAACATTGGACACCGGAGTCCACGGACGGGTCACTTTCAAATCTTGACCCGTCCTTATATTTCATTGTGTGGCTCCACAGACATGGCACATAGATAATAAAATACAATTTAGAAAAATGTGTACAAATCACAGCTTGGGGTATAAAACCATAGAAGTTTTGTGCTGTGAGCGTGAGTGTGAGTGTTCCGAGTGGTTAGTTTGGTACGAGTGCAGTATTATTCACATGGCGTCTTCATTTCTCCTCTCCTGTCCTGTCCTGTCCTGTCCTACTCCATCAACTTCCTTCATATTCGTGTCTCTCATTGGGCTTTTCCTGCTCTCTTGGAGGGATGTCCAGCCTTTCTCTCCTTCCCCTATGAGATATTTAAACAAAGTAAAGAGGAAGAACAGTCCTCTTCCTCCTCTCTTGTTATAAATCACGTCATTGTGTGATGAGTAGAAAACTGAGCCAATTTTCACTACCTTTCTCTCTTCCCTCTCTCTCTACTCCACTTGCCGTTTCTAAAATAAAATCCTTAGTGTGAATAGAAGAATGTTGCTCTCCCTCCGTCACATTCTCAAATCCTCTTCTGAGCCCCCGTCCCCCGGCCAATACTCTCTGTTCTCCTCCTTTCTATTTCTCTCTGACACATAGTGGAAGTCCAATAATAATCCTCTCTACACCTCGATGGTCTTGAAGTATATCCGGGCATAGATGGAGTCCAGCTGGCTGTGCAGGGCATGAAAAGAAGGTCTCTTGGAGGGTTCAGGGGTCCAGCAGTCCATCATGATTCGGTAGATGTTCTGGGGGCATCGGGTCGGACACGGCAGCCGGAAACCTGATGATAGGAGCTCCAGTACTTCCTTATTGCTCTTACCTGGCAGAGAGACAGAGAGACATGAGGGGGAATTAAAAAAGGGAATAGAAGAAGGCAAGAGGAGCAGAGAGACAGCGTAAGGGCCGATTCATACTCCTATTTTACCACTGTTTCGGCGCTGTAGTGCCGAAATAATTTCGGCTCGTCAGAAAATGTCAGTAGCACCGAAGAGCCAACTTTAGGACGGTACCCGCCCCCCTGAACCTCAAATGACGTCAAATTGTATGCTCTACAGAGCCGAACCAACTTTTATTCGGCTCTAAAATAGGAGTATGAATCGGCTCTAAGTCATTATTGCCACTATGCTCATTATGTGACTTATTATTTAACAGGCCAACATAGATCGTAAAGCAAACTACTATTCTGCCGGAGTCTAACACCCGTACCAAGATGATTTACTACCAGTAAGACGCCCTAAAGGGCTAGGTCGGTACCAGTAAGACGCCCTAAAGGGCTAGGTCGCGCTGAAGCAACAGGTCTGGGAATGCCCATATATGGACTTTGTTTTTGAGTCCATATATATCCTTATATACAGCTTTTGTTCCCAAAAAATGTCCGCAACACAAACATTAAATGCCATTGACAATGAAGGGAAAATGTACGTCATCTTGTCCCCACACGTCTCACATTTGCCATCGACAATGAAAGGAGACATTAGGTCAAATGTCCGCCAAATATGACGTATATTTGTGGCAACAGGCATTCTGATTGGCCAGTATGAGATGATATATGACAGTCTCTGACATCGAGGATTACTTTGGAATGTCTTTTAGTCATGGTTTTAAGCGGCATCCTCTGGATTCTTGTTTAATTAATGATGGCCCGATATGTTGTGTTTGAATCCAAATAAAATTTACATCCGTTAGATTAGCAATCAAGATTTTACAGTGAACACTAAATCAAATCCAAGCCTGCTTCAGATTACTGAATTTACTCCCTCTCCTCTCAGCCAATATGCAGCATCAAACCCAATGTGTGAAGCAAGCAACCCTACGTACTTTGTTGTACGTCAAATAGTGAAAATAGCAGATTTACAAGGTCACAACATGTTGCAACTATTTTTGCAATTTGAACCTATTATGACGTTCATGTGGCTAAAAGCAATCAATCCATAAACATGCATGTACAGTATACACACACACACAAACACATACTGTTCACACACAGTAACAATGAATCAATAAACACACGCACGCGCGCACACACACAGTATCGGTGGATAGATGAACAAAAATGTTCAGTGTTTTTTACCATCATAGGGCATCTTCCCCCGTGACATCATCTCATAGAGCAACACACCAAACGACCAGACGTCTGACTTGACGGAGAACTTCTGGTACAGAGCAGCCTCCGGAGCGGTCCACCTCACTGGGATCTTAGTGCTACGACTGGCTGTATAGACGCTGTCCTGGAGGCACACGGGACAGGCATACATACATTACAGTACATACTGTAACATTAGCTGTACTAGAGATGTCCCGATACCAGTATCGGAATATGCCCTTATTTGGTCATACCAGTCATATCGACACACAAAGCAAAGCAAAGTTACTATGTTTACCCAGGGTAACTGGACTAAGCTCAAGAACTTGTTTATAGCCAGGCCCTGCACATAGAACATTTCATGGTAGGGGTTCAATGGTGGTAAGGGCACTTCAGCGGTGGTAATTTTAACTTGCCGGTCCGGGGAGACGAACTAGCGACCTTCCGATATCAAGACCGCTCCGCAAACCGTTCGGCCACCGCTGCCCCTTTACACACACACAAACACTAGGGCTGCTACGATTCATCGATTCATCGTAATCGAATCGATTATTCAATTAGTTGTCAACTAATTTAGTAATCGATTAATCGAATCGGCAACTAATCACTAGAGTTTTTTGCAATTTTCTTTTTTCTTTTATTTTATCCCACGATTTTGTAACCCATTTTTCACCCCTGTGTCAATTATCTAATGTGATCCTGGGCTCTACACACCCTCCACCAACCTAGTCCCCATATATGGGGGACAAGGGGAGAGCAACGGACTTGAACTCATGCTTCCTTCATGCCTGAGTGTCCAAGTTGCTCATTTACACCTGACAGAGGGGAGTTTCCCTGGTTGGACGTAGCGCGTGGAAGGAACACGTTATTCCAACCAGTTCCTTTCCCCTCCATCAGGCGCCCCGGCTGTCCAGGGGGAGGCAGTTTAGAGACCAGGATTTCTGCATGTTTTTGTGAGGGTACCTACCCTAGGGGACACGGGGAGAACATGCAAACTCCACACAGAAAGGCCCTTTCGCCAACACCGCCTCGGGTATGGGCACTGATGACGCGGAGGAGGAAACACGCCGCCAGCACCCACAGCGCCCCGAGCGGGAATCGAACCCAGGACCTTCTAGCTGTGAGGCGACAGCACTACCAACTGTGCCACCGTGCCCCATTTTTTTTTTTTTTTTTTGCAATTTATCATAGGTGATTTCCCACTTAACCATAGTTTTTCCAAGTGTAACTAAACTAAAGAGGAGTGATCCATCTCTCTTCTGTTTGTCTTTTATTTGAATAGCAGCCTAATCAGCAGCTAATCAAATGAAATTTTGAATTAATTATATATTTTGTTAGTTAGAACAAAGTTATAACCTAAAATATATTTTTAAGGTGATAGCTAAATAAGTGTCATAATCCGATTAATCGATTAAATAATCGGCAGATGAATCGATGAAAATAATCGTTAGTTGCAGCCCTAACACACACACACACATACGCACGCACGCACACACGCACACGCACTCCCCAAACCTTAATAATTCTTGCCAGTCCGAAGTCGGCCACCTTGCAGACCAGGTCATCCCCCACCAGGATGTTCCTCGCTGCCAGGTCTCTGTGAACGATGTGCCGATCCTCCAGATAGGCCATCCCCTCTGATATCTGACTGCCCATGTAGATCAGATGGGCTGACGTTAGCACCTGGCCCTCTGCCGCTGCAGCAAAGTCACACACAGTAGCAGTGCAGGTGTTATTTAGCATACTGATGATCGGTGTAATGTCAATGATGATTATATTCTGTCTGGTCTATGGAAGCAGCATCTCCATTTTGCCTTGCTATGTGTGCCTCGTCGCTTAATTATAACATACCTAAGAACGTTTTTCCCCCCCCCACATTATTTGAATATTCATCATTTAAAATGATCTGTTGGACTGACAGCTTTGACAGTATTATACCATGTGTGTGTGTGTGTGTGTGTGTGTGTGTGTGTGTGTGTGTGTGTGTGCGCACGAGCGCGCTGTGCATGTGGGTGGGCACATGTCTTCCTGCATAATGCATGGTTAATTCCATGTCTTCTGGCATAATGTGCATGCCTGTATGTAATATGCATGAGGAGTGTGTGTGTGTGTGTGTGTGTGTGTGTGTGTGTGTGCGTGCGTGCGTGTGTGCGTGTGCAAGTCAAGAATGTACATTGTTGTGTTTGATCTACCACTAATGCAGGCCTTGAGGCTGATGTCTGTGATTATATAAACATGTTTCTCTCTCTCTGTGTGTGTGTGTGTGTGTGTGTGTGTGTGTGTGTGTGTGTGTGTGTGTGTGTGTGTGTGTGTGTGTGTGTGTGTGTGTATATATATATCTGAATGGATCATGTAATGTATGTATTTATCGGTTAACTGCCATTATCACCACTTGAGGTCATTGTCGTGATCTTCATATATGGAGACGGCCAAATATGGAGCGTGTCACGGGCGTGACGGACTGATGGCCGTATATGGAATGTGTCACGAGGCGCGACGGACCGACTGACAGGTTTTGCATAGTTTTCATAGTAGTATGTAATATTATTTTCACTGCTAGACATTACGGAGGATAATCAGTTGTGCCTATCACTCAATGGGTAGAGGAATAGCATGCATTAAAAGGTGTTCCTTGTTTTTTATCCCAGGCTCTAGAGTGTTAGTGTCTAGTGACACATTCACTAGCACTATCTCACCTCTATTATGTGTGTCTCATCGGTCTACGCTTCAAATAGCTCAGAATAAAGCTGCAAATGTTGCACGGTCACTGTCCATTGGGTGTGAGGCAAAGTACTGAGATACTGCATGGCTCAGAGTAGAGGAGAGGTTGGGCATGCAATTTTGTGAGTTTCTTTTGGAATATTTGTCATAGTAAACAACCAGTTTGTCTGTGCTCACAAATGCAGTATGTGAGAGATCTTCATAGCCATGCTACCAGGCAGGTTACTAGGGGTCACATGGTTAAACAAAAAACCCAGAACAAATGTAGTATGCAGATCATGTAAGGGCAATTACTACTGTATATGGAACAAGCTACCAACTATGACCACTGAAGCAACCAGTAAGGCTAGTTTTAAGAAGCTCCTTAAAAGACAAGATCAATTACTGTAATTTCAATTAACTGGCCTGCAATTTAATAGATTGTTATCCTTTCTTTCTTCTTTTTTTTACTCGACTTTTATTGTCTTGTGGTGTGTATGTAATTGTTACGGTATGTTTGTTGTGGGTAATTACCGCATAACTTCCGGGTATGACGATGATGTCACACGCATGCCCTCTATAGAGCCTGTTTAGCGACTGTGAGTCACTGTGTAGTGAATGACAGAATCAGATTAATTCCAGGAATGTACCAGGCCAGACGGACCTTTATCTTATCTCTGATTTGTTTCAAGTTACTGGTGGAAATTACTGTACGTGACGTAGTTTGAGTAGGGCTTGAGGCTACGAGCGTGAGTGCACCTGAGCACTCCTCCCTCTGGCTCCCAGCTCTTGCTTTATGCACCTGTGTGTGTGTGTGTGTGTGTGTGTGTGTGTGTGTGTGTGTGTGTGTGCAACATACAGATGAGGTAGGCTTTGAGGCTGCCTTTGGTCATGAGCTCGGTGACGATGTAGACGGGCTCTCCTCTGGAACACAGAGCTAAGAGCTGGATCAGCCTGGGATGGTGGAGGTTCTTCAATGCCTGGACCTCCTTTACAAACTCCTCCTGCTTTGTGTCCTCTGGGGAGGAGCAGAGGGAGGGAAGGAATCCATTAATCCATCCTATCTGTCCATTAAATCAGTCATCCTATGCACCCTATGTCCATCTAGGCACCCATCTACAGTATATCAATTCGTCTATCTTATCTACCGTATCTACCCATCCATCATTTCTATAGATCCATCCATCCAAGCAACCACCCATCCATCCACCGATCTAATCCTATCCATCCATCCCATTTGTCTATCCATATCCATACCTTGTTTGAGCATCTTAATGGCCACTCTCTTGTTCTCCGTGGTCCATACGGCCTCCCACACCTCTCCAAAGTGTCCCTCTCCCAGCTTGCGGTGCATTTTGAACTCCTCTCTGGGCCTCTCCCAGGGTTCCATGTCAAACAGCTCCCTCTGCACAGAGACCAAACAAATGTGTTCACTTCACACGCCATCGTTGCTATCAGACTCTTTCAACCATTTATTTTAAATCAAGTGGTCCATGACAGAGGTTCTAAGCATGTACACTGTAAAATCCTGAGTGATAATAATAATGCACTACATTTTTGTCAGAGTGCAGGCACACACACACACACACACACACACACACACACACACCCTGATCCTATAAAGCATTTACTGTACATCCGGTCGTAACTCAGCCTGACCTCATTAGTATTCTGACTAAACCTTGTTAATATTCCGTTTCATCTCTCTGCTGACTTTCTCTGTTGGGATTAGAAGATTGTGTTGTGCAAGCTCTCTTTTCAAAGGAGGGACTTCTGTGCTCTGGCCTAATGATTTATACACCCACAGTCTATCTGAAAACATTGGAATCAAGTTATTTTCAGTTTACTTATTATGCTAAAATAACAACAAGAGAACGTTTTACAGTTGAATTCTTCAATATGTTAAGACAAGCCCCTGTTTAAAGGTTCCACAGCTTGAAGATGGCTCCATATCATTTACAGTATATCAATTAGGACAGCTTACAAAGCTAAATTCATGGACTGATTATTTAAAAGTGACAGTAAGAGTCGTTTTATTTTTCATCTCATACTATGCCACAAATATTTCTCAGAGCAAAATCTTAACCGGCCTTAAATAAACACAGGATTCATGCTTTCTCCAAGCTTTTCAGGGGTATCAGTTTTGTTTATATAACAACTAAAGCCAAGTGCTGACTGGTGGCATTTAAAAGAAAAAAAACACACAGAAATGCTTTCCGCTGCTAGCCTTTGCAGGGTCAAGTACAAAGCAAAATGCTCAGTGATCATTATCAATGTCACTCAATAGTGTACAAATGGACGCCAACGGGTCCATTTGGTTACATTTGTACACTCGCAAAGTTAAATGAACACTGAGGATTTTCCGGTGTAGGACAACTGAGAGAAACAAGACGGAGGGTTTCAGTGGTATTTGATACAAAGTGCACAGGAGTATATTTGACATGATATTTTATTCCAGACATTTAGCTGATGCCGTTATTCAGAAGGACTTACTGCTGAGTGAGCAGATTCAGTGTCAGCTTGACAGGGACACATTGAATCTGGGAACCTGCGTTATGCGGCAGTCAAACCACTATTCCAACCTCCCCGGGGCCACCTATACATACTACATGTACACTTTCAAACCTCAGTCTATAAAGACTGAGGTTTGAAAGCACTATGAATGTCTGTGGCTCTGTACAGTCAGGCTTTGTGGAGCTGGGAGAAGTATTTTCAAAATCCACAGCAAAACAGGAGTGCCCAACAATGCCGGTGTTGGGTACACTTGCGTTTATGTCAACTAGATACAAACATTAATGTCAAATCGCAGTCTTTTGAGTGGAGGCGGGGCAGCAACAGGGAGCTGTTTTGACAATAAGCACATTTTTCTATATTGTTGACAATTGTACATTTTAAAATACTGTGCCTAGTAATATAAGCATTTGGGAATATACTATACATACATTCCCCATGTGTCCAATTTTAATGTTTGGCAATATTGTGGAATACGTGTGGGTGAGTGAATATATGAATGAACAGATGGATGGATGGATGGATGGATGGATGGAATTGTCAATCTCCTGTATGAATAAATGGGAGCGGACATCAAAAACGGATGTGACAAATTTATTCCTTAACAAATAACAACACAATCTCATGCTACTCAACATGTTCTAGTGATTAAGCACTTTGATATAAAATGAAATAAATAATATGAATGAAATGAATGATTTTCAAGTGAGAGCACATCAAGCAATCAACAAGTTAAAAAGACAATGGCAAGCCAATATGGTCTAATAAATACAAATAAAAGACATGAAATTGTCTTCGTTTACTTAGTTTAAGCAACAAAACTATTTAAAAAAAGGTCCCTAGAAGCAGTTTCCAGATTTGGCCTCAGGCATCGATGGGTTAAACATTTCAAGTATCTCAGTGTTATTGTTGTGAATCAGATTGTATACACAACATGTCACATATACTTTATTTGACATTATTTTCAGATTTGACTACTTTATTTTTTTTTATTTTTTTATTTTTATTTTTTTTAAGTTGTGAGGTTGCAGGTCAGATTTTCATCATACACCATGTGCATAGGTCTTAAGTGGTTAAATACGTAGCAAAAAGTGGCACCATTTAAACAAATAGCAGGAGCCGGGCAGGTAGTGTAACGTGTGTGACAAATCATATGACTTTGACTTTGACTTTGAAATGCCATTAGAATTTTGCAAAAGCTTTAAGAAAAGGCACAGGTACAATCATCCAATAGCCAAATCAAAGCAATCTATAACAAATCTTTGTTCTGGTGATTGGAATAAATCATTCTAGATTTAATGATAAATAAATATTAAAATGATTAGGGCTGTCAAAGTTAACGCACTATTAACTAGTTAACTCACAATCCTTTTAACGGCACTATTTATTTTAACGCGCGATTAACGTACTGTGAAGTTTGACAGAATGGTTGAGAGACGCATGGCAATTTTACACTGAAGAGTTGAATAATTGTTAAACAGCTGCATTACTTAAGTTAATTTAAGTCTACACAATTAGAAAACTTAGAAAACATGTTATTTTGATCAACATGGCCTGTTATCTGTCGTAATGGTACCATTGGCCAACATCAATACAGTTCTTTAGTTTGGGTCTGGAAGGCTAATTGTCATCAAATGGTGGTCCGTGGCTCAAATGCAGAATAAATAATGGACCTTGATATGAAAAATCTTGAAAACCACTGATTTAAGGTATATTTAGAACGGATAAGAAAT
Source organism: Protomyctophum parallelum (assembly GCF_964188405.1). Classification (NCBI taxonomy): domain Eukaryota; kingdom Metazoa; phylum Chordata; class Actinopteri; order Myctophiformes; family Myctophidae; genus Protomyctophum; species Protomyctophum parallelum. The sequence continues at coordinate 19,232,497 of NC_139705.1, read as the reverse complement.
ATGCCATTAATTTGCGATTAATCACAGTTAACTATGGACAATCATGCGATTAATCAGATTAAATATTTTAATCGATTGACAGCCCTAAAAAATGATGCATTTAAAACTCAGCATTTGAAATGAAAATTAAAACAAATGGGATGAATGATCATAGACAGTAACGTATGCAAATGCACTTGCTATATGGGTATGTGTGCATTTCTATGTGGCCTACAGTAAGTGTGTGTGTGTGTGTGTGTGTGTGTGTGTGTGTGTGTGTGTGTCCATATGTGAGTGCGTGCGGTATGTGTGTGCATGTGACAGTGAGTAGCTTCAGATTGTGTCCATGGTCACATGGTAACTGAGCCTCAAACTGTGGTCTGCAAGGAAGAAGAAAGAAAAAGCCACCAATCACTGAACTCTTCTCTCCAAAGACTACACAATACAATATAATCCTCCATTCCTCAATGTTCATTTGGAACTCAGATTTGTACGAACTTTGAGTTACAAATGGATGTAGTTATTTTTGTGTACACAGCACGGTCACATACACAGCATTAATTTGCCCTGGTTGAGGGGAATGATAAAAAGACTGGGAGGGCGACATCTGATATTTGCTGCATTGTTCAAAATGCTATTTTCACCTCATCTTTGTGGCTAAATAGGGCTATGGATATAATAAACTACCATGAATGCCTGGGAGATAAGATAATCTATATTCATCACATATACTTGCATGCTTAACTGTTATCACGAGCAACCGGGCACAAAGAAACAAAACTAGTCTCCCGTTGCCAGACAACTGGATATCTCTGCCTACCGATACGTCTGGTGACATCTGAATCCAAGCTAGTTGCTGGAACAGTGGCGAACGGCCACTAACAAGCCTAAGGTATGCCTACTGTTACGGTGCGATGTGGAGATTCTTCTCAGATATGCGTTGTAATTTCCCATATATTTGAAGTTATACAGTAATGCTTCCCTTTTACTGCGACGGATCAATTAAGTGAGCAATTTAGCAACTCAATTAAGATTATTAACATTTCTTTATGTCAAATCCTTTGTGAAACAAAATCTTACTCCAAGGTTCAGCATTCATTGTGTTTCTATTATACAATAGAGTGAGTGTGTAGAATTGTCAACCAAGTTCCCTACTGTACTGTCCCTACTGTTTTGGCTGGCAGAATGTCGTACTGACCTACATATTGTACCTACCTGCTCACTCACAGAGTCCTTGGGGATATCAGCATCTTTTCTAAGAGTCATTTTAGTTTTTTTTTGCCATCACATCTTCGTCTCATGCTTCATATTCATAATTACAATAATTTAACAGGTCTCTACTGTATGCATTGAAAAATGCAGTGTTTGGGTCTGCTGCCAAATGAGAAGTGAATCCCTTCGGTGTAAAACATAATTAACCACATGAACCCTCATGCCCTAATCGAGGCATGTCTCAATACAGTACGTGAAATACATGTTTGTATAGGCAAACTTTTGACCAAAATAGAACATTCTGCAAAAAATAAGCAAACATTCAGCGATAGTAAGTATGCAGGATTTAAGTGGTTAAACCTTTGAATAATGGTTTAATCAGAAACACCAGAGGATCCATTCTGAAAGGGTTTCACCCCAGGACATGAACAGACATTACAAATCCTGAGATTAAAGATAATGACAAATAGGTCTCCTCTTGCATAATACACACCATATGAAACCAGCGTGTCCGTGTACTATAATCATTGGTAATCCTTTGTTAATTGGTTCAATTTATGTTTTACATTAATTCACGGGTTCCTGGATTCAGATCACCACTGCAACTTGTAAGAATCCCGGTAATTACAGTAGAGTACCGTAGGTGACCTTTAGGAATGACAGAGAAAGGATTCTTCTAGTTCTCTCTAAGGTACTGACTGAGCCCCTGTGTGTGTTAATCCTTGACTTAAAAATACTCCACTGTGGGGGCTTCTTCTGTCGCACTGCAGAAAGAAACTAAATGCACACTGTCAAATCCTAACTCAAATAGTGTACAATAATGACTGAATGACCTGTAACACTCACTTTACTGTGTAAAACTTAAGGCTGGTTGTGGTGTTTTAGTCACAGTCTCCTGGGGTTCTTTCTCAGAAATATTCAATTTTTTACAGTGAATAATTGTGCAAACATGCACATATATACCCTCTGGTTATCCTCTGAATTCTCTCTGTTAGTTTTATCATCCACATAAATTAATTATTCTGGTTCTTTTCACAGCTTTGAAAACAGCTTAATTTTCTTCCGTTTTATTTTTTGTTCTTCAAATGTTCCATGTAATTCAATTATCGGATTACTTCTGCCCCAAATATGCCCTCTTTTAAACTATAACCCATGAATATAGAAAACAACACATGGCTCATTAAACTGCCACTTCTCTGTAATGACTCAATTGCTAGTTTGGACTTTTTCACGGTTTCGCTCTGTAGGAGTCTAGTTGTCAGCTGGACAGATCAGCACCAGAGTTCTGGTGCACAGTGACAGAAAGCCGCAGCTGTCGCGCCACTAGTATTTGTGTTTGCGTGTGTCGGTCCATTTGTCTGTCCATAGCTAATCTAGCAGATTCAGATTCCTTTAATAGCCATTGTCTGTACACACATAGGAATTTGTTTCGCCATTGTCTTGTGTGCATTCAATTCTTTTTTTCACACAACAGATAAATACGAACACCACAAAGCAAACCGCTGGAGTACCTCCACTAATACTTTTCTCATAGGTTTTATTCTTTTAAAAATATTTAACTTTAACGATACAATGGAAGTCAACGAGCTCGTGTTCGCTCTGAAACCTCGCCCAAAAAACACTGGAGCCACGCCGTTCCCCTTGACCCGATAGCACTCATTCCTGTAGTTTACACTATTTATTGAGTAGTGAATAGAGACATAACGGCTGGGTCAGTGCAACTGGCCTTTTCTTTCTCTTTTTTTCTGTCTGTTTGGGGCGTTACAGTGGAGAGACCTAATTTAACATTGGTCACAACAAAGGCATACAGTTGAGACTAGATATAACCTGGGTTTTGGATATCATAATATTGTGATGTGTGTTGTCTTTTTCTGGTTCTAATCACTTCATCCTCGTCATAAATGATATTGTTGTTGTCACAGTATCGATAGAGGTAATAGCTAAAATATATTGTATATCTTCTTTTCTCCATATGCGACACGCCCCAGACTACAAACTGGCCGAGTCATGAAGATACTGCGGCAACTTTGAATATTAATGAGTTGCCTCTTTGATTAACTAAAGTGCCAAGACAGAAACCTAATGAGAGCAGAGAGAGCATGATTCATAATTACGACATGTCCCTGTAAGTAAAGCTCAGTCTACTAATCACTCACTTCACCACACTGTCTGCTCTCCTGTTGATGCTGTGTGTGTGTGTGTGTGTGTGTGTGTGTGTGTGTGTGTGTGTGTGTGTGTGTGTGTGTGTGTGTGTGTGTGTGTGTGTGTGTGTGTGTGCGCGCCACGCCACATGTGACGTGGTGTGTGCACATGCCACGCCACATGTGACGTGGTGTGTGCACACACCACGTCACATGTGAGCCAATTCATTTCAGTAAATTTAGCATGCATGTGACTCTGTGCATTTGAGTCAGTGATTGTGTGGGTGCCTGTTTGTGACTCCAAGTGTACACATGTGCCCAATATGCAGGGTGTCTGTTGAACATACATCAGTGTTTCTGTAAGTAACCTTTTTGGACATACAAGGTTTCTGTCCACGACAGCGATGATATGGAGGTATCTAGGATTTATTTTCCTGTGTGTGTCGTGTGTGTGTGTGTGTTTGAGAGTGACCCTACCTGCTGAGCGCAGGGTTCTTCCAAGGCGACCCCCAGACTGCGGGAGTTCTTCTGGTAGTAGGAGATGAGCTCTCCCAGCGTGCCAAAGGAGATCTTGTCGGAGACAAAGTAGGCCCCGATGGTGGAGCGCTGGATTCTAAAGTGGTACACCTTCCCCTCGCTCCTGGCTGCAGAGGACAGAGGAGAGACCACCCGTCACTAGGAGACCTTACAGTATGCCAGTGGTTTTCAACCAGTGGTCCTTGGGGGGGTTCCAGGTGGCCCCCAGCTAAATGATGGAAAGTTGGTAACCAAATGGACCCTTATAGTTCTTTAACTCTTGAGAGTGTAAAATGTAACGGGTCCATTTGGTTTCATTTTACACTCTCAAGAGTTAAATTATTGTTAAACATCTGCATTACTTAATTTACAACATTTTGATCAAAATGCACCCGTCTCTCCTATGGTACCAACATCAATACGGCACGGAATTGTGGAAAAACTTTAACCAACAATATCCCTTAGTTTTGGGTCTGCGTGGCTAAATCTCATCAAATTGTGGTCTGTGCCTCAAATACCGATTAAATAATGGACCTTGGTATGAAAAGGCTTGAAAACCACTGCAGTATGCCACGGCCATAAATAGCCTGCAGTGAAATTCAACTTCAACTAGCTGTTTCATCAGTTCATTTTTTGTATTTATTTTATTTTCATAATGCATCACCAGGGGGTCTCTGTACACTCCACAACATGAATAACACAGTAGCAAAAAAGAAATACAACTGCACATACAATACACAAATACACTAAACAGGAATATGTAGCAAGCAAGAGAAGTGTACGTGTGTACATTAGAAGGTCAGTATTCCAGGGTTGTGAACGAATTTGCATTGAAATAAAAGCAATTAATTTAATCTCTGTTCTTAATCAATGCTCAGGATGTATTAAACTGCATAAATTAAACTATTAAAACTAATAAACAAACTGTAGTAGATCTTTGTTTGTAGCAACTCTCTTGTTGTTGGTAACCACTAGTGTTTACCAAGGACCAATACAGCTTTTGTTTATAGGGGACACATACATTATTAACCCTTTTACTGCTGCCATTTATTGAGAAATTAGGACCTAATTCATGCAAGCATTTTTTTAATTTGAGCTCTTATTTTGAAAAGCCACATTTTGCCTCAACCGGAAGTGAGCTTATCCCTGCCAGCTTTACGTTGCCAAGACAACCTTTGTTTACATGATCGAATCATGCCGGTACATTTTAGCACTCCACAACGTCGGCTCGTGCCGTCAAAGAAACGCTGTTTTGACCAAAAATGCCATCTGGGACAAGGAATAGGAGATACAGGCGATTGAAAGAAACGGATAGAATGGATTCTTATGGCGACGGTGAATTAATATGAACGAACCAGTGCAGTGCTAACAACACTGCTAGCTAACCGGCTAACGTGAGTAGCATTATGGCTTGATCAATCATATGCACTATAAAAGAGCAATTGCCGAAGGGCTTCGGCAATGGCAGCAAGCGTTAATATCAAATTAATGCTTCAATTGCCGAAGGGCTTCGGCAATGGCAGGAAGACGGTTAATATTATTATTACACGTTTCTTTCTTTGGTAAGTGGTATGTGTGTAAGTGCTATGGTATAAGTGTGATAATGCACACTGAAGTGTCCTGATATGACAATAAAGAACGTCACACCCCAACATCTTCTGTTATTTTCCTACAGTATATTGGGACATCTATTGTGCATGTATTATCGCTTACTTATTACACGGCTTGATCGAACGCTTGGTTCTGATTGGTCAATCACTGAATTCAGCACTGTGTTATTTCTGGATAATGACCGCTGGGCTCAGTAACAGACCGCTGTCTAATCAAAGGCTCAGTGCACCTGCTCATATCAATCTGCGCTGCGCGATTTTGTGCCGTACCCAACATGAGAGCCATGTACACAAACACACCATGTCGTTTACAACTAAACATTGCTCTCAAGTCTCAAGATTTTTTTTTTAAACATTTGGAGCAGGAAATACACAATGCAGTATCGAAAATTGAATTGAAGTAGCCGTGTAATAAACAGGATAATATACTCCACGCCGGTAGTTAGTAAAAATAACCCCCTTCAAGATAATTAAACATAAAGGCGAAGCACTCACACACACACACACAGTATGATAAAAAATGACATCTATCTGACAAAGCCATTTCTTAACCATTAATCAAACACAGTCTGTACTACTCAGCACTCTGAAGCCCCTCCCCCACTCCAAGGGCATTGTAGAGCAGATAGATAACATAGTAAACATGCATGTACTACTCTATTGGTGTAAGTGTTTGAGGGGTTCAAGAATTATGTACACACACACACACACACACACACACACACACACACACACATAAAATGAAAACAAATGACTGTGGTAGAAGGACAAATATAATTGAACGAGGAGGAGAAAGGATGTACTGTAGAGAGAAAGAGAGAGAGCTGAAGGTGGGCGCCGGCAGCTAAAGACCTTGAGAGATTGAAGGGTAATGGAGGGCGACAGGAAAGGGCAGAGGACAGGAAAGAAAGAAAGAAATTAAGGGGGAGAAAGAACCAATAGAAAGAGTGAAACACAAAGGAGGAAGAAGGGTAAGGAATGGGGAGATAAGCGGATGAAATAGGAGACAGAAAGAAGAGAGGGAATGATTGAGACAACAAGACAAGGAATGTGTGACTGATAATGTGAGGAGAGGTGAGGAAAAGAGAAAAGGGGACATACAGAGGAGGCAAGACAGACAGGACCACATGGGACTAGAAAGGATTAGACAGAAACAAGTGGCAGAAAGGATGGAGGGAGTGAAAGAGGGCAAGAGGGAGGTGGCGTTTTGAACAACAACAACAACAACAGGGCAGACACAGTGGGGAGCAGGCAAGGGGGAGATATAAAAGAAAAGAGAGATAGAATGAGGAAAGAGATGAAGACCCAGGAGGCAGAGAAGGGAAGAAAAGGGACGAGTGGAGGAGGAGAATGTACCTGAGATGGTGTACTCGTCACTGTGACTCTCGCTGATCCGCACCAGGAAGGAGCCATCTTTGTTTTGGGAGGCAAGCAGCAACTTCTCTGCTTTACCTCGGATTATGTTACCATAGTACCACCTACAGACGGACAGACAGATAGAGGGATGGAGGGACAGGCAGAGGATGGATAAATGGACAGGTGGATATAAGTATAGAGTCGAAATAAATAAGAAAGTGTATGGACTTATGATGAAGAGAAGAGAGGATAAAAGAGTGGAGGTTTGATCGAACAAGGGAACATAGGGGTGTATATAAACAAGTGAAAAAACTGTTTATACAAAACATGTGGACATACATAGGACAAAGCACACAGTAACATTAATCCTCATTGTTCATTTAACTCAGAGGGTGTTAACATGGCCCCAAATGTGTGCAGGCACATCAGAGATCACTAAGGTTACTGCTCAAACAGCCAGAGTTTAGGTGCTGCCTTCACATAAACACAATAGACAATAGAAAAGGAGACATGACACTTCTTTTGCCGTTTTGACAATTCTATTTACCTCTTCTGAATGCAACTTTAAAACGATTTTGACACAACAATAACAAGACATTTCTAAACCTTTTTTTAAATGGTCATTTTCCATTTATCCTGAACTTGAATATAATATTGTTTATATCAAGACATCCTCTTATTTATAGTATCCTCCTAGCTGACCTCGAATTCAGACGATCTTGAAATTAATCTTTGGTGAAAGGGCATCAAGTACTGTAGCTGTGTAGTCTTGCCTATTGTCACAGATATGAATAACTAACCCATATTTACTTTATCATCTTGTGAAGGGCGGGCCTCCTTGGCTCCTGCCCGTTTGGCATACTTCCATGACTATCTGGTTTCATTGAAACAAGGTGTGGGAAGTGACAAGGAGTATACTCTCCAAGTGTTTCTTGTGGGCTACTGTATGAGTGTACAGGTGTTTACCATTTATAAATATTGTTATTTATAAATATTGTTATTATTATAACATATTTAGATTATAGTCCAAATATAGGCCTATTGTGTTTAGTTAGAAATAGAATGCGTGCAGGTGTTAATAATGGTTCTGCTCATGAGGTTGTGTTGTATGAATGTATACTAGGTATTAATAGTCCAATTATTGAATTTATGTTAAGTGTATGGCTCTAATTAGGCTAGGCGTATAAGCTTCTAGTTCTTAGTATAGTAGCCTATATAAAGACCTAAAGTTTAGAGCTAGGTTTTGGTTGAACATTGGACATTGTCTGTAATTTTACAAACTTGCAAAAGAGAATATGTGTGGTAGCCTGGTAGGCCTAGGCTATCATTATTCAATTCAAGAACCGCTGTCTGTCTGTCTGTCTGTCTGTCAGTCAGTCAGTCTTTCCCTTCCCTAGCATAGAGCAAGACAGCTGCTCGCCTAGAGCGCCTCCTCACTATTAAATTCAAGAACCACTGTCTGTCTGTCTGTCTGTCAGTCTGTCCCTTCCCTAGCATAGAGCAAGACAGCTGCTCGCCTAGAGCGCCTCCTCACTATTAAATTCAAGAACCACTGTCTGTCTGTCTGTCTGTCAGTCTGTCCCTTCCCTAGCATAGAGCAAGACAGCTGCTCGCCTAGAGCGCCTCCTCACAACGCACGAACAGCCTCACGGAACCTAGTGCCGTGCAGCCCTGTACTCCAACCTCAATCTGCCCTGCATTACACACGCCAAACATTCTAACAATCATCATAATTACATTAATTTGAGTCAAAAACAACTCATCTCCCCACAAATCACGTGTCACCAGTGAAATGCATGTTGCGACGGACACTGATTAATACTGGGACACAGTTTTCCGTGCAACATTCCCCCCAACGCACCTCCGCTTTTCCACACCGCCCCCAGGCAGGCATCAGACTGCCCGGACAGGGCATAGCCTTGGCAACAGTTACAATACTGTGCACTTTTATATCTGTTGGATCATAACTTAGCCTACCTTTGTGCACAACCCAACTTCCCAAGACCATCTGTAAACAATTCCCCCCCTATCAGTAATGTGATCTATTACATCACATTACACACACTGAACATCATTTGCTGTTCATATATTCAGAACGGGTAAGACTAGTTCTTCAAACATACTGCAGTTTAGCCTCCTTATAGAGGGTATGAGCAGGCATAAAGTGAATGGCAAATCGAGTGGCATATTATCATCATATGGTCCCTTTATTGTTAATGGCAATATTATCGTCATATTGTCTCTTTATTTTTTAATCACATAAAGTCTCTATTAGGATGATAAGGCTTAACCAGATGGGGCAGTAGAGAGTACACTGGGTCCCCCCCCCCTCCTCTCTGCTGCCCCATCTGGCAGAGTCAGGTTAGATAAGGCTACCTCCCCTTTAGAAGCTGCTGCCCCTACAATAGATTATTCCTGCTCCGAGATATAGCTGATAGGGAGAAACACAATCCACAGCCCATTGTCGCACATTACAATATGGTGGGCGTCACGTGTGCGTGTGCGCGTGCGTTTGTGAGAGTGAAACCACGTCCCACATGTATAGGGGCCCCTACAAGGGATAAGTAGGCATGACAAAATAATGCATTTGATATCAAAAGATCTCTCTTCCATTTTCAGGTCCAACATTATGCTATGCTACTGTGAAGCCAAGCATGTTTAGCCTGTGTAGTGATGATTCTGGGTTCTCTAACATTTCAGCTAAGACTGATGTCATTTTTGTTAACGGAAACCATAGGGAGAGGTGTTCATTTTTGTTGATCACAGCTTCTTAGAGGAAGCCTTCCCAACTAAAGTGCTAAAATATCATCAGCTAGAACAGGCCATCTCACAGTTAGGCTACAGATGTAAACTTTTGGTTGTTATCTTTGGTAGCATAGGGCCCTATGGCACGTGCACAAGTTGGTTGTGAGGGGCCATCAAATGGCCTGGCCTCTACAAAAGGAGGGCCAAACAGTTGGCAAGGTACTGCTGCTCAATATCAGCCATTATCCTGGAAGCCGGTCAATTTGGAGGAGGCGTTGTTTCCTTTAGTTACCCATGATTGATGTCTGCTGCCTGTCAAAGTATGCCAACATTATTGTATGTGACAATGTTCTGCCTTATACAAGGCACTTTGTAACTGTCTGGTTTCCTATTATCTGACTGCACTGGCAGTGTTTATGTCCTTTGTACAAGGCATTCTTGTACTTCTTTTTATGTGGATTTCAATAAATGTTTCAAGTGCGTGTGTGTGTGTGTGGGGGGGGGGGGGGGGGGTTGTGGCTGCATAGAGAACATCCATAAATGTCAGGCTTCAACACAGTAAAGGGGTTTCAAGTACATTTAGGTTCAAATTCAAAGATGTCATCATGGCACTGAATTTGCGCACTGAGCTAAAGCTAATGCCAAGACATAATTAGGCTCAGGCTGTGTGTTTGTGTGCGTGTGTGTTGGGGGGGGGCTTTTCCACACAAACTTGTGAATGAAATATTCAGTACTATAAAAGCCAGGATAGCTTTCATTGTTCACCAATACATAATTAAAGGCAACATGCGGTACTCGCGCACAGCTGCTGCTGCTGCTGCATGGGATGCAGCCTGCTGCAGGTGTATTTAGTAGGCTAACTGGACCTGTGTTTGTGACACTCTCTGCCACTCACTCACTTGTGTTTGGCGAATTCGTCCTGCAGCAGGGCCACGTAGTTGGCCGGCACGAGACCGGACTCCAGCGAGCCCGTGAGCTTCTTGGCGAGCACGTATTCCCCCCGCTTCTCCAGCACCGACAGCTTGTCCCCCTCCTTCACCGTCAGCTCCTCCTGGCTCCGGGCTTCGAAGTCGAACAGCGCGGCGTACAGCTGCACCGGCCTCTTCTTGGGCGACGGAGCGCGGATGTCACCTGAAATGGTCCGGATCTCCGCCGGCCGCGAGTTGTTGTTGACGACCGCAGCGTTGGCGATGGTCATCGTGTTGTGGTTGCTGGTGATGTCTGGATAATGGAACTCGGGCCAAATGCAGTTCCATAGCCGGCTCAGACACGGCATACAGCAGCGACAGCAATCCTCCATTCCGGACCATTTAAAAAAAACCGCAGGGGTGTTTAATAAATAAATAATATAAATCCCCCAGGGTTAGGGGGATGTTATCGGGTAGGAGGGTGAATTGAGGTACCACTCAGGGGGTTAAATTAGTCCAACAAAAGCTTGGTCCCGGGCCGGCCCAGAGTTACAATTCAATCCCCCCTTCCACGCTCTTTCGCTCCTCGCACAGCTAACATATCTGCACCGCCAGCAGTAGTTCTAGTTGAGCAGCAGCAGAGAATCCTGAGGAACCGGTTTTCCTTTCGCCTTTGCTGTGATCACGGATCAAAACATCCACGGTTCCCGAGCGGTCCACGGCGGCGGCCTGTGGGAATGCGGAAACGGGCGTGGAGGCGATCCAACTCGGATCGTTCCCTGAAACGCCTCGGCGGCCTGGGCGGCGGTCCAGAAGAACGAATCATTAGGTCCCCGGGACCCCACAGGAAAAACAATGTTAATCCATCCTAATAGCTGCGTGCCTAATGGAAGAAAAGCTAGTTACTGATATTAAACCGTGTTGCTCGAAGAATAAGTGCCAATGGTATGGAATTTTTAAAAGGGTAAGCCTGCGCCATACGCCAAAAGTTAGGTGTTTTGGTTTGGTTTGGCGCGGTGAACACATCCCGGAGATCCCGTTGTCAGTGCACCTGCGCACTCCTCCTGACCCCCACCCAGCTCGTGCGTGCGTGGAGGGCGGATACAGCAGCACCTGCGCGTGCGTGTGAGTGAGGAGAGAGAGAGGGAGGAGACTGGAGAGAGAGAAAACAGTAGGCTACGCACTAAACATATGTTTTTGTGCTACACACTTGACACGTGTGTGTGTGTGTGTGTGTGTGTGTGTGTGTGTGTGTGTGTGTGTGTGTGTGTGTGTGTGTGTGTGTGTGTGTGTGTGTGTGTGCGCGTGTGTGTGTGTGTGTTGGTTAAGCAGGACCAGCTAATTTATTCTATTCCAATATGATTATACTGTAATCCTACTTTTCACCAAATAAAGCTGAACTTTGTTCTCAATAACTCTCATTCAACCTACTACATCACAATGCTGTGTCTTAATTAGGACGTGTTTGTTTGAGTGGCCCTGATAAAGATCACAGTATCTCACGTTGAAAGGTTGGAGGCTGATAAGGATATCAGCTGCTTTTTTTCCTATGCCTCCTGATTCTCATACATCATTGTTCTTTGTTCCTTTTGGGAGGTGTTTACTGTTTACACTACAGGTACAGGCTACCTGGGACTGTAACAGAGTGCCAATTAAGGGACTTTTTGTAGCCTATCTATACAAAGTACATCTACAGTTATAAGAATAAGCGTATATATATGTATATATATATATATATCGTGTGTTTTTGGGGCTTTAAGACTGACAGGAAATGGGCAGAGAGATGGGAGGATTGGGAGTCAAACCTGCGACACACTGCCAAGCTGGATTCACAGCCTACGTGCCCAGACCCAGACGTCTAAAAGATCCTTTTAACTTCTTTCAACAGGGCATCCCCATTTTGACATGTCATTACTCATTAAAGGCGAATATTTTTAATGGGACCCCCCCCCCCCCCCCCCTTTCCCCCAAAAGTAGTGAAAATAGATTATATTCGATGCATGCATGAGACTGTTTGTCGCGATCTTGTATATGCACTACACCTTTGACAGGCAGCCTCTATAGACAGATTTAAAGCACTATTTTGCATGGTTCACTGTCTTTTTGGTATTATTTTAATGTTTTATGCTTTTTCTTTTCTTTTTTCTCGATAAATTCTCATAAAGCACTTTGAGCTACATTTCAAGTTCGAATACAGGTGTACCATAAGATTTTGACTTGCCCATTGCCCCAAATTTTTTAGCGTTCTCAAAAATTTGGGGCAATGGGCATTGGGCAACTCAAAATCTCAACTGTGGTATTCATCTGAATGGAGGTATCACTGGCTCAAAAAGTGCCCGCTTGACATTTTCACCTGTTTATACTCAAAACAAAAGGAGTTTTCTCAAAAGTATAAGATACCTGCCTCAGAGTAATTCAAAATACAGGTCAATTTTGTCCTGATAACGTCAGAATTCAAAAGGAACTCAGCCAATTGATTTAAAAGCTAATACATAATGATGGGGCTGACAATGGAACATTGTAGTTTATTCCAAGCTGGTCAGAGCACTTCAAGCTGGAATTTCCAGCTTTAAATTCTTGTGGAGCATAAATCAACGTTATCTTTATTAGTGAGAGAACATCTTAGGCTATACCTGCAAAACTAGTCAAGAAACAGAATAAACATATTGTCCAAATGTATTTTGATCTAATCATAGACTAAAAGTTTGGCAAATAATTTTAACCGACAATGCTGATGTCAACAAATATGACCCATATACTTTTCCCTTGTTGTCTCACATTCTGTCTCTGTAATGTAAAAGAATATCCACCTTCCCTGAAAAGTGTGTAGACATTGTGCCCAGAGACGGTCTGGGATTGATTCCTTTGTCTCACCATCTGACTAATAAATTGCTGTTGATTCTCATTGAGTCAAAGCTTGCTGACTGACTCCCTCTCAGCTTTCCTTCTGTCTGTCTCAATACAGATGCAGTTGAGTGTACCACATAAAACAAACTGGGAAATCGTGTTTTTCTTCTGAAAATGTTTGATTATTATACATACCTGAAGAACAAAACGACATGACACAAAACAAGACAAACCCTGTTGTTCTATTTGATAGATAGCACACCGTTTTATTAGTATATTTAGCTTTGTGACGAACAGCTTGGGAGAAACAAAATAAATAATTAAAAAATAAAATGGTCACAATTTATTTTTCTTCAAAAGTTTTTTGGGGGAGGGGGAAACAACATTTTAGCCTTTAGCAGTGACATCACACAAAGGAAAAAAAAGAAAAGAAAAAAAATGTCAGGTCATTGGTCTGCTTGTTTCACGGAACCCAGAGTGATATGTTCTTGTTAGGCTACTAAATAACTGCCCATAATGTTTTTGTAAGAAGTCAGCAATCAGAAAAAAAAGAAAAAAGTATATTTTTTAAGTTCTTTTTTGTTTTCGAGTTTCCTTTTTTTCTCATCTCGGTCATTTTAAGTTGCTTCACATATATATTATCAACACTTTTCCAAAGAATCAAAATATTTAGCCACAGGTACTGGAAAACAGTATCCACTGTTAATAAACACAATAAATATAAAAAAAAGAAGAATCATTTTGATATAATTTATATGGTATCAAAGAGAGGGAAATGGGCCTTCAGGTATATATGTGTTTTATAAAAGTGATGTCCTTTTTTATTTTTCCTGAGGTCGTTTTTTTTATCATCGTCTGTGGTTTAAGGTTTTGCTAAATATACTAATAGAGAAAGAAGACCACACACAGGGTCTGGTAATGGCTTATCATTCACTGGATTTGTGGTAACACCACTACAAATTCAATGTGGCCCTACCTTAGAGTATATACTCTAAGGGCCCTACTTGTGACTTGTGTACTAAGTTTCGCTAAGAGGTCAAAAGTTAAGTCCGCCCCTCAAAGCCAAACAAACACACAACTAAACGCCCCCTCCCTTCACAAAACATTGTTTCTTCTTCATGGGATTACCCTGCCATTTTGAATTTTAGCACGTTACTTCTTCTTAACTTCCTGCTAGTCACATTTATTAATCTGTCCTTCAGTTTTCCCTAAAAATGTCCCATTAGCATCATTATAAACTAAAACCACAGGCCACAGTATAGCCATCCAGCTAACTGTTATTGGCATCTTTAACAATAAAACTAAAACAAAACACAGTTGTACACAATTAGCATTTCAATGATGAATGCAAATGCTATGCCAACAAGCCTTTTGTGGAAAAACTGAATATTATCATAGAAACCTTACTCCAAAATATGACTATCTGGTGAATAAAGATAACCTTATAAAATTCAACATGTAACGGCATCCCTTTGAGGATAGGTAAAGTGTAAATTCAGTTTAGATGCAGTCCCATTTCCCTTCAGTGTGTTAGGAAGGAGTAATAATCAGATAAGCTGAGTGAGTGAGTAAAGGGGTGGGGTGTAGAGGGGTAGGTGGGGTTGTGGTGGGAACAAAATTAACAGAAAAAAGAATCGCAAAAATCTGTACATGTAAACATCACACTTCCACTGAGTTGAAAATCATGAGGAGAATACAGGCTTTCACATTGGTATTACTGCAGGTACAAAGACCCTCGGTGGACAGACACAAATCAAGACAATCAGAGTCTGGTACAAGTCGGGTGAAAAGGAAGGGAATAGCAGGAAAAGAAAGAAAAATTGTCAAAATACCCCCAAAAAGCTAAAATATGAACAACGGGAAACAGAGGATTCTAACACACACCCAAAAACAAATACAAAATAATATAAAATTAAATAAAACATTAAAGCCTTGGCTCAGAGAGCCATTTGTTTGATTTTACAGTAGTAGAAGCTGTACACTGCTCCGATAAAAAAGGTGTGTGTGTGTGTGTGTGTGTGTGTGTGTGTCGAGCAAACTGTCTGAATGAGGCAGACTCTTCGTTATCTTTGTGTTTTTTAAACAAGTTTGTGACCATTTGTAGACCTGACCAGCACCATAGGTCACCTATCTGCTCAGGAGAAACAACAAGGTAATCCTAAAACACACCTATGCAGCTTTTCCAATGTATTGTATTATTTGCCAGGCAAAGTCTTTGATATGAATGAGGTATGAACCGGTTTCAACATTACATAGTTCAGACCATTCATTACAGTGAAACTGTGACATCCGGTCTGTTTGGTGCATTTATTTAAATACTGAGTCTCAAATGTTAGATTTGAGCTCTTGTTTTTTCACAAGCAAAGAAGTTCTAATTCTAGTTCTATAAACATTACAGATCAGGGGGGGGACAGTGTGGAGGATATTTCCCCTGGTCAGAGAAAACATTCAGCCACACATATCAATACATCAAAGTGATAAAACTGTATGGTCAAAAGGCAAACTCTTAAAAAGGAAGTGTAATTTTCACAGGGAAATTTGAGATATGTTTGAGACAAGAAGAGTACACCGTGAAATCATCAGTGTTAATCTCTCCGCTTTGAGTGTACAAATGACATTGGCAGAATTAACACTCAGGATTTTACTGTGTACACATTGTGTGAGATGATGCATGGCTAGGTGTTCATTATAGAAAATCAATGCAGGATATGATCCCAACAGCAAAATGCTATTCAGCATTTTGCTTTTGCTTTAAAATACCATGCATTATTTAAGCACAAGGCCAGTGTATTATGCCTTACTGAATAGCAGCGGTCTAATATGCTGTTTTCCTGCTATATATTACAGCATGGAAAAAACATATAGAACAGGCATTGTTTTTTTAATCTGAAGCTATTGATGAATGAAACAGTCAATCCACTTCCTTCATTTTTTTTGAGAATAAAATGACGCAGCTAGAAAATTTATCATCATTTTTCATCAAAAAGCGACCCCCCCCCCCCCCCCAAAAAAAATCATCACAGGTATTTGCAAAACATGTCCTGTCCTTTTAAGAGATTATACCTTGGTGCTGGTAAGGTCCATGGTTACGTTTCTATTGTTGTGACAACTGAGATGACATCCTTATTTGGAATGTGCAGTACAGGCATACATGACCTCATCTGAGTGACGCTGGAACATTTGTACAAAATATCTTCTCGAAAAAGACAACTTTTACTCGCACTACAAAATATATATATAAAATAATAACATTAAGAAGAATCAGAACATTGATAATAATCATATAATAATTAATAAAAATAGAAATCAGGTAGAAATGCGCGGGCCATTTTGGTTTGGCCGGGTGAAGAGATAACAGGAAGAAGAGGCGTTTTGGAGTAAGAACGTGTTGATTATGGCTAAAATACTCATATCATATTCTCCAAGTCTGTCCAGCTGTACATAATAGCTGTAGCCTACTCAGAGAATGTGGACCAAACAATGAGCAAATTACACCTTTTAAAAGATTGTCTTTTGCCCGTTTTTTGTTTTTCCTTTTCTTTTCTTCTAATTTTTATACAGTGTGTGGGCTTATGGAAAATCAAACCTGGGTGCAAAAACACAGAAACACTTTCTGTGGTTGATTGAGGCTGTCTGGCATGAATAGACCAATGGGACGATCCCCAAAATCCGCAAGGCAGATCACCACACAGAGTCAGACTAAGGCAATGATTCAACTGCACTGTGTCTTGGTTCTCTGGAACCAGGAGTAATATTAACAGGTGTAAAAGCATAATTAGCTTTAGTCTTTGTGGAAATGGCATTATGAATGTGTGTTATTCTTGTTTCTTTTGTACTCGTGGGGATATTCCTTCAGGTGCATTATGCAGCAAAACAAAAACAATCAATTCCACAGAAAGTAAATTGACTATTCAAACATTTCAAAAGTGTTTGTAACTAGACCGTACACAGAGATAGAGAATAAAAGCAAAAGTTTTAGCCACATGAGGAAGGAGGGAAGGGTGGATGGAGGAGTCTCTTCACTTACTACAGGGCTTCTTAACCGTTTCCCCGCCAGGATTAATTAATAACATGCCAGAATATCGTGCCGTTCCTTATTTTGAAGATCCAAAACACCGCGACCGGATGTTGTGTCAGCTGACTCTCGACCGGTTGTTATTGTCTGCCTGGAGCTTGATAGCTACTGGCCGGCGCCATTACTACGACCGCCAGGCTCCGTACAAAAAGCGCTGTTTTGACCAGAAATGCCACCTGGGAGGGGCATTTGGAGACTAAAGCGACTGAAAGCGTGCGTGCGTGTGCACACGTTCATGCACTAATGAAGATGGCGCAGCCCAGGGTCTAAGCTAACAACAGATATAGCCATCCGAAGCTAATGTAAGTAGCCTTTCCACTAGATCGAATCAAACACATTTATACAACTGAATAAACGTAGGCTACGCATTTTGGCAGCGTCACTTCCTGACAAATAACGCAGACTAGGTTTTTTAGCTTGGAAAAGGTTAACGGAAAACCCCCACGGGTTTATACTTGGTCCCCACCCTTTTTCCCCTCCACACCAAATTTGCTGAAAATTAAAACACCTGTTGCCACAGGTAGACTAGACACACAGTAGGAAACAGGTGCCATACGCATTGGGCCCAGATGATTTAGGACAATGTTATTAATGATAAATTATTCTCATTCTCCCCTGCAAAGAGCCTCTCGGTCTTCTATTAGAAATAACTATAACCATTTCCCCCTCTTTTCTTTCAGTCTTTCTTGTCACAGTCCACCCTTTTCAGAAGGCTGTGGTATCGGGAGTGTGTCATAAAAGAAAATGTTGCATAAAAACCTTCATTCATTTTTGATTGATTTTCTATCACCCTTTTATATTGTACCAATTGTGTCAATGAAGCATCAAATATCCCCGTGGTCAAATAAACGACATTCAGACTCTTCTTAATTAAAAACTGCATGGTTGTCAATGTGATAATGATGGTTGTAGTCTTATTTTTTTAATTAAGTTTGTATCCTATAAATGAACAGGCTGACTAATTGTTAACGCAGAGGTTCTTGGTAAATGAGAAAAAGCATATAAAAAAAAAACATGACAAGCATTTTTAAGATACAGGGTTTTCATCCAACGGTGGCTAAAAAGATGCATCAGCAGCAGTGATTGAAATATCATCTGTCAAGAAGGTAAAATAAAACAGGTTCCATCCTCGTTAGACGTTTACACTAAAATTGTAATGGTATGCATGGTGTGTGTGTGTGTATGTGTGTGTGCGTGTGCACAGAACCCACCAAACAGGAATTTCATTTAAAGTCTTTCAGTGGTTGATTGAGCAGAATCAATCACATTGTCTCAATTTTGCCAAGCCCCGCCCACAGGGCAGTCCAGGCAGCCTCAACCGAACATTGGCAGTATTTGAGAACACAGTGAGGATCAAGGAGGAGTAGAGACGGATAGGTCATTGATGTCACCCACAAAATCAGGGTGAGCAAACGCAGTTTAGTTTGTACCCATACTGTAGTATAGGCTACTATATACTATGAGTATAGCACTGGAACAAAATAAGCTTACATACAGTATACAAAAATAATTATAATACTTATGTACTAAATATGTGGGATTCATATTGGAAAATAATTTTATGCAGATTGTGTCCACCTTGATAGCAAAGACAGCATGGAATTCGCCCTGTCAGAGCTGGGTTCAACCAACAGCGCGTCCTTTTTTTTCAATTTGAATAAATGTAGCACAGGCTTGAGCATTTCCAAACCACAATATGTTGTGACATGACTGACCTCTCCTTCTCTCTTCCTCCTAGCTGAGGATGAGAAACCTCTAGCTGGGTGATTTTTTGTTGCATATTTATCTTGATTTTGTATCGTTCGTTAAATCAAAACATTTTAAACCTAACTGCAACTGGGCAATAACAGAGCGTCTTGCTTTTCAGACCAAGAACAAAACAAACAAACAAAAAATAACTTTTACTAATTCTACATCTACAAATTCAATAAATTAAATACTTTACATTTAATTTTCTGAACATTTTTGAACAATTCTAACCTTGATGGGGTGATTATTTTTTATTTTTTTTACATTGCATTTAGACGTACATTGATAAAAGTTGAAAGGAGGTTTTGCCGTACGGCTTTCACAGGTTCAGGGCAAGCATCAATGAATGCAGATGTGCATGTACAGTATGTTATCACACCTCCCGGATTAATGGCTTTAATA